>NW_021621113.1:5326736-5376078 GCF_004785775.1 Grammomys surdaster | reverse complement strand
GAACTCATAAATCCGCCTGCCTCTGCCTCCCAAGTGCTGGGATTAAAGAAAGGCATGTGCCACCACTGTCTGGCTATGCTATATTCTTGACAGTCTTTAAAGTTTTATTTTTGGTGGTGGAGAGGGGCTCAGACCTCAGATGTTAAGAGCACAAACTGCTCTTACAGAGGACCCAAACTCTATTTTCAGCATCCATTCCTGTATCTCTAACTCCAGGTGCATCCAACCCCTCTGTTGTCTGCACAAACCCCCACATATACACACAATAATAATAAAAAAAAAGTAATCTAAAGTTTTCTCTCTTTTTTTGCGTTGCCTTGATTCCTTCCTCATTTGCTCTATTGTTTGCTCTCTGACTCTTCTGATAGAGGAAGACCGAGTATTTTATCATCTTTGGCTCTCTGCTCATCGATAAAAGGTGGAATTAAAGCTGACTGAATGCTCCATGCATTGCCATGAGAGTCATTGACCGTGAAGTCACTTGTCCGGGTATCCAGAGACCAGAAAGGTCACTGACCACAAGAAGCGGTTGTTGGGAAACCTCTATGCGTTATCACAAGCTGTTTCATTATCGGTCTTCATTTTCTCTAGAGAGACAAACTCATTTGTCCCCTTTTCAGTGTGGTGCCTCTAGTTGCATTGGTTGATTCTTTCTCCCAGGTCCCCATATTGTTTACTTGAGAGAGAGAATAAACCTCCACATATTTGCTGACAGCATGGTGCAGAAAGGGAATTTGCCTTCCTGGTCCTTATTTCAGCTGCTCTTCCCCCATCACCTCCAGGGATGGCAGGAGTAGATCAGTTCCTGGACACAGCAGGCTGCTTCCTAGCTCTCTCTCATTTCTGCCCCAGGATCAGCCCTGTAAGTAGGCAGGTCTATTCCAGTGCCTCCTGCTTTCTTATCTGCGCTGTTCCTCAGCTGCACAAGTTTTTGTTTGTTTGTTTTTCTTTTGAGACAGGGTTTCTCTGTGTAGCCCTGGCTGTCCTGGAACTCACTCTGTAGACCAGGCTGGCCTCGAACTCATAAATCCACCTGCCTCTGCCTCCCAAGTGCTGGGATTAAAGGCATGTGCCACCACCGCCCGGCTTGCACCAGTTTTTTAATACTTGAAAACAACCTGCTGGGCAGTGATGGCACACACCTTTCTTTAATCCCAGCACTTGGGAGGCAGAGGCAGGCGGATTTATGAGTTCGAGGCCAGCCTGCTCTACAGAGTGAGTTCCAGGACAGCCAGGGCTACACAGAGAAACCCTGTCTTGAAAAACCAATACAAGAAACAAACAAACAAACAAAAAAAAAACCCAACCCTTTTCTGGCCTTTGGAGGCTATTGGATAAGAAAACTAAATACCTGAGAAATATAGCTATGTTCTTCTTTTGCCTACAGATCCCTCCCCCACTCTCTTTTTGGGGGCAGGGTCTATGAAAACTTGACCAGCCTGGAACTCACCATGTAGACTAACATGGCTTCAATCAAGTGCTTTTAATTCCTGAGCCATCTCTCCAGCCCCTATTCTAATTTTGAGGCAGAGTCTCTCTCTACTTTGTCTAACTCGTCTTGAACTCTCCCTGTAGTCCAAGCCAGCCTTGAACTTGCAATGCTCTTGCCTTGGTAGGATTAAGGACCTATACCACCAGGCCTGGGTTCATTTAATGTGTTTTGAATAGCATCTGAAACTAAGGTGGGTTTGGTGTTGTAGATCTGTAACAAGAAGTCAGACCCAAACAGGTGCCACTTGCTAACCATGTGACTCTGAACGCTGCTTAACCTCATGAGTCTCTCTCTCTCTCTAATGACTAATTACCATTAATTTAATTGCCATTATATCATAGAGTCTCCATGATTATTGAATAAGATACATGTGGAATTCCATTTACAATGCCTGGGACATAGTATGCATTCAACTAGTGGACACTATCACCGTGCCTTACTACGTGGATTTTGTACCAGTAAGTGAAGTGTTGCTAAGCTAGGAGTCCTACTTTTCTGAACGCCAGTATTTACAGCATCAAATGAACTGTGAAGACAGGGCAGCAACGTGACAATCAATAAATCTTAGCGTCCTTCTTTGCATTTTTTGTGTTGAGACCCAGGACCAATAAGGAGGTGGAAAAGCAAACATCTATATGTTTGAACACTACACTGCAAACATTCATGTTTGAACACTACACGGATCTTTCTGATCCATCTGTCACAGAGCCAATTCTGGGCACTTCCTTAGTTGCAGAGATTTCACCTGTGCCCTGTCTGGACAGAAGAGGTGGCATATGTGCTTCCTCCAAGCCAGGAGTAATCATGGAGGCAGGAAGACAGTCACATAGTCAGGGCTAATGGCTGTCCACTCTGTTTTGGTTTTGTGGTTTGGTTTGCTTGTTTTTAATTCCAGTTTACAAAACATAGCAAAACTAACATCATATATATGCACCCACAACTACCCACAGCTATCCACAGCTACACACACACACACACACACACACTCACATACACATTTCTGAGACCAGATCTCATTATATTGCCAGATAGCCTTAAAGTTGTCATGTGGCCCAGGCTGGCCTGCCTCTCCCAGCTTCCCTGTGGAAGCCTCACAGGGCTGGGGTAGCTGCTGTACACACACTATGCTGCCTTGACACTAGCTTTTGCAAAAACAGTTTTCTTCTCGTGTAAGGATAGCATTAGAGTTAAAAGCAGTGTATTAGGCTGGAGATGGCTCAGTGGGTAAGAATGCTGTACACTATGCTTGCATGAGAACGTGTATTTGGATTTCAGCACCCATGTAAAAAGCTGGCTGTAACTGAGAACACCTGTAATCCCAGTGGGCTGCAGGGGTAGAGACAGAGTTGAAGACAGAGCTAAAAAATGGCAAGCTCTGGGTTCAGTGAGAAACCTGTTTAAGGGAACAAGGTGAAGATTGGTAGAGGTGGACACCTGATGTCCTTTTTTGGCCTCTTTGGGTGCAGGCAACCATACTCAAGTGTACACAATGCATAGGACACACACACACACAAGAAACATATGTAATGCATTTTGATGCCGAAGATTTTAAGTTTTAGTTACTGATTAAATGACAAATTTTGCATCTGTACTAGTAGAAAATAACTTTTAGATGGATTCTTTGCTTTAGAAATTAGCCAAGCCGGGCGGTGGTGGCGCACGCCTTTCTTTAATCCCAGCACTTTGGAGGCAGAGGCAGGTGGATTTCTGAGTTCGAGGCCAATCAAAAAAACCAAAAGAAAAACAAAACAAAACAAAAAAAGAAAACAAAAGAAAGAGAAAAAAAGAAATTAACCACATCAAATCACAAGGCTCATTATTATGATTACTATTATATTTTTGTTTCTCAAGACAGGGTTTCTCTGTATAGCCCTGGCTGTCCTAGAACTTGTTCTGTAGACCTAGCCTCAAACTCATAGATCCGCCTACTTCTGCCTCCCAAGTGTTGGGATTAAAGGTGTATAATGCCATCACCTGGCAAGGCATATTGTTTTAATTTTTTTGTTTATTCTTTACTTCCTGGGGAAGGTTGTTGATCCTTATTTATTTAATTTTGAAGTGGGAAGGTGTCTCCTATTGCCCAGGCTGCCATCAGTCCCTTAAGACCCACGGTTCATCTTGCCTCAGCCAATTTAGTTAAGACTACATCTTGTCACCTCCACAATTTTAGGGCTTTGATTTTTGTTTGTTTGTTTGTTTGTTTTTCTGTTTTTGTTTTGCTTTAAGAAAAAATCTTACGGGCTGGAGAGATGGCTCAGTGGTTAAGAGGACTGACTGCTCTTCCAGAGGTCCTGAGTTCAAATCCCAGCAACCACATGGTGGCTCACAACCATCTGTAATGAGATCTGATGCCCTCTTCTGGTGTGTCTGAAGACAGCTACAGTGTATTCATATATAATAAATAAATAAATCTTTAATAAAAAAAAAAAGAAAGAAAAAATCTTACTACGAATCCCAAGATGTCATGGAATTCAGAATCCTCCTGCCTCAGCGTTTTGGCAGGCTGGGATTTCAGGTGTTCAGGCTTGGCTTTCAACTAGGAAGTTTTATTTTCCATATTTATTTTTTACTGTATACTTAGTCCATGTGGATGTGGAGGTCAGAGGACAAGCTATGAGGGCTGGCTCTCTCCTTCCACTAGGTGGGTCCCAGGGATTGAACTCAGGTCCCAGGGCTTAGCAGCAGATATCTTTGTGCTGTAAGCCAAATCCATGACTGAACTGGAAGGTTTTAAAAACACAAATTCCCTCTTATCTGGATGGATGGATAGCTCAGAGAACATTCTTGTGGGGTTTTGACAAAATGACATTTTGTAGAGGTAGTGTATTGAGTGGCCTAGAGCCAGATTTGAACCTGAGATGCTTGGATCTGAATTCCAGTCCTGCTATTAGCTCTGGAATTTCAAGCTGGGAGCTCCAAAGGCCAGTCTTCACATTTGTAAAGCGGGAAATATTCATATTATTACTGCTATGATGGAAACACTATGGAACGCCCTCTTCTGGTGTGTCTGAAGACAGTCACAGTGTACTCACATACATAAAATAAATAAGTAATTCTTTTTAAAAAATTTTTGATTTCAGCTGGGTGGTGGTGCTGCACATTTTTAATCCTAGCACTTGGGAGGCAGAGACAAGAGGATTTCTGTCAGCCTCTGTTTTCGAGGCCAGCCTGCTCTATAGAGTGAGTTCTGGGTCAGGCCTACACAGAAAAACCCTATCTCCCCCCCCTCAAAGATTTTATATATTATTATTATTATTGCATTGTGATTGCGTATGGGTTCACCTGTGCCATGCTCAAAGGACAACTGTGTGGAATCAGTTTCTTTTTTACCTTTATGTGGGTTCTGGTGAAAGAATACCCACAGGCCATCATGCTTTGATGAAGGCCTTTACCTACCGAGTCGTCCCTCAGCTGTCTCTCTCTCTATGGCGACAGATGGGTTCTTACTGTGCTGCTGAAGCTGCTCTTGAATTCTTAGGCCCAAGCATAGCGCTTGCCTCAACAGCGTGCCTCCAAGGATAAGAGCAAAAGCTATCACACCAGCTCAGATTTTCTCTGCGGTACTTCATGCAGTACTGGGCATGTGGCTAATGCTAAAAGGATGAAGGTATTGCATATAACAAGTTCCCCAAAGTTCCCCTCTGTCATATTTATGGCATTTGAAAAAAAAATGTCAGGCTGAGGTTTTGACTCAGCAGTAAAATGTTTGTTCAGTATGTGCTACCGTTCCCTGAAGACACACACACACACACACACACACAGAGAGAGAGAGAGAGAGAGAGAGAGAGAGAGAGAGAGAGAGAGAGAGAGAGAGAGAAACT
Source organism: Grammomys surdaster (assembly GCF_004785775.1). Classification (NCBI taxonomy): domain Eukaryota; kingdom Metazoa; phylum Chordata; class Mammalia; order Rodentia; family Muridae; genus Grammomys; species Grammomys surdaster. The sequence goes on along the minus strand of NW_021621113.1, from coordinate 5,370,765 downwards.
AACAACTCTCTTGAGCCCAATACTTGGGAACTTGTCTTTCCCTGCTTGTAACTCTTGTAGTGCCTAGCATCATGACTTGCACGTAGTAGGTCCCCAGCACATGGCCCTTGAATCACATTAAGCAAACTGTACACCCATTTAAACATTAGCTCAAAGGTGAGCTCTGTCACCAAATAGCCGTCATTTCAAAAGTGACAGTCAGTCATGAATCAAGCATGCCTGCAGACTTGGCAAGCCAGGATTTCAACTTCCTGCATTACAGGTGTCTTACTATCTCATTCCATTCACCTGACCCTTCTGAAGAGAGGGCAAACTAAGGAGCACCTGAGCAAGGAACAGGACCTTTGATATAGGCGGTGTGTGTTTCCATGCACACACGCCCGCCTGCCCGGCCACCCACCGATAGCGCTAGCACTGCCTACGATGGTCCGCTGATCTCTCCCTCTTCTTTGAGAAGTGAATGGCTGCTCTCACATCCTGTTATCAAGAGAATGTATTGAGAGAATGGTGTGCATCTGCTGTTGTTGTCTGGGGCACTTGCCCTGCTTTCCTCCTAGGGCAATTGAGGGTGTCCTCTCAGACATTTGCGTACCACATAACTTCCACCTGCTTTTTCAGGTAACTTTGTGTGTGTGTGTCTGTGTGTGTGTGTGTGGGGGGGGACATCCCTGACTGGCTGAACTCATATGGAGACCAGGCGTGGTTTGAATTCTCAGAGATCCTCCAGCCTCTGTGGCCACACCCAACCCTTGACCATTACTTTTCCCAGAATGTCTCCCCCCACTGGCTTGTTTGGGTTCGCTGTTAGAGTCCTCCTGTACCACCTACCAATTTTTAGCATTTTTTTTTTCTTTTTTACTACAGGAGGTGAAAGCCAAGGCATTGTGCGCGCTAAGCAGGGGCTCTAACGCACAGCTCCAACATGCAGGCCGCGCTCCATCCCAGCCTGGCTGTTCTCACACAACTCACTTCCGTGCTGGACTGTGAATTCCTGAAGGATCTGGATAGTGTCTACTTCATCCATCCCTGTATCTCTAGTGTTCGAGTGTTTCTTGGTGCACAATATTTTGGTGGACCGTTTTTTGCTAAACGAGTGAAGAGAATGAAATAATAACTGCATAGGGATGACAAGATGGCGTGTTGGGTAAGGTGAAGTCACACATGTAAACGGAATTATAAGTTCTAGGTAGTTGTAAAAAAGATACACAACCCAGGTATTTTATGTGGTGCGCATCTTCAATCCCAGCACTTTGGAGACAGAGGCAGGAAGAGTTCTGTAAAACCAGCCCTGTCTACAGAGTGAGTTCAGATCCTCTTGCACTCTGGGCTGGCCAAGGATTGGCCATGTAGCAGAGAATGACCATCAGTCGATCCTCTGTCTCCATTTCTCAAGTGCTGGATTCCAGGCTTGTGCTGCTCTGCCTGATGTGGTGTTGGGAGCTGAAGACTGGGTGTCTTGCCTGTCTATATATCTGTGCACCAAGTGTATGCATGAATTTCTATTTTTAAAGCTGGCCAACCATTTGAAGAATGTCTGGAGGCTCTGACTTCCCGGGAGCCTGCCTGTTTGTATCTGTGCTGCTCAACCTGTAGCTATCCTTGGTAACTATTTCTTTGTTAATCATCATTCTATCGTCACCCCATTTATTATCTCCATGCCAGACTCACTAGTTCACATAGATGATCTCATTAATCTCCTAAACCACCTGTAAGGTCAAGCAAGGTTCAGCAAGGTTGAGACACTTGCCCGAGGCCACGAGGTATAAGCAGTACAAACAGCTGCTAAAGGTCTGCCGACTGATCCGTTGTGCTAAGGCACCACCTGTCTGTTTAGGCGCTGCTCTGCCTGACAACTTGACAACTCTTATCGCTGTGTGTCAGGCACTGTGCTCCATCGGCCCTGATCCCATCCTTAACCACAACTTGATAACAAACAGTTGAAGAAACTACTGTTTGTTATCACACATATTGTAGGGATGAGGAAACTGAGGTGTTACTCATGGGGGTGGAGAACAAGTTGCAAACCCAATCTGATGTCACAGACCCCACTGTTAGGAACCCCTAATTACAATTCTGTTTTGTGGGCAGACTGTAGGATGATGGGGGAAATGGAAAATTGATAAAAACAAAACAGAACAAAAAACTAAAAACAACAAGAACCAAAAGAACTTTCTCCAGTTAATCCAAAGTTCCACAGAAAACTCAAAAAACCTTCCCATCTCGTAGGGGTTGGGGCAGAATTTGTGAACCTGTTAGTGAGCACTGTGGCCTGCAGGTGGCAGCAACATTAACAGTCTCTTAAGTTATCCCCTACATCTGTGATCTCAGTACTCAGGAGGATAAGACAGGTAGAGAAGTTCTTGATCAAGTGTTAGGGCCAGCCTGGGCTACCAGAGCTCCTGTCTTAAAAAAAATTATGCACACAAGTAATGGGCAAATTTTCATTTCATAAATTCTATTTTTCAAAAACAACATGGAAGAAATTGTTTTGAGACAGGGTTTCTCAGTGTAGCCCTGACTGTCCTGAAACTTTATCTGTAGACCAGATTGGCCTCAAATTTATAGAGATCCATCTGCCTCTGCCTCCCAAGTGCTGAGATTAAAGGTGTGCGCCACCACAGCCTGACTCTGCTCTGCTCTGTTCTCTCTCTCTTTTTTTCTTACTTTTTTTTTTAATAATAAATCTATAGAATAAAGTTGAACAAGTGCTGATATTTTTCTGCTTCTAGGTCACTACTAATTGAGAGAAAAAGAAAAGAAAAGGTTTGTTCTCAGAACCCAATACTCTCTAAAGCAGAGATAACAAAACACCACTTCCCGGGCTGAGGCTGCAGTTCAGTTGCCAGAGGGTTTTTGCTTCACATGTACAAAGCCCTGGGTTCAATTCTCAGCACCACATAAAGCAAGCCTGGTAGCCTAAAATTGTAATCCCAGCTTTGGTGGGGGACAGGGGGTGGAGGCAGAAGAATTAGAAGTTCAAGGTAATCTTCAGCTATGTGGTGACTTTGAGGCCAGCTTTGGATACATAAAACTCTGTATTCCAAGATAAAATAAAGTCAAGGGCCATTTCTGACAAGTGTTATTCAACTCTTCTCCCAAAATCTACAAGTATGGATCAATCAAAACATTTAAACAAGGTCAAAACAATCCAACACAATAAGGCCTTATTATACGAGGCCGTTAATGCTTCTCCAAGAAGCAAACAGAACAGGAAAGCCTTAAACAAAAGATAAGAGGGGCTGAGCCGATAAAGTCCTTGCCATTCGCTGTGAAAACTGAAGTCTGGGTCACCAACACCCACAGAAAAGCTAGGGAGCTGTGGCAGTTGCCCACAGTCCTAGCACTCTGGAGGGTGAGAGAGGGGATCCCTGGAGCGGGCTGGCTGGCTAGATTAGTTGGAACTGGCTCCCTGTTCATCGAGAGACTTTGCCTCAGTAAGATGAAGAGCAAGCAAGGAAGACACCTGCCAGCAACTGGAGGCTGACCAGCTCCGCAAGCACGCGTGCACTCACGTATGCATTTACACATACTCAGACATACATGTCCACATGCACACTACATAGAGGTATATGTGTGCATGTATAACTAAAATAAATCTTTTTTTTGTTTTGTTTTTTGTTTTTGTTTTTCAAGACAGGGTTTCTCTGTATAGTCCTGGCTGTCCTGGAACTCACTCTGTAGACCAGGCTGGCCTTGAACTCTCGAACTCAGAAATCTGCCTGCCTCTGCCTCCCAAGTGCTAGGATTAAAGGCGTGCACTACCACCGCCCGGCTAATAAATCTTTTTTTAAAAGATTTACTTATTTATTTTATGTATATGAGTATACCACTGCTCTCTTCAGACACACCAGAAGGGGGCATCAGATCCCATTACAGATGTTGTGAGCCACCATGTGGTTGCTGGGAATTGAACTCAGGACCTCTGGAAGAGCAGTCAGTGCTCTTAACCACTGAGCCATCTCCTCAGCCTGCACAGCTCCACTTTCAAGAGACAACACTGAGGTACACTCTGACATTCATGACCTGTTGTTTTAGAGACAGCAATCCAAGAAGGAAGTACTGAGGAAAAAAGTACATTGACTGATTGGTTGGTTGATTGACTGATTGATTGGAGAACACATGAGGGCTACAGGGAAAATATGGAGGTTGGAGGACTACGTTCTCTTCTTCCACTATGTGGGTTCTGGGGATCCAACTCAGGACATAAGATTTGGTGGTAAAGTGCTCTTACCAGGTGAGCCATCTCATCGGCTCGAGAGGGGAGTGCTTTTAAAAATAAGATTTACTTATTTTTCATTATATGTGTTTGAATGTTTTGCCTATGTGTATATGTGTACCATATGCATGCAGTTCCCATGGATGCCAGAAGAGGGCATCAGATCTCCTACAACAGGGGTTAAAGAAGGTTGTCAACTACCTTGTAGGTGCTGGGCCCCAAACCCAGGTCTGCAAGAGCAACAAGAGCTCTTAACCCCAGAGCCATTTCTTCAGCCCTAGCTATAGCCTTATTGGTCTCTCTTAGTAGGTTATTTGGTTTTAATTCGTACTTATTTAACACCCTTCATGTATTATTTGTAAACTGTTTATCTCTCTCGCTACAAAGTGTATTCAAGCCTTCTGTAAAAAACAGAGTGTCACTGGGCAGAGCTGGCACATGCCTTTAATCTCAGTGCTTAAGAGACGGGGGCAGATAAATCTGGATCTCTAAGTTCCGGGAAAGCATGGTCTACAGAGTGAGTTCAAGCACAGCCAGGGCTACACAGAGAAAACCTGAATTGAAAACACACACATACACATACACACATGAAAGTGCCATTATCTATCTGTCTATCTATCTATCTATCTATCTATCTATCTATCTACCTATCTATCTATTTATAGTAGGACTTGAACCTTGAACATCTTGTGTGCAAGGCAAGCATTCTACCACTGAACTATGTCTCCAGTTCCTGGGTTATCTTTTAATTGAGATAGTTTTGTTTTATATTCCATACTGGTCTTTCGTTGATTATATGCTTTGCAACTATGTTAATTCTAGTCTAAGGTTTATCTTTTTATTATTCATCTGATTTTATCTATTTTAGAAAGGCAAGCAATCAAAGTTCATTGAGAAGTAATGAAAGAGCTCCTTGAAACTAGAAAGGAACTTACAAATGAGTTGAATTTACCTTTTTATTCTTATATGGCCTTAAAACCCAAATCTTAATTTTTGGTGACATGCAATTATTGTGATTATGCTTATTATAATTATTTTTTTAATGATTTATTTTTATTAATTCTAATTATGTGTAGGTGAGTATTGTCTGTATGTGGTATGTGCACATGAGTACAAGTGACCACAGAGCCAGAGGTTCAGATCCCCTGGAGCTGCCTGATGTATAATGCTGGGAACAGAACTCAGCTCCTTTGGAAGAGCAGTAAGTGCTCTTAATCACTGAGCCATCTCTCTGGCCATTATTATTATTGTTGTTGTCATCATTGTTGTTATTATTATATTACCAGACAGCATCTGGCTGGCATCCATTGTTTATTGTTGGATTTTTTTTTTTTTAAGATTTATTATTTATTTTATGGATATGAGTACTCTGCAGCTATCTTCAGATATACCAGAAGAGGGCATCAGATCCCATCACAGATGGTTGTGATCCACCATGTGGTTTCTGGAAATTGAACTCAGGACCTCTGGAAGTGCAAACAGTGCTCTTAACCACTGAGCCATCTCTCCAGCCCGGATTTGTTTGTTTTGAGACAGGTCTCACTATGTAATTCTGGTTGGCCTGGCCTGGAACTTTGTAGACCAAACTGATCAGGAACTCACAGCAATATTCCAGCCCCTGTCTCCAGACCACTTAGGAATACTGGTGTGTGCTGCCACAACTGGGATGTAATTGATTGCTTTTTTTTTTTTTTTTTTTGGTTTTTCAAGACAGGGTTTCTCTGTGTATTCCTGGCTGTCCTGGAACTCACTCTGTAGACCAGGCTGGCCTCGAACTCAGAAATCTGCCTGCCTCTGCCTCCCAAGTTCTGGGATTAAAGAAAGGTGTGTGCCACCACCGCCCGGCTGATTGCTATTTTTTAAATATTATGGATTATGTGTTTGAAAGGCATAATTTTTTCTCCTATATTTTCCTCTGTATGTATCGTATGCATACATTTAATCTAATATGGGCGTGACCCTTGGGTTTGGCATTTACAAAGATCCTCGAGCAGCTGCAAGGAGGGTGTCTGGAGGGTGATAAAGCCCTGGAACCTGAAATGAGTGCCACTTAGAAACAGATGGTGGCTTCCACTAGGTAATAGTTAGTGGGAAAAAAGTTCGAACAGTTGGGAGTGTGGATGTAGAATGTCTGCACTTAATGGGCTGGGTTCCCTACTTTCATAAAACATTGAGGGCAACTTGTAAGTTTTTTGCACTTCACCGGGCAGTGGTGGCGCAGGCCTTTAATTCCAGCACTTGGGAGGCAAAGACAGGCGGATTTATGAGTTCGAGGCCAGCCTGGTCTACAGAGTGAGTTCCAGGACAGCCAGGACTACACAGAGAAACCCTGTCTCGAAAAACCAAAAAAAAAAAAAAAGTTTTTTGCACTTCAAACTGGCTCTCAATAGTTTGAGACAGATTGGTCTTCTTTTGTAGAGCACTACACACACATCCTTTCTTGGGCATCGCTGGGAGAGTCTGTTCCTGAACGTGTCCTCCCAAGCCCAGAGACCTTCGCCTTGCTCAGAACTGGGCAAGCTGCCCAAATCCCTTTATGTGCAGTGCACCGGCCTCAGGCGGCGCATGCCCAGATTGGCAGAGTAAGGGGCCAGGCGCCTCGCAGCAGAGGGCCTGCAGTTCCCGCCATTTTGTCCCGCTCGCCAAAGCGCTGGCCACTGCAGTGGACTACAAGTCCCGTGAGGCTCCGCGGCGGCACTTCCTACCCTCACTGTCCGGCCCGCTCCCTCCGCCCCCCCCCTCCCCTGGGGCCGAAGGCTCTGGCTGGAGCCAGGCGGCCAGAGACCAGGTAGGATTTCCGGGAGAAAGTGCTGTGGAGCTTGAGGAGGCAGCAACGACCTGGGTGAGTTCCTCAAACTTGGGAAAGTGAGCGCCTCCCGCGCGCGCGCGCAGCAGCGGCGGTCTCGGCTCGGCTGGGGGTCGCGGTCCGGGCCGGGGTAGGGGGGTAACGGCGCCGGCGGCGGTCCGTGCAGCCAGGGCGTGGCGGGCCGTAGCCTCCTCCCTCCTCGGCCCTCCCACAACGGCCCCGCGGCGGTGTCCCCGCCTGTGGCCGGCCCGCGTAGACTCCCGCTCTCCGCCCCCCAGCCTCCGCGGGGCCCTTTTGTCTGCGCCGCTTTTTCCCCTTTTGTGGCGGTGCGCGGAGTCGCGGTCTCCAGGGGAGCCCGCACGTTCTGCTGGGGACTGCTCCCTGGGGATCTGGTTACTGTAACTGGATCGGGTCAAAGTCCATCTTTCAAAAGTGACCTCCCTCAGACCTCTGCATCCTGGCTGAGCAGAGCAGAGGCTTAGGAGCCTGGCATAGTTTCAGTGGAAACCTGGAAGTTATAGTCCAACTTCTTTCTAAATGTCAGCCTCCGGCAGCTAGGGATCAAAACTCAAGGCGCTTTTCTCCTCCAGTGGATGGAGTCTAAGAAAAAGAAGTGAGACTTGGAGCCTCAATCCCGGAAACCGAGAAAGAGTGGAAATTTGCTGCCATACGTGTGGCAGCTGCGATGGTGGGGGTGGGGGCGGCGGCGGCAAAGAACTCAAGCGAATCATTGCTCGGAAACCTGAAAATCGGAGAGGAGTGATTACTAGGACATCATTCATTGCCTCTAGTCTTCAGCACTTCATTTGTCCACGCAGCTCCTCGACTTTCCAGACTACGTCCTTTTTCTTTTTTAAACAAAAACTCCAAAGAAAAAGCTTACTGAAAGCACCTGCTTTGTAGAAAAACCTAGAAATCCAGTAGAGGCTAGAAAGCATTTTTTTTTAAGCCAGGTTAAAAAAATAAAGGCGATTTAGGGTAAGAGTGATTAAAATATGTTTTTACTGGACACCGCTGAATTGCGTTGACTTGATCCAGTTTGGTTAGATAGTGGTAACTGTATGTCCCGTCGAAGAACGAATGAGACTTAGCATAGGGGTGAAGCTTTATAAAGGCCAAGGTAGATACCCTTTGAAAAATCGATTAGTATTTCAAATTCCTTGAGTGAAGACAGCTGGGACTCCTTTTACATGAATCAGGAAAGGTATTTTGAGGCGAAATTCCCACCCCAGAAATGTAGGCAAATAAAGTCTCCATTATTCTGTTCGACATTTTATAATGGAAGTGACTTTGAGACTCTTAGATTGTGTTAATGTATGGAGGTTGTCAGTTGTCTTCCCTAACTAGTTGTGGTGGTACATCCATCCCTGTAACCTCAGTACTCCCGCAGCTATGGTAGGAGAAGCGTGAATTCAAGACCAGCTAGATCTATGTAGACCTGTTATAGACCAGGTCTAAAAAAAAGTTTCTTAAATGTGTCGGGGGGGGGGGGGTGGGGGGCAGTGGAGTCAGTTCAGCTGTGACTTCAGAGAATGCTGTGGAGATGGCTCTCTCCTTTCATGTGGGTTCCTGGAACAGAACTCAGATGGTCAGGCTCACATGGCAAGAGCCTTTTCCATCTGAGCCATTTTGCTAGCCCAAAACTTTTTTTTTTTTTCATTTTTTGTTGTGCTAGGAATGGAATCCAGGATTTTGACCATGTGATGGTCTGCCACTAAGCTTATGCCTCCAGCCCCAGCTATTTTTAAATCACGGGGAATAGAAATTTATTTATTTACTGGAGATTGGGTCACTCTGTTGCCCACTCTGGGCTTGGGTTCTCCTAACCTGCCTTCGCCTTTCCAAGTGCTAAGATTATTATGGCTGCACCAATGCACCTCTTTTTTTGTTTGTTTGTTTGTTTTGTTTTTTTTGTTTTTGTTTTTTTCGAGGCAGTGTTTCTCTGTGTAGCCCTGGCTGTTCTGGAACTCACTCTATAGACCAGGCTGGCCTCGAACTCAGAAATCCGCCAGCCTCTGCTTCCCAAGTTCTGGGATTAAAGGCATGCGCCACCACTGCCCAGCCATCCAATGCACCTCTTAAACTGAATTTCTAGCAGAATCACTACTTTCTGGCTTATTTACTCAAACAGGATAGTGGTGTCCATGTTATTTTTGAAGAGTTGTATATGTATGTTGTATAAGTCTTATTAATACATGTTGTATAACTATTATATCCTCCCCATAATTACGTGAGGTATTGGTTCTCACTTTACAGTTGATTGAACCTTTCCTCTAAAATGTTAAGTAACTGGCCCAAAGCCAAACAGTTAGCCCAGGTAGGAAAGCTGAACCAAACAGGAAGCCTAGGGCTTTCTGTTTCCTTAGATTCAATGCAGCTAACAATCATATTTCGACAAACTGCTTTAATTTGCTGAGATCTGAATATAAGAGAAAACTTATGGAAATATTTTCTATCTCAAACAAACTGATTTATAAGGAACTGAAATTCATTGAACCATGAAGTCTTTTCCATCTGATTACTGCCTTCACTCTGGCTTGCTTGTCCTGTGTCTAGGCAGAATAGCAATTTTATGGGGCCTTGGGGACAAAAGGTGATGAATTACTAAGTTGTGGTTTTAAGCTTTTATTAAAAGGTGGTTACATTTGCGGGCAGCCTGGTCTTCATAACAAGTTTTAGGAGGAGAGCTACACACACAGTAAGACCATGTTTGGGGGCGGGGGAAGAGGAAAGACTATGGTGAAAGGTTTGTTAAGAATTATGTATGTGAAGAAGTAGGTAAGGCAGCTTTGGCTTTCTGATCCTGAAGACAGAACTCAAATGCATGCACTTTTTATGCATAGTTAAAAACGTTTGGTCAGACTTAACCTGCAGCTCAGTCTCAGTTTTCTGTCAGTACATGCCATGAATGTGACCTCAGAAACAGCAGCCTACTTCAGCTCTTGTTCTTAAATTGTTAAGTAAAATGCATAACATTCCAGTGGAATTGAGTCAGTGTAATTAGTCTATGTTCTTTCTCTTAGTTCTTTTCTTTTTGGGATAGGATTGACATAGTATCTTGTTACATAGCCCAGGCTACCCTCCAGCTCTCATTGCCGCCTCAGCCTTCTCAGTGCTAGATTGGAAACTAGATCAGCCTTTAAACTAATGGTTGCACGCTCTAGATCTGTTTTGTCTTGATACTGTAGTGAGAAGGGATTCATTCCCCACGTCTCTTCTTTAAATGTTGGTCTGCTTTATTTACAGATCCACCCTTTTACTCATTAAGCCATGAATGAAAATTAATGCTTTAGGACCCAAGGACAGAGCAGTGAAATTGTTCTCACCTCTGGAGGTTTACAGACCTTACAGACTGATTCCAGGTTGGGGTAGGGAAAGAGACAGATAGTAAATTTACACTAAATATAAGTCTCCATCATTGTACAGCCAACTTAATCTCTCTCTCTCTCTCTTTTTCCCAAAGTGTTGACTGTGCCTTGTTTGCTTGTTTCTGTCTTTCTGCCTTGTTCATTTTTAAAGATTCATTTATTTTTATGTGTGTGTATACACTGTAGCTGTCTTCAGACACACCAGAAGAGGGCATCGGATCCCATTACAAATGGTTGTGAGCCACCATGTGGTTGCTGGGAATTGAACTCAGGACCTTTGGAAGAGCAGTTGGTGCTTTAACCATTGAGTCATCCATCTCTCCAGCCCCAGCTTAACCTCTTCTTTTTAAAACTAACTTGTTTTGATTGAAACAGAGTCTTTCTTTATATAATAGCTTATACTGGCCTGAAATTCACTATGTAGCTGAGGCTAGCCTGGCACCTGAAATGATTTTTCTGCCTTAGTCTCAAAAGTTCTGAGATATATATAGGCCTGTACCACATGCCTGGATTTATGTCACATCCTTGGGCTTTAGATTTTCATCTTGAACATGGGGATAATAGCTTCTTGCTTTACATAATGGAATGTTTCCAGGAATAAGTGGCCTGAGCATCTTCCTCCTCCTCCTCTTCTTCCTTCTCTTCCTCCTCCTCCTCTTCTCTTTCCTCCTCCTGCTGGTGCTGGTGCTGCTGTTTCTAGCAAAGGAAAAATGAGCAGGTGGATCCTGGACCAAGTGTCTGTCCCTTTGTAAAACTTGGAGGTGTTTTGGGGTTGATGGGAGAAGCTGTCATGTGGCCATGCTGGGGCCTGTATATAATGAGCAAGTTCTATATTCCCACCCTTCCTTTTGTATCTTAATAGGAGCTATCTCTAACCACTTATGGAGATCCTTTTCAAAGTATTCGTTATTAAAGAAAGTTTGTTTTTATTTTTTTACAGTTCTTGTCATAATGGCAGTTCTGATTACCACCGAGTTCCATCTCCTGCATAGAATAAGGTCTTAGTCTTCATGCTTATTGCTTAGCACACAGCTGGTATTCTTTTTTTCTTTTTCAATTTATTTAATTTTTAAGTTTTATGTGTGTGCACTTGAGGATGTACCATGTGCCTGCAGGTTGTGTTGAAAAGGGCATTGGGTCCCCTGGACCTGGAGTTTTAGGCAGTTGTGAACCCTGATGAGGGTGGGGGAATCAAACCCGAGTCTTCAGTAAGAGCAGCCCTTGCTCTTAACCACCAAGCCCCGTTTCCAGCCTCAGCTCTGGGTGTTCCGTTGGAACATTATTCACTCAGTGTCCCTTGAATGAAGGAATATCAAAAGTGACCAGGTATGGTTTTGGAGAGTATCAGAACCAAAATGGATCTTTTATCTAGCAGATTTTTTTGTTTTGCTGTTGTATGGTAGGGGCTGCGTGTTTCATTGGCATGATGTCTCCAAAACTCTTTTTTTTTTTTTTTTGTTTTTGTTTTTTTGTTTTTTTCGAGACAGGGTTTCTCTGTGTAGTCCTGGCTGTCCTGGAACTCACTCTGTAGACCAGGCTGGCCTTGAACTCAGAAATCCGCCTGTCTCTGCCTCCCAAGTGCTGGGATTAAAGGCATGCGCCACCACCACCCAGCCTCTCCAAAACTCTTAAGGTATTACAGAAAGATAGCAGTTGGATGGGGCTGAGATGGCTCAGGCAGTAGAGACACCAAGCTAGGTTAAACTGAGTTTAATTCCTATAACCCACATACATGGTAGAAGGAGAGAACCAACTTCTGCTACATGCATGCTGTGGTGTGCACATGTGTACAGTCAGTCAGACAGACAGACAGATACACACACACACACACACACACTCAATAAATAAATAAGCTGGAGTTGAAGAGATCTCCCAACAGATAAGAGCACTGTGTGTTTTGCAGTGGATGCAGGTTTCCTTCCTAACACCTACATCATGGCTTATAACCATCTGTAAGTCCAGGGACCAGATGCCCTCTTCTAGCTTCTAAGGGCCGCAGGCTCATATGTTGTGCACATACATACATATAGGCAAACATACACACATTATTTTTCAAATGGAAATAAAATTTAGAGCTGGGCAGTAGTGGCACATGCCCTTAATCCTAGCATTTCAGGAGGCAGAGCATGGTTGGTTTCTGAGTTTGAAGCCAGCCTGGTCTACAGAATGAGTTCCGGGACAGTCAGAGCTACATAGAGAAACCCTGTCTTGAAAAATCAAAAAAGGCCAGGCGGTGGTGGCGCACGCCTTTAATCCCAGCACTTGGGAGGCAGAGGCAGGAGGATTTCTGAGTTCGAGGCCAGCCTGTTCTACAGAGTGAGTTCCAGGACAGCCAGAACTATACAGAGAAACCCTGTCTCGAAAAACAAAAAAAAAAACAAAAAAACAAACAAAAAAAAATCAAAAAAGAAAAAATTTTAATTAATAAAAAAATAAATATATAAAATTTAGATAGGGACTCAACAATTGTATTGTTTTGTTTGAGACTGGGGTCACACTTTATAGCATGACTCTTGTTGGCCTGGACCTCACTGGCCTTGAAATTGCGATGATTCTCCTGAGTTTTGGGATTAAAGGCATGTACCAATATGTCCAGTTTAAGATTTTGTTTTGGGCTAGGCAGTGGTGGCTCACATCTTTAATCCCTGCACTCAGAAGGCAGAGGTTGATGGATCTCTGAATTGAAGGCTGGCCTAATCTACAGAGTGAGTTCCAGGATAACCAGCTACATAGAGAAACCCTCTCTGGGGGAAAAAAAGATTGTGTTTTTGGTAAACAGTGCAGGAAGCAGTACAGACGGTGGTTTGTTTTTATAGTATGGTCTTAGAGTAAGTAGGAACTCAGGCACTGTCACTCACTCTGTAGCCCAGGCTGGCCTCGAACTCAGAAACTCACTTGCCTCTGCCTCCCAAGTGCTGGGATTAAAGGCGAGTGCCACCACTGCCTGACTATACCACCTTCTTTTAAGGTGTGTGTGTTCACACAGATACATGACTACATGTGGAGGCCAGGGGCCAACCTGGGATATTCTTCCTCAGATGCACACATTGTTTGAGACAGGGTCTCCTATTGGCCTGGAACTCTCCAAGTAGGTCAGCAAGCCTCAGCAATCTTCTTGTTCTAGCCTTTTTTTTTTTTAAATCATCATGTCTTCTGGTCTTCTGGTGATTAGATCATCATGATTGCAAGATAGCACTTTCCAGAGGAAACTGTCTCCCAAGCCCTAAGTTTATTCTAGGTAGAAGGAATGGTTTTGAACATAAGAATGGAATGGAGTGTAAACATGTTTAGTTGTTTGTTTAGGGGAAAGAGTGGTCTGGAATGCTGAGAGTGTGTTACACTTGGGTTTTAACACTCTGATTCTCATAACCCTTCCAGACTGCTGGAACAAACCAACGATGTCCACCCTGGATGGCTGGACACAGCAAGCATGCACAGGGACTGCTGCTAGTCACTGAGCCTCCTGTCCTGGTGTGGTGGTGGCTCCCACCTGTAATCCCAGCACCCATGGGGCTTAGCTGAGGTTTGCAGTGAGTTTGGGCCACACTAGGCACAAAGTTCTAGGCCAGTCTGGACTACAGGGTAAGGCCAGGGTTTGAAAACAAACAAACAAACAAACAAACAATTAACTAGACAGGACTTTTTTTTTATGCTGTTAGAAATCAAATCCTGTGAAATGTGTTTTCCATTGACACTGAGCTGCACACATAGATAGCCCTTTGATTCTTTAGATTTAGTAGGGTTTTTTTTTTTTTTTTTTGTAGCTTATTTTAAATCTTTTAACAGCTAGGGTTCCTTTATTCAGCTTTTATTTCCTTTTCTTTCTCTCTCTCTCTCTCTCTTTTTTTTAAAACAGTTTTACCATGAACCCTGGAGTTGGCCTAGTACTTGCTATGTAGGCCAGGCTAGCCTCTTAACTCATAGAGGTTGGATGGACTGCCTCTGCTTCCTGACTGTTGGGATTAAAGAACCACCCTTGGCCCAATCCAGCTTTTTTGACTGATTTTTCCTGCCTAGTTACAAGCCATACTTTCCTATTCATTTGTTGACTCTCTCCCTTTGGAGCCTTTTTCTTTGGCTTTATCCACATGCACACCACATATGCACAGGGATATGTGGATTGGCCATTTAAAGTAATGTGATCTGGCAGCCCTGGAACAAACTTCCCTTGCTGTGGGTTTCTTTTGGTCTTACTTTGGTGGCTCTCTTAGACTAAACTTGTAAAGTGTGTGTTCTTTGTTTTGTGAACCAACTGCAGTCTGTACTTGTTTGGCTTAGTGATTAAGTAATGATTAGACAGAGATTTCCCTAAGCGCTGTGAACCAGTAAGTTTTCTAGCTTTTGCTGAAGGCCTCTGGTGAGGACCTTACTACCCATGTCATGGCAGTGGTAGGGGGCACACATAGGAGGGGAAAAACTCAGGCTCTGGCCTTTATAACAGCTTGCCCTCTCAAAAATTTAACAGTTCCATCAAAGTACCAAAATATTCTCTCTCCATCAGGTCCTAGCTCTTAAAGGTTCAATTTCCCAATACCAGCACCCTGGGGACAAGTTTCTTAACACACCTAAGCCACAGCAGGCATCAGCTCAGATATCCTGATTCTATACACTAACATCTCATTCTTTCCCATTCAGGACCCTTCTGTTGGTATACAACAGCACACATAGATAGCACACATAGGATGGTATACCACAGCACACATAGCATGGTATACCACAGTACATATAGGGTGGTATACCACAGTATACATAGGATGGTATACTGTAGTATACATAAGATGGTGTACCATAGCACACATAGGATGGTATACTATAGTATACATAGGATGGTGTACCATAGTACACATAGGTTGGTGTACCACAGCACACATAGGATGGTGTACTATAGCACACATAGGATGGTATAACATAGCACACTTAGGATGGTATACCACAGCACACATAGGATGGTATACCACAGCACACATAGGATGGTGTACCACAGCACACATAGGATGGTATACCACAGCACACATAGGATGGTTTACCACAGCACACATAGGATGGTGTACTATAGCACACATAGGATGGTGTACCACAGCACACACAGGATGGTGTACCACAGCACACATAGGATCATACACCTCGGCTTCTGTGGTAAACTGGCTACCTCTGGAGCTGAGATACTTTGATGACTGGTTCTTAGGCTGGTCCTCGGAGCTTTCTGCTATCTTGCTGCAAGAGAGATAAACTTTGGAGGTTACCAAGAATACTTTGAGGCTTTCCTGTCTACCTGTCAGATGAGCAGTAATCTCTGTTACCTGTTTGTTTTCTTTTTCTGTCACAGTGGTTGAGCTTGGCAGTAATTTCTCAATCCCACTGTCATTATAGCTGCTGTTTTCTTAGTCTTCCAGTCAAGTAGTACATTCCTTCCCACAGCACTGCCTGCCAGTGTGGAAACTCTTAAGAGTTGGACCAGCAGCACCGTGTGCCAGGGGCGGTCAGTGCTGTGCGTTTGACCCTGTATCTGCCCTGCCCTGTAGTCTACTCCAGAACCCCGTCCTCATCCCCGTTCTCTCTGCTCATAATTGACTGCAGTTAGAGTTTGTGTTCACACTGCCGATCAGGGAATGTGCGTAGGACAAGCTCATAGAGGGATTGGCTAGGAAACTGGCCTGGGCACAAAGGTAGATGAGGCAGATTTGACCCTCACGAAGTTGAGTAAATATTTATATTCAGTTAAAATTCTTAGCTTGACATGGTGTTGGAGACCTTTAATGCCAGTACTCAAGAGGCAGCGACAGGAGCATCTCCATAAATTGGCAAGCCAGCTATAAAGTGAAACCCTGTCTCAAAAAACAACAGCAAAAAATTTTTTAAAAACTTTTTTCTGGGGGCTGGAGAGATGGCTCAATGGTTAAGAACACTGACTGCTCTTCCAGAGGCCCTGAGTTCAATTCCCAGCAACCACATAGTGGCTCATACCCATCTGTAATGGAATCTTATGTCTTCTTCTGGTGTGTCTGAAGACAGCTACAGTGTACTCGTCATTTATATAAAATAAGTAAATAAAATCTTTAAAAAACAAAGCAAAAACATTTTTCTGTTGTTTTATTTTCATACATAAGTGGCCTAAATTTAGATTCCTGTACCTAAAAAGATAATTTCTTCTGTAAAATTACTTCCTTCCCTAAAGATATCCTTCTTATCTCTTCACAGATATGCATATAAGTTGTTTTGTTATTTATGTAATTAGCTTTTGAGGCAGGGTCTTTTTATTATGTAGCTCTGGCTATCTGGAACTCAGGATGTAGACCAGGCTGGCCTCAAGCTCACAGAGATCACCTGTCTCTGCCTCTTGAGGGGTAAGGTTAAAGGGATGCGCCACATGGCAGGTTTGTTTTTCATTTACACAAAACATTGCTCTTTCCTTTACATGCCATTGAATGCAAGCTGGAGAGTCAGCGTGTTTTAGGAGACTGAGGGTAATGTATTTAAAAAAGAAAAGTAGTGAGGTCTTGCCTCAAAAAGCAGGAAACACACACATACACACACAAGAAAATTAGACTTAGATTTTTCCTGATACTTTAGTTTGTTATGCTTGTATCCCAATAATACCCCTTAACCCTATTAATTATCATTCTGTGTGTGAGTGTGAGTGATTGTGGGAGTGTGAGCCCACATGCATGACACAGTGTCCATGTGAAAGTCCAAAAACTGTCAGTTGTCTTCGTTTTTGTTGGTGGTAGGGTTTTGTTTTTGTTTTTTGTTGTAGAATTATTTATTTTATGTATGAGTGCACTATTGCTGTCTTTAGACACACCAGCAGAGGGCATTAGATCCCATTACAGATGGTTGTGAGCCACCATGTGGTTGCCCAAGACGCAGTCAGTGCTCTTAACCTCTGAGCCATCTCTCCAGCCCCTGTTTTTTGAGACAGGGTTTCTCTGTAGCCCTGGGTGTCCTGGAACTCAGAGATTCCCCTGCCTTTGCCTCTTACCTGTTAGCATTAAAGACATGAGCTTCTATCTCCTGGCCTTCCTTCTACCTTGCTTCTGCTGGGCTACATAACCCAGGCTAGCTGGCCTAGGCGTGCTCTTGTCTCTCTCCCATTTCACCTTAGGAGTGCAGAGGTCACAGATGCATGCCACCACATCTGGCATTTTCCATGGGTTCCAGGGATGGGACCCAGGTCATCAGGCTTGAGTAGTAGATGCTTTCATTTGCTGAACCCTCTTACCACGCTCCAGTTACAGTGCTCTATTTAATAAGTTATATTTTTCAGTAGTGCTTAGATGCTTACTAAAGAGTGAGTTGGGTTTATTTTAAAGAAACTTACAAAATGGTAAGTTTCTTGTTTTCAGTATTGCATTTACCTTTTCTCTTTTCAGAAACTCCTCCTCCTCTCCCTACGCTGGTTAACAGTGGCATGGAAGATCCATTTGGTGAGTATGGCCTGATCTTGTATTGATGCTTGTCCTTACCTGTTGCAGCTTTGAGTGCATTCTCTCACGCTCAGGATGCTGATGGAGAACAGTGCCTCTCAGCCTTTGTGCTCTCAGCATCCGTTCATTCTCTCGTCTGTTAGCTTTTGTTTTTTATTTTATTTTTAGTTTTTGCTTTTGAGATAGGATCTCTCTACCTAGTCCTGCCTGTCTTGGAGTTCATGTAGCCCAGTCTGCCTTGCAGTCACAGGGATCCTCCTGCCTCTGCTACCACCCCCAGCACTAGGGTTTTGGAGTTCTTGTCTGTTTGATTTTTTTTTTAATTTAGCTAATTTTACTTTATATGCATTTGGTATGAAGGTGTCAGAGTCCCTGGAACCGGAGTTACAGACAGTTGTGAGCTACTTGGGACCTCTGGAAGAGCAGCCAGTGCTCTTAACCACTGAGCCATCTCTCCAGCCCCATTTGTTTTGCTTTTTTTGAGACAGGATCTCATTGTAGCACCAGCTGGCCTGGAGTTCATTATGTAGACCAGGTTGGTCTTGAACTTGTAGAGATCCCTCTTGTCGTTGCCTCCTGCGTTCATGGCAGTGCTGGATGCCATTCATACCTTTAACGTAACTAAGGATCTTAATGAGCTTCTGCTTGCCAACATTTACTGTACTGCAAATTAGATGTAAGGGACTGGGAAGATGATTCAGTCATTAGGAGAGACACATACCTTATGTGTACATGCAGGCATTGTAAAACCTTACTACAAGCTATATCCCCAGCCCGTAGGAAGTGTATTTGAGATATTAGTTTATTTTCTTCTGTCTTGCTCTGTTGCCATTGATGTGACTGAGGCTGAACTTTCTGACCTGGTAGCTATAATCAGGAAGTTCAGGTTACGTTTTTGGCCTTAATTGAGAGGACATGCATTTATTTACTTGTTTGTTCATTTGTTTATTTTTCTGGTTTTAATGAGCCTAGGTGGCTGAGCATGTTTTTATAGAAGTATAGCTAGCTCATCAGGAGACCTTTAGTTTGAACACTAGAGGGCAGACAGCACCTTGTTAATAAACATAGTTTTGTCATCAAGTTAGTCTTGAAATTATTTTGAGGATTAGGGAGGTTGAACTTATTTTCATAGCACAGTGACTGTTCCTAAAGATAGTGTTGATATACTAAGCTGCAGACAGTGAGATATGAGCCTGCACTGGGACATCCATGCAGGAGGCCATCCTCCAGAGGTTAGAGGACCACACCTACATTATATGAGATCATTTCAAAGAACAGGGAAGACAGGAAGGGAGGGAGGGAGAGAGGGAGGGAGAGAGGGAGGAAACAAAGGAGGGAAGGAGGGAGGGAGGGAGGGAGGGAAGGAAGGAAGGAGAACAAAGCACAGGGAGACAAGTGATGCAGGAATGGTGATGGCTGGACAGTGTAGGTAGCACTAAAGATTTCTACTGCATTTGGGTTTGGACATCCTTAATCTCAAATCTGTGATGGGGCTGGAGAGACGGCTTAGAGGTTAAGAGCGCTGGCTGCTCTTCCGGAGCACCTGGGTTGGAGTCCCAGTGACTCAACCCTTTGCAATTCCAGTTCCAGGGGCTCCTGTGCCCTCTTCTGGCGTCTGAAGACCTTGTACTCACATTGTGCATAGATATGCAGAAAAAGATTCGTACACATAAAATCTATAATTTTGCCGGGTGGTGGTGGTGGACGCCTTTAATCCCAGCACTTGGGAGGCAGAGACAGGCGGATTTCTGAGTTCGAGGCCAGCTTGGTCTACAGAGTGAGTTCCAGGACAGCCAGGGCTATATAGAGAAACCCTGTCTCGAAAAACAACAACAACAAAAAATCTATAATTTTACCAAGTCTGAAACTCTTTGAATGCTAATATAATTGGAAAGTTCTGCCTGACTTAGTGAGAATGGGATGGATCACAGTCTGAAAATAAATGGAAGAATGTTGTATAAAATTACCTTTGGCCTATAAGTTGTATGACATGTAAATGAATTTCTTGTTTAACTTGTGGGGTATTTTCATATTTATTTTAATAATTTTTGTGTGTATATGTTTACCACAGCAGTGTAGAGGCCAGAGGAGAACTTTCAAGAGTCTCTCCTTCTATCACGTGAGGTCTGGGGATCATGATAATATCTTTACCAACGGAGCCATTTGATCCAACTCCCTCTACCCACTTTTGGGACAGGATCTCACTATATATCCCTGGCCAACCTGGAACTCACTGTGTAGACCAGGATGGTCAAGAATACCACTCTGCAAGCTGAGCAGTGGTTACACATGACTTTAACCCCAGCACCTGGGAGGCAGAGGCAGGCGGATTTCTGAGTTCGAGGCCAGCCTGGTCTACAGAGTGAGTTCTAGGACAGCCAGGGCTACACAGAGAAACCCTGTCTCGAAAAACCAAAAAGAAATTAGAAAAAATTAAAAAAAAAAAAAAAAAAAAAAAAAAAAAATAAAAATAAAAAAATAAAAAAAAATAAAAAATGTAAGAAACCATGTGTTAGTGTAATGAGCAATTTATTTGCCAAATAAGGTCAGTTTTCTTTTCGCTTAGTTTATTTAGTATGGAAGACTAAGGTTATTATAGAATAAAGTGGGGTGCCCTTGAGGGATGAGAGTGACAGTGGCCCAAGGGTCGGTTGTATCTATTATGTCTAATTTTGTGTTTTTGAGACTAGGTCTCCCTAGGCTATCCTGGAACTCACTATGTGGACCAGGCTGGCCTAAAACTCACAGAGATCCTCTTGCTTCTGCCTCCAAGTGCTAGGTTAAAGACACGCACTACTACACCTGGCTCTTACTGTGCCTAAATTTAGAAGTACTTATGATGCTGCGAACTTTTGGGTTTGTTGTGTTTTCTTGCCTCCATCTCAGCAGCTCTCAACCTGTGGGTTGAGACCCCTTTTGGGTGACAGACCAGATATCCTTCATATCAGAGAGTTACGTTATGATTCATAACAGTAGCAAGATTACAGTTAGGAAGTAGCAGCAGAATTATTTTTGTAATTTTTAAGTTTTATAAAATTATTTAAAATAATTTTATTATTTTATTATGAGGAACTGTGCTGAAGGGGCTTAGCACTAGGAAGGGTGAGAACCACTCTATCTGATCAGGGAGAATTTTTTTTTTATTTTTTATTTTTTTTGGTTTTTCAAGACAAGGTTTCTCTGTGTAGCCCTGGCTGTCCTGGAACTCACTCTGTAGACCAGGCTGGCCTCGAACTCAGAAATCCGCCTGCCTCTGCCTCCCAAGTGCTGGGATTAAAGGCATGCACCACCACTGCCCAGCTCAAGGGGATTTATTAAATGACCATGTTGATGGGAAATTTTTTATGATGTTGTCTTAACACTGGGAGCTAAAAGTATGTCAGCAATACAGCCCTTCCTTTCTATTTAAGAGGAGGAGGAAACGTGAACTTTAGTTAGTTGCAGTCCTTCAGGCGTAGGAGGTAAATTCCTCTAAGATTAAATGAGGCTAAAAGTAATGATGGTTCATCTTTCTCTTGTAGTGTTTTTTTCCTTAAAGCTCTAAGAATAATATATGCCTGCTTGTTGGTTCACACCTAAACATCCCAGCATTCTGGAGATGGAGGCAAGAGAATTACCACTAGTTTGATGCTAGCCTGAGATAAATAATTAATTCTAGTACAGCCTGAGCTGCAGATTGATTTCCATATCTCCATATCAAAACAAAAACAAAAACGAGAGGGGGGGCAGGCTGGCTGGCTGGCTGGCTGGCTGGCTCAGGGATGGTTCAGTTGGTAAAGCATTCCTAGAACCCACTTGAAAACTGGGCATCATGATGAGTGTGTGTGCCCCAGTGCTGGGGAGGCGGAAGCAGGTTGATCCTTGGGGCCTCCCTGGCCATCCAGGCTAGCCTAACTAATGAGATGGACAGTGTTGTGGACAGTGGCATATGAGATTGTCCTTGGGTCTTTACATGAATCTGCACAAACATGTATTCACATAGGCATATGCACCTATACATAAACACATATACAAGCACATGAAAAACTACTATTAATAAGTAATGAATAAATTAGAAAATAAAATTTTCTTAGATTTTTTTATTTGTTTGTTTGTTTGGGGTGTTGTTTTGGTTTTGAGGCTAAGGATTTATTTTGTGTATGTGACTGTTTTGTCTGTATATATGTCTGCCCACCACAGACATGCCTGGTGCTCTCAAAGGCCAGAAGAGAGTATCATCTTCTAGGACTGGAGTTACAGATGGTTGGGAGCTGTCATGTGGTTGCTGGAATTGAATTCCAGTCCTCTAGAAGAGCATCCAGTGGTCTTAACTGCTGAACTGTCTCTCCAGCCCTGAAGAGACAGTCTTTAAAAGATGAGTAGTTTGACTCAGTACAGAACATACAGAGGTGTGTGCCATCTGCTTCTGCTTATAATCTCACTACACATCTACAATGTGTGCTTTAATATTGGTTACAGTGAAGGCTACTTAGTATCCTAACCTCAGTCAAACGATAATGGTGGGTGGTTGGACATTTAACTGTATTTATTCTTTCAACAAATTTTAGTTGGCACACCACCCCAGCTGCCTTGAAGGGAAAAAGGAAAAGAATAGGGTATTGTTTCAGGGGCCTAGGTATAGGTACTCTCTGCACAAGCATAATATCCCAAATCTTCAGCCCTAACAGCCAAATACAGTGGCTTGTGTAATTCCAGGGCTGGCCAGTGGAGACATGCTGATCTCTTGGTCTTGCTAGCCATCCAGTACAGCTGAGTCAGCAAATTCCAGCTTTAGCTTGAGACCTTGCCTTAAAAGATCAATTGTAGTGTGATTGAGAAAAATACCCAGTACTGACCTATGGCCTGCACACATATGTCCATATGCACTTGGATCCAGAATACACACACAGAAAAGATAGAATTTAAGGTCTTAAGAGATTTGGACTTTTTTTTGTTTGTGTTTTTTTTTTTTTTAATTTTTATTTATTTATTATATGTAAGTACACTGTAGCTGTCTTCAGACACCCCACAAGAGGGCATCAGATATCATTGCAGATGGTTGTGAGCCACCATGTGGTTGCTAGGATTTGAACTTGTGACCTCTGGAAGTGCAGTCAGTGCTCTTAACCACTGAGCCATCTCACCAGCCCTTGTGTTTATTTTTTAAGACAGGGTTTCTCTGTGTATCTCTTGTTCCCTAGAACTCACTATGTAGACCAGGCTGGCCTTGAATTCATAGAGATCTGCCTGTCTCTGCCTCCTTAGTGCTGGGATTAAAGAGATTTGAAATTGTTAATGTTAGATAAAGTTAACTTTCTTTCTTTTTTTTTTTTAAAAAAAAAGATTTATTTACTTATTTTATGTATGTGAGTACACTGTCACTGTCTTCAGACACATCAGAAAAGGGCATCGGATCCCATTACAGATGGTTGTGAGCCATCATGTGGTTGTTGGGAATTGAACTCAGGACCTCTGGAAGAGCAGTCAGAGCTCTTAACCGCTGAGCCATCTCTCCAGCCCCTAAAGTTAACTTTCTATATAAATAAAAGTAGTTGTAAGGCTAGGAAATTATCTCAGTTGGTAAAGACTTACTTTAAACTCTCTGAATCTATGCAAAAAAGCCAGGTGTGATGGCTTGTTGTTGTAATCCTGGCACTGGGGAGGTGGGAGTAGGCAGATTCCTGAGGCTCTGGCCAGCCAGCCTAGCCTAATTGGGGAGCTTCAGGTCCCAGGGAGAGAACTTGTCTCAGAAAATAAGGTGGAGAGTGATTGAAGAATACACCCAACATCTACCTCTGTCTTCCATATACCTGCATCATATGCACATGGGTAAATTAGAAAGCCTCTGTGAAAACTAATTTACAATAACATAACTCATGGAAACTAATGTGTAATAACATGTGTCTCATGTGGAAGCTAATTTATAATAACACATGAAGCACACATAACAAGATAATCTCAATTATGTTGTCTTTTTTGTTTTCAAACAACTGATCAGTGATTATTATGTATTCATAATTTCTAGGCCTGTGCACATTTCATAATTTAAATCCACCATAATTCAAGAGAGCCTGGAGTTGATTCTCTCTTTTCCCCAAGTGGGTCCTGGAGATGAGAGTCAGCTCATCAGCCTTCTAAAGCAAGCCCTTTTACCCAGTAAGCCATCTGCTGGTCCCCAAGTATCTCTTGAACGCCATAGTCTACTGTGTACTATGCTATTTTATGAGGCTGTTGAGATGGTCCCACCTTATTTATTTATTTATTTATTTATTTATTGTCTCAAAAGATAAGGTGGCACATACCTGCATGCACCCCAGGTTACTCTTGAGCAAACAGCAGTCTTCCTGCCTCAAGCTGGCACTAGACAGGGCCACCACTCCCAACTACAATGTCTACTGTCAAGGAATATACAGTCCAACAAGAAAGCAACGAGTCGAGAGATGATTACAGCAAAGGTTGCGCATGCAGCTGAAGGCAGAGACACACTCTCTGTAACTGCGATCACACAGATGAATGTCTAATGCAGTTGCAGGGATGAGACAGCTCGAGAGGTAGCCTGCACTGGAGATTGAAGACCGGCCGTTGGACAGATTCAGAAGGAAAAGTGCAAGTGGAGCAAGTGGCTGGGCGAGTTAGACCGGGAGCTCCAAGGGGCACCAGCACTAAAGATGAGGGCAGATGTGGGAGAACTGTGAACATTAGGCACAAGGTTAGGTTCTCTGAGTGCTTGATTCTCATGCCTCAGGTGTCCACGAGCCTGGATTATAGACTACGATATACTATATAGTATATCATGGGCTACCAGGTCTGTAGTCTTATATTCTAGAAGTCACTGTTGGCAGAAGTGGCACATGTATATAAATCCTAAGACTTGAAAGGCTGAAGCTAGAGAGTGTCTGGGAGAAATTACCAAATGGATTAGAAAGGGGGCGGAGCTTGAGCTCACAGCGCAGTGGTAGAGCACTTGCCTAGCATACACAAGGGCGTGGACTTGATCTCCAGCACAGAAAAAGAATTGGTTATAGCCAGTGTGAGCATGGTGTTACATGTCTTTCAGGGCCTTCCTGGGCTACATAGAAAGGGACAGAACCAAAACCAGGTTTGAGATTATTGTCCTAAATACACACAGAGAGACATTGAGTTCTAAAGTGCTGTACACATTCTGTTGAACCCAGAATTTAAAGAAAACTTTTCATAAAAGAAAAAGAAAATTTTCCGGGCAGTGGTGGTGCACGCCTTTAATCCCAGCACTTGGGAGGCAGAGGCAGGCGGATTTCTGAGTTCGAGGCCAGCCTGGTCTACAGAGTGAGTTCCAGGACAGCCAGGACTATACAGAGAAACCCTGTCTCGAAAACCAAAAAACAAACGAACAATAAAAAGAAAATTTGAACCAAATCAGTAAATCCTGGAAGAATTATCAGCCGGGGTTGCATCTCAGCTGGTAGACGATCTGCCTGGTGTACTGGAGCCTGTGGATCTGCTCTTACACCATGCGTACTGAGCTGTGAATGAATGGTCAGCCTCGGCTTCTCAGGGACTCTGAGGACAGCCTGGGAGACATGAGACCTTGTCTTTAAGAAGAAAAAAGGAGTACTTTAGCCCTTTATTCTTCCACATCACTGCAGATCCACACAACAGATTTGGTTTTACTGGTAATTGCTCTTCTTGTGACAGCTCACAGCTGTCTGTAACTCCAGCTTCAGGGGATCTGATGCACTCACACCAATGTATGTAAAATAAATTAAGAGGTTTTGTGTGTGTGTGTGTGTGTGGTTTTGTTTTTTTTTTTTTTTTTTTTTTTGAGACAGTATTTTTCTGTGAAGCCTTGGCTGTCCTGGAACTCAGTTTGTAAACCAGGCTGGCCTTGAACTCAGAGATCCACCTGCCTCTGCCTCCTGAGTCCTGAGATTAAAGGTGTGTGCCAACTACTGCCCAGCTTTATTTATTATTTGAGTGTGTGCATTTTAGGTATGTGTCTGTGGAGGTCAGGAGAGAACTTGAAGTCTCTCCTCTCCTTCACCATGTAGGACCTGGGCATTGAACACAGGCTGTCAGGGTTAGCAGCAGCATGTGCCTTTACCTGCTGAACTACCTCACCAGTCTGCTTTCTACTTTTTCTTCAGCTCACAACACTAGCCCATGTGTAGTGAGTCTTCTCCTAAGTTAAACCTCCTTTCTAACGTTTATTTATTAATTTATTTAGTGTGTTGTGGGAATGTGCATGCCACAGTACTCATGTGGCAGTCAGGGGACAACTTTGTGGAGTTGGTTCTTTTTCTACACCTTGATGTAGATCTAGAGGTGAAAATCAGGTCTCCAGGCTTATGTAGTAAACCATTTGCCAGCCTTAGTTAAACCTTTCTGGAAATATCTTCTAGGTAAACCCTGAGGTAGGTTTCCATGGTGATTCTCTGTCCAGTCAAGTTCACAGTGACCATTAAATGCCGCATAGTTATTCCTTAGATTTTGGGTAGAGAATACCTTTAGTTAGGTTCTTGGTGCCTAAGCCGGGGAGCAGGGAGTATGAGTATAGTGTTTAATGATTATTGGATCCTGTTTATTTTCTATTTATTTATTTTGTTTATTTTGATTTTTCAAGACAGGGTTTCTCAGTGTAGCCCTAGATATCTTGGAATTCACTATCTAGACCAGGCTGGCCTTGAACTCACAGAGTTCTGCCTGCCTCTGCCTCCTGAGTACTAGGATTAAAGATGTGCGACCACTGGCTATATATTTGATATATTTTTGAGATAGAGTCTCACTCTGTGGCTTACACTAGTCTCAGACTCAGGGCAATCCTCTGGCCTCAGCCTTCACACTGCTGGGACTGACAGGCATACATCACCACCCTTGTGAGATCATGCTCCATTTAAGGATTCTTTATGACAAGAAATAATTCTTAGGTTGAAATGACAATCACCAGACTTGTTTCTTAGAAGGTTCTGTTTTTCTTTCTTTTTTTTTTTTTTTTTTTTTTAAAGATTTATTTATTATATATGAATACACTGTAGCTGTCTTCAGACACACCAGAAGAGGGCATCAGATCTCATTACAGATGGTTGTGAGCCACCATGTGGTTGCTGGGATTTGAACTCAGGACCTCTGGAAGTGCAGCCAGTGCTCTTAACCACTGAGCCATCTCTCCAGCCCCCGAAGGTTCTGTTTTTCAGGATTCATATTTATCCGCAGCATTCATAAAGCTTTTCAGAAAAGTCAAAATAGAATTATACTAGCTGCTTTAGCATAGACAGATAAGCATAGGTGCATGTTGTCTGAACTTTCCTCTGATTTCACTAAACTGTTTTCCTAAGGCACACATACATTTGTTTCTGCTTTTAAAATGAAACTTAGAAGCAAAGGTGTGTGTAATGTAAAACGTAATTTTTGATTTTAAAAGTTCTATGGAAGCCGGGTGGTGGTGGCGCACACCTTTAATCCCAGCACTTGGGAGGCAGAGGCAGGTGGATTTCTGAGTTTGAGGCCAGCCTGGTCTACAGAGTGAGTTCCAGGACAGCCAGGGCTACACAGAGAAACCCTGTCTCGAAAAACCAAAAAAAGTTCCTTGGAAAATTTTAATTATATAATTTATTTATATAATTATATAAATTTATAATTTAATTTATATATTTAATTATATAATTTTTAATTATATTTCCTGTGGTTCTAAAAATTGAAGGTTTTGAAGGGAGAGCTATTTTATACATGGAATCAGCAAAGTCCACTTGAGTTACCAGCTGGAGGGAGTCTGATAGAAACAACATGAACATAGTCGTCCTGAGTTATTTGCAGGAATTACTATTGACTCACCGTGGTGCCAGGTGTTCGTTACTCAGACGTTTTATTTAGAGGAGGATAAAGGCTGGATTCTTCTGCACATGAGCCGGAAAGGAATGCCCCTTAACCTGAATCCTTGCTAGAAGTTCCTGAGTAACTTTTTCAGGTGCCATGGCTATTCTCAAATAGTTACTGTATCCACAGATATGTGACTGAGGGCCAATTCTGCACAGATTTCCTGTCTCCTTGGAGACAGTTTGTGAGCTGGCTGAATTGTAAAGCGTTATGAAAGAGAGAGAAGGAAGACAGAACAATCATAGTTATCATCCCTTTGAGTCACCAGCAGTGACTGTTGCTGTGAGGAAACATTCAGCACATTGCACAACCTGCATGGGTCCTCAGTTCTGTCTGCCCAGTTTCTATACATCATTGATACCTCTGGGCTCTGTACTAGACTTCAGTTGGCCCTTCCATGTGATTTTATAAGGCTTTTTTTTTTTTCATTAAAAGAAAAAGGCTTTGTAATTA
The DNA here is from genome assembly GCF_004785775.1 of Grammomys surdaster. NCBI lineage: Eukaryota > Metazoa > Chordata > Mammalia > Rodentia > Muridae > Grammomys > Grammomys surdaster. The sequence continues at coordinate 5,342,670 of NW_021621113.1, read as the reverse complement.
TAAAAACCAACTACATTCTGTTCATAAAAAAATAAAAAACAACAATAGAGTAGAAAAAATTTGGTGGCCAGTGAGGTTTATTAATGACACAATTCACTTGACTTTTTTTTTTCCTTATTTGGCAAGGATTGACTTTTGATTCATTATAAAGAAAAAGTACACAGTGGCACACCTGACCAGCCTTTCCTGGAGCCCTTTTCTTCCCCTAGGAAGAATATTGAATTGCTTAAACCCTTGGTTTAACAGGAAGGGATTTTAACAATAATTTTAGTCACTCGTGTAGTAGCTCACATGATCTTTTTGTCTGTGTATATGGTGTATATATAAATCCATGTTTTCTTGTGTGTGTGAGCACCCATGTATAAGTATACATGTGGGTATAGATGCAGACTCACATGGGGGAACATGCATATGGTGGCCAGAGTTCTCATTGTATCTCTTCCTCTGCTCTGCCATGCTTGTCTCGTGTGTGGTGTATTGGTATGTGTGATATGTGTGGTGTGTGCATGCAGGTGCCAGAGGGAGACATCAGGTCTATTCTTCTGTTGCCCTCCATCTCTTGTTGTTGCTTTGAGACAGAGTTTCTCTGTGTAGTTCTGGCTGTCCTAGAACTCCTGCAAACCAGGTTAGCTTTGAACTGAGAGACCTGCATGCTTTTGCTTGCCCAGTTCTGGGATTAAAGGCACACACCAACTTGTTGCTCTCGGTCTTATTTTTTGAGACATGGTGTCCTACTGAACTTGAGGGTCCCCATATCCATTAAGCTAGCTGGCCAGTAAACTGTAGGTATGTCTCTTAATTTAATTCTACAATCTATGAGTAATTGTCTCCGTTCTCAAGTATGCCCTCATGCTTTTTTTTCTGATTTGATCTGAAACAAAGTGACCCCTAATTCTTTACTTCTGTCACATAAAGAACTTAGCATTTCTGTTCTTTCATGTACTCTTTATAATCCTCCTGTGCAGAACATGGATTTTTACCACATATACATACATACACACACACACACACACACACACACACACACACACAAAATTCCACACCCCAAACAGGGTCTTTTTTTTTCCCCTCAGTATGTAGCTCTGGCTGTCCTGGAACTCACTTTGTGGACCAGGTTTGACCTCAAATTTGCAAAGATTTGCCTGCTTCTACCTCCTGGATGCTAGGATTCAAGGACTGTGCCATCACGCCTAGCTAGGAATAAATTTTCAAAATTTAGTATGGATATTTCACCACCTTCTCCAAAGTGAGTTTCTTAGCAGCTCTCATCATTTGGAATTGATAGACTACTTTCTGGTTGCCGGAGTTTTTTCTTGCCTCCATTGCTCATGCTCTTTGCCCTGATGATCTTTGAAACAGGGTCTTGTTTTATAACCCTGGCTGCTTTAACTTGTCCTTCCCCCTGTCTCAGCACCTGGAATACTGGGGTCACAGACAGGTACATTGTCTTTTGCTCCTAAGGTTCATAAGCAAAGCTTCAGATTAATTCTGTGTCTTGTGGGGCTGTAGTTCAGTGCTTGCCTAGCATGCATGGGGCATGCTTACGGGGCAGGAGGTTCAGGTTGCTGAAGACTTGCTGCATGTACACTGTGCACTGGGCTACTTACATCGAGCTTCGGTAGGTAGTTTAAGCCCATAAAGAGCTTCTAGACTACAAGGGAATTGTAAAGATTATTGCAGTTCAGGGTGGTGTGCCCACCAAGACCAGAGTTTAGTCCAGTGATTCTCAACCTGTGGGTCATGCCCCTTTGGGGATCAAATGACCCTTTTGCAGGGGTTGCCTATGATTACAGATGTCAAGGAGCAATGAAAATCATTTCATGGTTGGGGAGTTGGGATCATTACAACATGAGGAACTGTATATATTAAATGGTCACAGCATTAGAAAGTTGAGAACCACTGGCTTAGTCCATTTTTTTGTTTGATTGTTTGGTTTGAGTTTTTTGAGATATTTTATTATGTAGCTCAGGTTAGCCTGGAACTTTCTGCTTTTGCCTCCCAAGTGCTGGTTCGTCCCAAGGTGGTAGAAGATAATATTCTTTGTCTTTCAGATAATGTTTCTTGATACTTGTTCCTTTTTCTTAACTGTTATGTTTTCTCAGGCTTCCTCTAGACACTGGCCCCGAAAGCACCTATGTGCTGGTTATATTCTGTGGTAGCTCCTATTACTATAACCACCTAGGGAAAAACCTTGTTTTGAGTGCCAACACAGTACTGGGCACATAGTCAGTGTTCATTGAGCCTTTATTGGAATTCTGTTTGCATGGTTAAGGAAAGCCTTCAACCAAGGAAGCAGAATTTAGGCAGTTCTTAAGGGATGGCTAGATCCTCTATACCTGGGTTTGAGAAAGAAATTCTAGACTAAAGGAACAATTTACACAAATGAAAAACATACCAAAGAGTTGGCACAAATGACTAGGGAGGTCTTTTACCAGAGTGTGAGATGGTCACTGACAGATGCTACTACTAGCAAGTATCCAAAGCCCGGCAGCCAGATTGGGTCATTATATCATACCCCTGAGTGTTTCTAAGGCTTTTCCTTGTTTTATGCCTTAGCATTTAGTCAATTTCTTGTTACTATTGAGGCTTTCTGTTCTTTGTTTCTCTATCAAAACTGGTAATAAGGACTGGGGAGGTGGCTCAGTGCTTGTTGTGTAACCCAGCACAGAACACAGAAACCACTGGATCTGTTGAGGAAGACAGACCAACATTAGCCAACCTCTGCTTCTACACGAGCTTCTGTGTACATGCACACATGTGCATACTATACCATGCACATATACAGGAAGTTGATAATAGGGGTTAGGAGACCACCGAGATGGCTCAGCAGGTAAAGGCGCTGGCCACCATGCCTCAAAACCTGAGTTCCATCTTCAGGAGCCACGTGGTGAAAAGAATGATGCTTTCCTGACCTCCACAGGTATGTGTTCTCTCACACACATACACAAATAAAGAAATGGAATGAAAGTCTTTTAAAATTGGGGCTGGGAATGTAGCACAGTTGCTGGAGTAGTGCCTAGTATAAACAGAGCCCCAGGCCATCCCCAGCATCGCATAACTAAGGATAGTAGGACAAGCCTGTAATGCCAGTCTAAATTCCAGCACTTGGGAGGTAGAGGCAGGAGGATCATTAGTTCAAAGCTACATAATTCAGCTTGAGGCCAGTCTAGACTACATGAAACTGTCCCAAAGGAGGAGGGGGTAAATAAATTTTTTACTTCAGAGATTCCAAAGAACTTAGGATATATATATATGTATATATATATATATACATATATATATATATATATATTTATATACACACACATACACACACACACACACACACACACACACAGACACACACGCATGTGCACATGCACTCTCAAATGAAAAACAGATAAGGGAGGTAATAAATATTCAGTCCATATACAACATAAAAATTGTAGAATAATTGGATATTTTGCAAGTAAGGCCATATCTAAAATGTGCCTTTGAAATGGGCTATTACTACCCTGCTGATAGTGTGGGGTGTTTTGTTGTGATTAAATGTATAGAGTCTTTGCTATACTTTGGGGCAGGCTCCCTGTCTTCTGTGGCTTTGATCCTGGAGGCTTCCAGCCAAGCTCAGAGTCAGGAAAAGGAGGTGTGGGCTTTTGGGCTGTGCGGCTGGCAGCCAGAATGTGGTTGAGTGTCTCCTCCCCTTCCGCACTGGTGCTCTACACACTGTGCGCTCTGGAATGACAGGCATTCCTGTGTGAAGAGAGCCGACGTGAAGACGTCTGTGAGAGCCACAAGTGCCCGGTGGCCGCAAAGCAGAAACTCCAGGTCTCACACTGTTTCCTGGCGTTTGGCAGTGATACCGGATTGCTGGTCCCTTATGTGGATTTGTCTTTTAAGAGAAGTTTGCTTTTGTCAGAAAGAGTTTGTTGTCGTGGGATACATCTAAGACAATTATAATCATGGGGCAAGCTGATGTCTCCAGACCGGTAAATCCAGATGCAGTTGGTGAGTAATGGACGGCAGGAAGATAGACATCTTGGCAGAAGTGAGGCAGGTTTACAGCTGAAGTTGGTATCTCTTAGGAATTGGAATACAAGACTTTGGCACATTTATTAAAGTTTGTGAGAAATGAATGAAAAATTTAAAGTTGTTTCCACTCAGTTAAATTCATTCACCTTTCACAGTTTTATTTTACTTGCTCTCTGGAGTTCTGTTTTAAGATTATATTGCTAAGACATTACCTATTGGTTTCTTTCTTGCCTTTGAAGAAATTAAAAGTTACATGAGCTGTTCCTTAGAGGTCAGAGGTATCTTACTGGTACTCTCCAAGTTCAGCCAATTGTTGAGTGTGTGATCTAGAAATAAAACTGCCAACTTCTAAAAACAGGATCATTTTAAAGATTGGATTAGATTTTTTAGGCTTGTTATACACTTTCCAAGACTTTCTCCATTGTACAAGTGTTGGTTCCTTATAAGACACTTTGCTGTATGAACTTCTGAAGTGTTATTGTCTCGGGTGGGTAGGAGGGTGCTGGTGGTGGGGTGGGTAGCTCAGACTGAAGAGGAGCTGTGAGTGTGGCTCAGAGTTGGAAGTGTAAACTGATGAGGTCGCCCCCCGCATCTCAGTGAGCATGTTCTGTCTTGTAGCTGCTTAGCTGCTGCTGCTGATCAATTGTGCAAATGGTTTTAAAAAGAGGATTGGAAAAAGAGTAGGCCAAAGTGTTGAAGTTATTTCTGGACAATGTGCTATTTAGGGAAAACTTGTATAAGGTACCTTTGATTTAGGAAGCATCCGGAAGCCTCTTTTTTCCCCCTCCACTAAGAAAGAAAAAGGTCTAAGCTGGCCGTGGTGGCACACACCTTAAATCCTAGAACCAAGGAGACAGATGCAGGTGGATCTCTGCTTTTCGGCTTGCCTGGTCTACACAGTGACGCCCAGTCTTTAAAAAGCCCAGTAAGATAAGATAGACAGATACAGTAACTAAAGAAAGGCAGGCAGGATTAGGAAGCAGGGAGTGCCTCAAATGTGTCTGATGATTTGTTGCAGTTTAGTTTCTGATTTCCCAGGAAAAGTGTTTTTCAGGTATTTCTGAAAGTGGATGACAAAGTGCTCAGGTAGTCACAGTCTCAGGACTCAGTCAGTGTGAACCAATCACTTGCTTTCCTCTGATCACTGCACTAAGTTTTTCTTTCTCAGCTCAGTACTTCACTTTTTAAAAAATGAAATGCCTTATTGAAAAGAGTTTACAGAAAAATACAAAAATCCCTCAGGACCACTTTCCAGCTTGAGAAAGTAAGTTAAAACAGAGAGGTGGGGTGGGGTGCACATTAGTAACCCCAGAACTGGGCAACAGAGGCAAAAGGATCAGGGGCTCAAGAGTCAGCTGGGGCCGGATAGTAAGTTTCAGACCAGCCTAGGTTTTAGGACATACTGTCTCCTACACACAAAAAATTTATTAAATAATTTTTTAAAATCATAAACCAAAGTAGAGATATCCTCAGCCTCTGCCTTCTCTCCCTTCCAATGACATGTTGCTTTTTCGCTCCTAGAGGCACCCTTCTCCTGTATGTGACCTACATGGGCAGCAGCAGCTCTTCCTGTGGCTGCTGCTCCCGAGTGCTTCTCTAACAAGTGCCGTGTGGTCTCAGGTCCTGGCAGGCATTTCTCCTCATCGTGAAATGAGAGTTTGGGAAAGCACTAGGTTGTTGAGCTGCTACAGTCTAGTGACGGGGATCTTTATGGAGACCGCCCGTCTAATCTCTCGACTGATCACTGCTCTTTTGCTTTTAAGAAAGAACTAAAGGGACCTTGTACCCCAGTTAGAGGGTGCTTCTCCCAGCTGCACACAGCTATGGGTTCAGTCCCCAGCACCACATAAACTTGGGTGTGGTACACACCTGTCATCCAGGCGTTCAGGTGGAAGCAGGGGATGAGAAGGTCAAGGTTACTCTTGGTGCCCGGCTTACCTGAGTTGCCTGAAACATTGTCTCAGGAATAGGAAGAAGTCACTTTTGCCACTATTAACTGTAACAAATTTTGGGAGACTGGAGATGTAGCTTAAAGTACTTTGCAGCATGAATTATACCTTGGACTGGATTTGATCCCAATTATGGCAAAAAAAAATACACACAATAATATAAATAAAATATTTTAATTAAAAATTTTTATTAGCCAGGTAGTGGTGGCACATGACTTTAATTCGAGCACTTGGGAGGAACAGGCAGGCAGATCTCTCTGAGACCCAGGCCAGCCTGTTCTACAGAGTGAGTTCCAGGACAGCCAGAGCTACATAGAGAACTCTGTTTCAAAAAACAAACAAAAAGATTATTTTTAAATTTACTTATCTGGAAGTTTTGTCCTGTATATCTGTGTACATGTGTGCTTGTTGTCCACTGAGAACACTGAGTCTCCTGAATCTGAAGTTACAAGGAGGAGGGGTGCAGGAGTCCTCTGGAAGAGCAGCTGCTGCTTTAACCACTGAGCCGTCTTGCCAGCCCTCATATATTAATTTCTTATGAAGTGTTTTAGTAGGCAGCTGGTTAGAAGGTTGCACTAGGTCCTTTAGAAGGATAAATAAACTAACACAAGCAGTTCAGTAGTCTAGAACTATCATACGCTTAGGTCTGTTTTTGATCTTTTTTTTTTCCTTAAAAAAAAAAACTGCATGTTTTATTGTCATATGTGGTATGTGTGGTATTGTGTCTGTGTGTTTGTGTGCTGCAGTGTTTGTGTAGTGTTGTTTGGTGTATATGTGCATGTTTGTGTGTGGTGTGCTCTGTCTATGCATGAGGCCAGAGGTGGGTTCTGACTACCTTCCGAGTCACTCCTGACTTTATCTATTTGTTGTTGTTGCTTTGCTCTGTTTTACATTTCTTTTGTTAGTATATATGTATGTGGGGGTGAATGCATGTGTGGGCATGTATGTACCACAGTGCTTTTGTTGAGGTCGGAGAGCAACACACTGAGTCTCTTCTCTACCCCAATCCTGTGGGACCCAGAGCTCAAGCTCAGGTCTTCTAGTTTGGTGACTAGAGTCTATCTGTTGAGCTTTTTAAATATGGGCCTACCCACCTCACTTCATTTTATGCTTTTGGGTTTTTTTGGTTTTTGTTGTTGCTGTTTTTTGGCTTTTTTTTTTTTTTCTTTTAGAAGAAGAGGTCTCAGCCGGGTTAGTGGTGGCTCATGCCTTTAATCCCAGCACTTGGGAAGCAGAGGCAGGTGGATATCTGAGTTTGGGGACAGCCAGGCTTACACAGAGAAACCCGGTCTCGAAAAACCAAAAAAAAAGAAGAGGTCTCATGAGGGGTGTTGGTAGTGTACCCTTTTAATCCCATTAGTCTGGAAGCAGAGGCAGGCAGATCTCTGTGAGTTTGAGGCCATAGAGTCTACATAGTGTTGGAGGGCAGCTAGAGGTACACAGAGACAGACACTTTGTCTTAAGACAAGGTCTCACTTTGTAGTGTTGGCTGACCTGGAAATCCCTAAGTAAACTAGCCTGGCCTCAGACTCAGAGAGTTGCCTGTCTCTGCCTCCCAAATGCTGGGATTAAAGGAAGATGCTTCCTACCATGCTGATTCCCCTTGCTTCCTCTCTTTTAATAAAACATATTTAAAAGTGTGTGTGTGTGTGTGTGTGATGTATACATGCTGCAGTGGAGATCGGAGGGCAGCTTCTTTCAGAAGTCAGTTTTTCTCACTGTGGTGTCTGGTTATCACGGCTGTATGACAACTGCTCTTACCCTATGAGCAATCTCACTATCTCATTTTGTTAAGACAGGATCTCTTATTGAACCTGAGTAGATAGGCTTGCTAATGGGCTCCAGGGTTCTGTTAACTTCACCCCTACCCCTCAGTGCTGGGGTTGTGGCTACAAGTTACCATGCTAGCTTTTTTTGTTGTTGTTTTTTGTTTTGTTTTGTTTTTTTTGTTTTTGTTTTTTGTTTTTTTTTTTTTCGAGACAGGGTTTCTCTGTGTAGCCCTAGCTGTCCTGGAACTCACTGTGTAGACCAGGCTGGCCTCGAACTCAGAAATCCACCTGCCTCTGCCTCCCAAGTGCTGGGATTAAAGGCGTGCGCCACCACCGCCCCGATACCATGCTAGCTTTTACATGGGTCCTGGGGATGCAAACTCAAACTCTCTTGGTGGACACTATACTGATGGAGCCATCTGCAGAGCTCTGCAGCCAGGCATCCTTCTCTACAGAGTATGCATGTCATGGGTGCAAAGCAGCATCGCCTTGTGTGGTGCTAGCTTATTCCAGACTAAGCAAGCACTCTACCACTCTGCTAGCCCCAGGCTCCATCACTTCTTGCCATAGCTGTGGTAGAAAAGACATTTTTCCTGAGGTAGAAGTGTAGAGACCTTACCTATCTCCTCTGTCCAGTTCTTTCTAATCCCATGGCCAAGGCTGTGTGAGATCTCCAGAAGCTGTAGGCCGCCTCTGCACATGAAACCTGCTTTGTTCATTAGTGAAATAGTTTGGCTTTATAATTTTGTTTCAGTTTTCTGGAACTATTCCTTAAATCCAATAATAAGCCTCTAAGAGAACAAAAAATGTTAAGTACAGTGGCAGAGTATCATAAACTATGCTGCCTATTTACAAAATTCTGAAGGCTGAGATATGAGTATTACATTAAGTTTCAGGCCAGTCAGGAATGGGGTGTGAGATCCTGTCTTAGAACAAAACAAAGCACAAAAAGGGCAGAAAATGTTGCCCAGCTAGTAAAAGTGCTTGTTTCCAAAGTCTGATGACCTAAATTTGATCCCTGAACCAACATGGTAGAAGGAGAGAACAAACATCTTCCAGTTGCCCTATGACATCCACACATGAGCCCTGGTACATGCATGGACACATACACACATATACAATGAACCAGGGGTGGGAGGATCTTATAGATGAAAACAAAAAATATAAAAAAAAATTTAATTGATAAGGTACAAATGATAGAGGTGGAACTCAAACAAGGAGATTTAGTCACTTAATGCAATCTAGTGAAGGAATGTTGGAAGATTTGTGTTCTTTGGACTTCTGTCACCTGACTATACTTAGCCATCCAACACAGGCGAGTAAGAATTAGTTGAAGGGCAGGTGTGATGCTATACACCTGTAAGAACTGCTGCTCTAGAAGCTGAGTGAGTTCAAGGCCATTCTGGGATTAGAAGGGTTAAAAATTAAAATAAAAAGTGTATCGGCAAGTGGAAGTGGAGGGGCGCTGGGAGGAATGGGAAGAGGGAAAGCTGCAGTTGGGATATAATATGAGAGAATATAACAACAAATAAAATACAAGCATGATAGAAAAGGGCCACAGACTTTGAAGTTAGAGAGATTTCAATTATATCCACATTTTGTCACACATGAAATTTTTTTCAAGTTTATTTATTTTTATATGTATGAATGTTTTGCTTGCATATATGTGTGTATCTTAAGTTGTTTGGTACCTAAAGAGGCCAGGAGAGGGTGTCAGATCCCCTGGGACTGGAGATACAGAGTTGTGAGCCACCGTGTGGGTGCTGGGCATCAAACCTGGGCCCTCTGGAAGAGAGGCAAGTGCTCTTTTTTTTTTTTTTTAATTATTTATTTATTTTTATATGAGTACACTGTAGCTGTCTTCAGACACACCAGAAGGGGGCATTGGATCCCATTACAGATGGTTGTGAGCCACCATGTAGTTGTTGGGAATTGAACTCAGTACCTCTGGAAGAACAGTCAGTGCTCTTAACCTGTGAACCATCCCTTCAGCCCTATCACACATTTTTAAAGTGCTAAAGTTAAACAAAGCAAGGGCATAGGTACAGCTTAGTGCTAAACCACTTGCCTAGCAAGCACAGGGCCCTAGGTTCAGTCCAAGTACCACAGAAGCAAGAACAAAGAACAAAAAAGGTCCCGATACTGGAAAGCTGGAGCAAAAGCTTCAAGGCCAGCCTCAGCCACAGAGACCCTGTCTCAAAAAGCCACTTAAGTGAACAAACAAAACTGAAAATATACAACTGAAATAGCTTCAGAATTAAATTAAAACCTCCTCAATGTACACAGAATTGCAGAAATATGTGAAGTGTTCATAAATGTTATATAGAAAATATAAAAGTATTGCTTATTCCTGTGGCTTATTGTTGCATGTATATGTGACAGTAGCCCAGACGATTAAAGGTCATAAGATTCCTTCATTGTTCTGGAAGCAGTGAAAGTCTAAATCCACATAGATTAGTGTCTTAGGGTTTTACTGCTATGAACAGATACCATGACCAAGGCAACTCTTATAAGGACAACATTTAATTGGGGCTGGGTTACAGGTTCAGAGATACAGTCCATTATCAAGGCAGGAACACAACAGCATCCAGGCAGGCATGGTGCAGGAGGAGCTGAGAGTTCTATATCTTTATCTGAAGGCTGCTAGCAGAATACTGGCTTCCAGGCAACTAGGATGAGGGTCTTAAAGCCCATACCCACAGTGACACATCTACTCTACCAGGGACTTTCTAATAGTGCCACTCCCTGGACTGGGTATATACAAACTATCACAGTAAGTCAAGGATGTAGAAAACAAGACAAGTACAAGAGACAGAGCTAAAACCAACCTGACAGTGAAAGAACACTGGCTGCTCTTCCAGAGAACCCAGATTCAATTCCTAGCACCCTCAAGGGGGCTTACAACCGTCTGCAACTCCAGTCCCAGGGTATCTGATATCATGTTTCTAGTCCCCCCCGCCCCCCAAGCACCAGGCACACACATGGTACACAGACATATATGGAGGTAAAATATCCTTACATATTAATATCTTAAATTTTTGTTTTTGTTTTCCTAAGACAAGCTTTCTCTGTGTATTTTTGGCTGTCCTGGAACACACTCTGTAGACCAGGCTAGCCTCAAACTCAGAGATAAGCCTGCCTCTGCCTCCTGAGTGCTGGGATTAAAGGCATGCACCACCATAACTGGCTCTTAATTTTTTTTAAAAAAGTGGAAAATGTAATTAAATTTATATTTGTATAACAGAGTAAGACCTTGTCACACAAAACGGACAAATGACTTTGATGACTAGAGAGAGCAGTTGATAGAACAAGGGAACAATGCACCGACACAGTGTTAATAACTGTGCAGCCCAGTGAACTAGCTTGACCTGATTAGCACATTTGGACCACTCCACTCCACTCAGCCACACACAGTACACCTTGTTATAGGTTTGTCTGTTGTGAGACAAGACTTGCTATATACATAATCTATGCTGCCCTCAAACGGTAACCCTCCTCATAGTGACAGTGTTGTGATGATAAGATGAGCCTTTGGGGCCCGATCGTGATACATTTTGTTTATTATTTTAATTTTAAAAATGATTCATTTTGTTTTGTGCATGTATATTTTCCATGTATGCATGTATGTATGTGCACTGTGTGCATGCCTAATGCTTGTAGAGGTCAAAAGAGGGCATCCGATCCTCTGGAACTGTAGTAGTACACTATGTAGGTGCTGGGACCTGAACCTGAGACCTGTGCAAAACAATGAAAAATTTCTTAATTAACTTACTTTTATATATGTTAGTACACTGTCATGGTATCTTCAGATAATACCAGAAGAGGGCGTAGGATCCCATTACAGATGGTTGTGAGCCACCATGTGATTGCTGGGATTTGAACTCAGGACCTCTAGAAGAACAGTCAGTGCTCTTAACCACTGAACCATCTCTTCAGCCACCTCAATGTAGTATTTTTAACTACTGAATCATCTCTTTAGCCCCTTATTATTTTATTTATTATCAGTGTGGGTATATGATGAGTTTGGGAGTCAGTTTTCTCCTTCAGTTGGGTAACAAACTTGGCGGACATGAGACCCTGGGATATTTAGGATTTCTTCTTTTGTGGTGCTTAGCTGCTTTCAGGACCTCGTGCTGTTGCCACACTCACAGGAGAGCCTCAGCCCCACCCTTGTGTTTTTGAGACAGGGTCTTACTATGTAGTTTATGCTGTCCTGGAACTTTTGATCCTCCTGTTTTTGCCTCCTGGGTGCTAAGATTATAGGCGTATGCCATCACACCCAACTGAGAGTTTTTAAAAGGATTCATGGCCCCACTTCCTGTAGATCCTGTATATTATAAAGGCAGTTGGGCTGATTCTAAATATTTGGACAGACGTGTGAGTCAGTGAAATAATATGCAGCTTGTCATTGAGTAGGGAGAGGGGAGGAGGAAGAACAGAGACATGAGTGAAGCCGGAGGTGGTGGCTCACACCTGTAATCTCAGCATTTGAGAACAAGACCATGGAGGATCTGGGGTTCGAGGTCATCCTTAACTATAAATGAATTCAAAGTCAGCTTGAGCTCCTTAAGATCCAAGTTGTTGTTTTTGTTTGTTTGTCTGTTTGTTTGTTTTTGGTTTTTCGAGACAGGGTTTCTCTGTGTAGCCCTGGCTGTCCTGGAACTCACTCTGTAGACCAGGCTGGCCTCGAACTCAGAAATCCGCCTGCCTCTGCCTTCCAAGTGCTGGGATTAAAGGCATGCGCCACAAGATCCAAGTTTTAAGTTTTGTGTAAAACAAGCAAAAATAAAAATAAAAAGATAGCCAGGCAGTGGTGGCGCACGCCTTTTTGTGAGCAGCAGAAGCAGACTAAGTGATGGATGATACTTCATTTAAAGACCTTTCCGGCAGGAACTTCTCTGTGCTGCTAAAATATTGGCTGCTTTTCTTTCTTTCTTTTTCTTTTTTTTTTTTTTTTTTTTTTTTTCCTCGAACTCAGAAATCCGCCTGTCTCTGCCTCCCAAGTGCTGGGACTAAAGGCGTGCGCCACCACCGCCCGGCATTGGCTGCTTTTCTTTATGGTCTTTAACATTTTCAGTCCAATTAAAACTTTAGATGTAATTTTTCCTTTTTTCAGTCAAATAACATTTTCTTTTTATTTCCTGGAGTACTCATGGATATGTTAACAGGAGATTTACAGGAGTCATGTATGAAGACACAGACCTGTAGTTCCAGTGCTTACAAGGTTAAGGCAGGAGGAACACATGTTGAAGAGCAGATTAGGCTACCTAGCAGCGATTGTCACAAAAAACTTAAATCAGCCCCAAGATGTCTCATAGGTAAAGGCGCTGGAAGCCAAGCGTGATGATCTGAGTTCAATCCTGGGACCCATACAGTGGAAGGAAAGGATTGATCTACTTTTCTGTCCAACACATATGCTCTGGGCTATGTGCAGCTCCCCTGCCTTCACACCCACACAGATGCACAGAAGCTAAACTTAAAAAAAATAATGTAAGTGTAAGAAAATAGTAACACAAAGCTACATGTCAAAAGGAGATCATTGTTTTTAGTACATGTCAAACTCTTCCTGCCCCAACGTTGTTGCTTCTAGTAGGAAGTGCATTTCTGTGAAGTAGCAAGCACCTTAACCCCAGGAGCCAGGCCACAGAGCCTTTCCTTTCCCCTAGACGGCTCCTGAGATCTCTGGGACAGTAGGTGGAGTGCAGGCTGCATTGTATTGCCTTCCTGAGTTTTTGTTGTTGCGACCTTCCTGCCCCCACCCCTTGGTTGCTTCTGTCTCTACCTTCAAAGCTAAGTAAGCCCTGCATGTGTGTCATTATGAGGGCCTCAAGACCTTTGACCTCAGTCCTGAACTTGTAGCCTGTTAACTATGTTATGGGTCAAATCCTTCCTATCAGGATTTTCCTAAGTCATACTGTGACAGGCAGTAGAGTCTCACCTCCACTCTCTCCAACTCTTTTATGTCAGAGCATCTTCTCGAACGCCCTGTGTCAATACTTGCTGAATTGCTCTTCCCTGAATTACTTGAATCGTGGGAATGGCTGAGAGAGGGTAATATTTAACTGTGATTCCCTTAGTGGTGGGATTCTTTGCTTCAGTGTTGCAGAGCTTATACATAAGGAGAAAGCGGTCTACATTATGTATGCTAAAGATGCTGACCTGGTTCTCATCATCTCACTGAATTTTCCTCTTAAATGATGTCAGATTGGTTTGGCTCCTTCAGTGATTTAAGTTTTGAGTTTGGGCCTTTGTCCATGTAATGTCCGGAGTGTGACTTGTCTGCGTGATTGTTTGTCATTGCTCTGATTCTTTCCAACTGCCACAGGAAGTGAGGGGACATTTTTAGAGGTTATTTAAGGATAATAAATTGGCTGTCCCTTCCTGTTCCTCTCCTGAACAGAAGAAGCAGAGCAGCCCTCTGGAGACGCAGGCATGGTCATGGACAGTGTGGAAGCAGGGGACACAACACCTCCCACCAAAAGGAAAAGCAAGTTCTCAGGGTTTGGCAAGATCTTCAAGCCGTGGAAATGGAGGAAAAAAAAAAGTAGTGATAAATTCAAAGAGACATCAGAAGGTAAGGTGCTAAGATTTCAGTGTGTTCTGAGGAGTGGGGGTGAAGTACCTGCCTAGTTTGAGCAAAGCCCTGGGCTCTTCCCTGATCATAGAGAACCTGGTGTGCTTGTGTTCTCCTGCAGACCCCACAGAAGGGAGGCTCAGAAACTCAATGATCAGAAATTCAAGGTCATTCTTAATTATATACCGAGTTTCAGGCCTACCTGGTCACCAGGAGACCTTGTCTCTAAACAAACAAAGAAAGCTTCTGGTTTTAAGAGTTCCTGGTTTGGGTTAAGGAGGTGACTGAGCAGGTAAAATACTTGATGTAAACACGAGGACCTCAGTTGGAACCCCCAGGACCCGCCCACGTAAGCCAGCTGCACACACGCTATTGTAATCCAGTGCTTCTGTGGGGAGATGAAAAGAGGACAGAAAATCCCAGAAACCTATAAACTAAAAAGGGCCAGCTGCATGCACAGTGGGGAGAGAGACCCTGTCTCCGCCAAAGGGATGAGCCAACGGCAACTGACACTGGAGATTGACCTCTGACTTTCACATGCATTCCATGTCATGCATGTGCCCAAGTGTGCTTGCACTCAGATACATACATACACATTGTACACACAAAAAAGAATAATTCTGCCCTGCAGTGGTGGCATACGCCTTTAATCCTAGCACTTGGGAGGCAGAGGCAGGCGGATTTCTGAGTTCGAGGCCAGCCTGGTCTACAGAGTGAGTTCCAGGACAGCCAGGGCTACACAGAGAAACCCTGTCTCAAAAAAAAAAAAAAAAAAAAAAAAGAATAATTCTGGGGGCTGGTGAGATGGCTCAGCGGTTAAGAGCACTGACTGATCTTCCGGAGGCCGGAGTTCAAATCCCAGCAACCACACAGTGGCTCACAACCATCCATAATGAGATCTGATGCCCTCTTATGGGGTGTCTGAAGACAGCTACAGTGTACTTACATATAATAAATAAATAAATAACCTGTGGGCTGGAACGAGAGGGAGAAGGGAAGGGGGGGAAGAATAATTCCCTGAGTTGTTGGGTTTAGTGGTGTAGGCTATAATCCCAGCTCTTAGAAGATGGAGGCTAGAAGAGCCAAGAATTTAACTTATTCTTGGCCATACAGGAAACTCAAAGTCAGTCTGGAAACAGTAACAACAAAAGCACTCGTGGGGGTTCTATTAATTGATTGATTATTTGGTTGATTAATTTACCAGACAGAATCATGTATCAAAGGACTTCCTTGTACTCTTTATATAGCAAGAGTGATCTTGAACTTGTGATTCTCCTGCCTAGCTCTAGGATCGAAGATATGTTCTGTATCTAGTTTACATAACGCTGGAGATTGAACCAGGGTTTTGTGCTTTGAAGGTACTCTACCAACTGAGTTTCCTGTTTTAGAAGCACCCCAGTTTTCACATCTCCCTAAATGTCTATAACTTCCTACTTGAAGAGTTCGGTCTTTTAGACAGACAAACAGTCCTTCATTGAACCTTTACTCTCTTTTGCATTTTTAATTGATGATTAAACCTATAAGGTGTGACACATGCTGGGCAAGTGCTCTACCACTGACTTACAACCCCAGCCACCTTCTTTTTCTGTTTTTTTTTGTTTTTTTTTTTTGTTTTTTTTTGTTTTTTTTTT
>NW_021621113.1:5322464-5326636 GCF_004785775.1 Grammomys surdaster | reverse complement strand
TATGTGATTGTTTTTGTTTCTAGGCACAGCCTCAGAGCTTGGCCTGCTGCTCACTCTCCGGCCTGGGATGGCCTCATTTGCAGCTCTTATCTGCTGTAGCCTCTCAGTGCTATGGTATGGACCATGGTGTCCAGATGCTGCTGTTTTTGAAAGTACAATTTGTTTGCTTGTTTGTTGAGTCAGGTCACAGCACAGGGGGAATTCTAATAAAATTTATAGTCCGTTCTTCCTTCCACCATGTGGGTTCCAGGACTCAAGCTCCATCTCTCAGGTGTGGTAACATGTACCTTTACCCACTGAGCCATCTTGCTGGCCCCTGTCTATTTTTTATTTTGATGCAGATTCTTACCAGGTTACACAGAATTCTTGAAATCGTGACAATCCTCCTGCCTCTCAGCTTTTGGAATAACTGAAACTTAACAGGCCTATTTCAGCAAGCCTGGTTGACACTTAGCATTCTATAGCCTCATTCCCAGGTTTGTATTTTGATGAGATTAAACTTTTCAGTAAAGACAAACTTAGTGCTGCACATCGTTGAGAGGCAGGAACATAAGAAGGGCTAGCCTGGGCTACATAATGAGTTCTAGGCTAGTCAGAGCTACATTGTAAGACCCTCTCTCAAAAATAAATATGAAAATAGCAAGAATTAATGGGAATACTCAGTGGGGCTCCAGCCTCACTGGACAGTTCTTGGTGCTTCTTTTCCGCTTAGCCCACTTGCCATCGGCATGGCTCATCTGAAACTTCTTACTGTTAAAGCCCTAGTTAACAGTTGGGTGGTGGTGGTGCACGCCTTTAGTCCCAGCACTTGGGAGGCAGAGGCAGGCGGATTTCTGAGTTCAAGGCCAGCCTGGTCTACAGAGTAAGTTCCAGGACAGCCAGGACTATAAAGAGAAACCCTGTCTTGAAAAACCAAAAAAAAAAAAAAAAAAAAAAAGCCCTAGTTAAGCTGCAGTCATGTGAGGATGGCTTCCTTGGGAAATAATACTTTCCCAGCACAGAGAACTCACTCTGTAGACCAGGCTAACCTCAAACTCACAGAAGTCCACCTGCCTCTACCTCCTAAGTGCTAGGATTAAGGAATGTGCCACCAGCGCCTGGCCTTATTTGTGTTTTATATCTAGTTCTTGGTGTGGAACCCAGGGCCTCGGACATGCTAGGCACCACTACTGTTGTCTAACTCCCAGCTCCAGCGAGTGATTTAGTTTTGTTTTAGTCAGCCTTGTTATGCCCTAGCTGGCCTAATACTGTACAGCATATGCCGGCCTCGAACGTGGCAGCATTTCTCAGCATCTTATTCTCAAATGGTAGTTTTTGTTTTGTTTGAGGCAGTCTTCTGTAGCCTGAGCTAATCTAGAATTTACTATGTAGCTAAGGCTGTGCTGGAACTGATCTCCTGCCTCTACCTCGAAAGTGCTAGTACTACAGGCATGTGGTACCACTCTCAGCTAAGTTTTTAAATGTAAAGTTAGTTTCCATGTTCTTTTTTTTCGTTAAGAGTACAAATACTGTGAACCACTTTATTCTTTTATACTTATAATGATAAGAGATATGTTGACCTTCCAACTGCCGCATTTCTGAGTTGTGTTTTCCAATTTAATGTTAGTTTTAGAGCGAAAAATATCTATGCGAAAACCAAGAGAAGAACTGGTTAAAAGAGGGGTTCTGTTGGAAGACCCCGAGCAGGGTGAGTTCCAAATGATGAGTGTATGCCTGCCTGTACATTGCTCTTTCGCTGGGTCTCACTAGGGTCTGAAATGGTTCCCTTTTGCCTTACTCTTACTGTGGTTACGGTGGAGGAGCACTTTAAAAATGGTTCCCTGTTTCTTCCCAAGCGCCTGGCTTCGCTCTTAGACTGAAATAGGATTGATGAAGGGTCCTGGGAGCAAAAATTCTGTGTATCTCTGTCTTCCTGAGATGCGTGTCACCTGTAGTGGTGACAGTTATTTCAAGTTGCTGATTGGTAGATTCTGACCCAGTCACCTCTGTCCTCGTCTTCCTCTCATACCAATACCGAGCTGATGTCTCCACACTCGTTGCTGGTTAATCCTGTGAGACATTGTCTTGTGTGGCTGTTATCAAGCAGTGGATTATAAATGTAAATCAGTAGTGTACCTTGATGTTTTTCATTTCTCTCGAGTTTCACATATGAAGCAGTTCACTATGTTTGCAGAATTGCCATTTTGCTCCTTCTCCTAAAAATAAGAAGTAGACACTGCCCAGGCGGTGGTGGTGCACGCCTTCAACCTCAGCACTTGGGAGGCAGAGGCAGGCTAATCTCTGAGTTCAAAGGCAGCCTGGGCTACACAGAGAAACCCAGCCTCAAAAGAAGAAGGAGGAAGAGGAGGGGGAGGGGGAGGAAAGGAAGGGGAAGGAATAAGAAGAGGAGGAAGGGGAGGAGCAGAAGAGGAAGGGGAAAGAAGAAGAGAGGGGAGATGAGGAGGAAGAAGAGGAAGAAGAGAAGAGGAGCAGAAGAGGAGGAAGTTGTCGTCGGCAGTGTAAATCTGGCTCTGTGGTTGAGGGCACTTGCTGCTCTTACAGAGGCAGGGCTTAATTCTGAGCAGCCATACTGTGTCTCACAGCCATGTGTAACTCTAGCCCCAGCACCCTCTTTTGGCTTCCCTAGTACCAGGCAAGCATGTGCTGTATATACACACAGACAAAACTAATACTCTTAAAAAAAATACAAAACAGATGTTTCTAAAAATTAATAAGATAAAAAGTGCAGTGCCAGAGAGCTGGCTCAGCAAGTAAGGTCCCCACAGAGAATTGATGCTCACAAATTGTCTGATCTCAGCATGTGAACAATGACATGAACCATGGTGAAAGCAGCACGTGCACACATTCAGAAATAAATGTAATAGTTTTAAAAATAAATAAAAAGCTAGCAATGGTGGTTGTCTTAGTCAAGATTTCTTTCTTTTTTTGGTTTGGTTTTTCGAGACAGGGTTTCTCTGTGTAGCCCTGGCTGTCCTGGAACCTGGAACTCACTCTGTAGACCAGGCTGGCCTCGAACTCAGAAATCCACCTGCCTCTGCCTCCCAAGTGCTGGGATTAAAGGCATGCACCACCACTGCCCGGCTTAAAGATTTATTTATTTTATGTATGTGAGTACACTGTTGCTATCTTCAGACACACCAGAAGAGGGCATCAGGTCCCATTACAGATGGTTGTGAGCCACCATGTGGTTGCTGGGAGTTGAACTCAGGACCTCTGGAAGGGCAGTCAGTACTCTTAACCACTGAGCCATCTCTCCAGCCCCTTAGTCAGGATTTCTATTCCTGCACAAAACATCATGACCAAGAAGCAAGTTGGGGAAGAAAGGGTTTATTTAGCTTACATTTCCACACTGCTGCTCATCACCAAAGGAAGTCAGGACTGGAACTTAAAACAGGTCAGGTAGCAGAGGCCATGGAGGGATGTTACTTACTGGCTTGCTCAGCTTGCTTTCTTATGGAAGCCAAGACTACCAGCCCAGGGATGGCACCACCTACAATAGGCTAGGCCTTCCCCCCCTTGATCACTAACTGAGAAAATGCCTTACAGCTGGATCTCATGGAGGCGTTTCCTCAAGGGAGGCTCCTTTCTCTGTGATTACTCCAGCCTGTGTCAAGTTTACACACAGAGCCAGCCAGTACAGTGGTGCACACCTTTAGTCCCTGCACTTGGAAGGCAGAGGCAGGCAGAGCTCTGTGAGGTCCAGGTCAGCCTGGTCTACATAGTGAGTTCTAGGCTATCCTGGGATACACAGTGATACCTTGTCTCAAAAAACAAAAGAAAATATAAAATAAAATCTACAACTAGGAATAGTGGCACATACCTGTAATCCTAGGAAGCAATCAAGAGGATTACTCTAAGTTAAAAATCAGCCTGATATATATAGAACAAGCTGGCGCACGCCTTTAATCCCAGCACTTGGGAGGCAGAGGCAGGCGGATTTCTGAGTTCGAGGCCAGCCTGGTCTACAGAGTGAGTTCCAGGACAGCCAGGGCTACACAGAGAAACCCTGTCTCGAAAAAACAAACCAAAAAAAAAAAAAGAGAGAAAGAAAGAAAGAAAGGGGCCGGGCGGTGGTGGCGCACGCCTTTAATCCCAGCACTTGGGAGGCAGAGGCAGGCGGATTTCTGAGTTCAAGAGTTTGAGGCTAGCCTGGTCTACAGAGTGAGTTCCAG
>NW_021621113.1:5200690-5322364 GCF_004785775.1 Grammomys surdaster | reverse complement strand
AAAGAAAGAAAGAAAGGAAGGGAGGGAGGGAGGGAGGGAAAGAAAGAAAGAAAGAAAGAAAGAAAGAAAGAAAGAAAGAAAGAAAGAAAGAAAGAAAGAAAGAGCTCTAGATCAGCCCAGGATACATACTAAGACTCTGTCTGAAAAGCTAGCCTAGTAATTAATTTAACCAATTAATTAATTTAATAAAAATATAGCCAGGTATAGTAGCTCACACCCACTATCCCAACACCACTAGGAGGCTGATCCAACTCACGGCTAGTCTAGGCTGTGTATGAGAAGAGTCTGCCTCAAAACAAATAAGGAAAAAAAATGCTTTATGGTTTCTTTGCTTCAGAAGTACATTTGTTACTTATTTGTCTTTTCTTCAATACTTGTAGTCCAAACTCCACTGCTTACTGGGCATGCTTGAAGGACACTGTCTAATGTCTTAGTGAGAGGGTAGTGTGTCAGGTGAGAGGGGCTGGTCTGTGAGAACCAGCTCTAAAACTACCAAGAGATGAGCATACATATGTGTGCACACACAAATAAAAATAAATCTTTCCAAGGACACTACACCACCCTGAGACTAAGAAGTGAGACATAGTCTTTGACCTCTTTCTTCATCGTCTTCTGGTTTTTTGTAATGTAGTTATGGATGCTGGGAACTGAACTCGGGTCTTCTGCAATAGCAATGTGTGTGTGCGCTCTCAACTACGGAGCCATCTCTTCTGCCCCTCCAGTTGTCTTAATTTAATAGACTATCTTTCCATGATGTGGTAGGTTGCTATTCCTCTTTCCAAACCTACTGCTTTCTGTGGTACACCCTCAAACCCTTTCCCACCCAGAAGAATGATTTTTTCTTCATTTTTACTACAGCCTTTTTATCAAAATAGTATCCTTTTTCTCTCTGAACTGGGTGTTTGTCACATGGCTTTACCTGTGCTAGGCAAGCATTCTGCCAGAGCTGTACCTTAGATTGCAGTATGTATGTATAATAGGGTATCTGTGAAGTGAGTTACTTGATATAGCTGGTAGTCAATGTAGTGGGATATCTTCCCACTACATTTGTATAAAGCTCAGCAGTTGGGCTGTATGAAAGGTAGATCGAGTGAAGAGTCAGAGGAGAAAGAAGAGGAGAGGAAGAGGAGGACAGAGGAGGAGAAGGAGAGCTAGGAGCCATGGAGAACCACACTTGTGTCCAGGACAGTCCTGGGTAACCATTTATATCATAAGGTTAGATATTGGGTTACAACTCTAATTGTATGGGGATCTTGTTTATTGAGCATTTATATTATATAACGCCTTTGGATAATATTAAGCATTAGAGTCTCATTTCTACCTGGTACCACGTGGATGGTGGGATGGTCTGGGCTCAGCCAAGCCTTGTGGAAACAGCGTGGGAGATTGCAGAGCCATCTCATGAGTGCCAGGGCTGGTGTTTCTGGCTGGCCATTTCTAGCTGTGGCACGCCCGTGGCCTCTGGCTGCTTCCTGCTGTGGAATGCTTGGCTTCAGGCTGCAGATCATGGCGGCCTGAGCTAAGCAGAGCTACCACCGCTTAGGTAGTCAGCCCAAGAACTAGCCATTTTAAATTATTACAGTAACATAAATCACTTGTGGAAGAAGAGCTACTACTTCCATGAATACTTCTGGATCCAAATAGCACAGGTGTCAGTGAGGAGCCTCCTTACTACGAGAAAGGAGCTAGGAGAGTGGGGGGGTCAACCAGCGCCCCCACGTGGCTGGTGTTGGTCCGTCACTTAAACTTTTCTTTGCTTTTAAAATTTATTTTCACCATGCAGTGGTGGCGCATGCCTTTAATCCCAGCACTTGGGAGGCAGAGGCAGGTGGATTTCTGAGTTCGAGGCCAGCCTGGTCTACAGAGTAAGCTCCAGGACAGCCAGAACTACACAGAGAAACCCTGTCTCGAAAAAACAAAAAAATAAATAAAATAAAATTTATTTTCTTTTTCAGTTGCCACTCATGTCCTGGTGCCCCCCTTCCCCCACACCCTTAACATTCTCCTCTGCTCTAAGAGGATAGAGACCCTACCCTGAGTATCCCCCCAACCCCGGGACATCAAGACGAGGCACATCCTCTTCCACTGAAGCAATACAAGGCAGCCCAGCTAGAAGAACAGATCCCACAGACAGGAAACAGCTTTTAGCCTCTGCTCTAGTTGTTCAGGACCCATGTAAAGACAGAGCTGTATGTCCGCTATGTGTGTATGTGCGGCCCCACCTAAGCCTTTCTTTTTCTTCTCTTAGGTGGTGAGGATTCAGGAAAGCCGAGCCATGCTGCATTAAAGAATGGACACACCACCCCCATAGTGAGTGCCAGGTCCTCTAGTCCAGTCCTAGTGGAAGAAGAGCCAGAGAAAAGTCTCAGGAATCTTGTTCCAGAAGAGGATCCAAGGAAGAGACTTGGTAAAAGTGGGATTTGAGTTTGAAAGCCACAGATGGTTTTTATTTACCTATAGGGCTGCAGGAGAAGTCAGAGTGGGTTTGTTTCAGATGTCAGCTATTTTACCTAGCTCTTCTATAGGATCTTGTCAACCTTCACATTCCTTGTGTTCTACCCAAGGAATTCTGGGTGTGTGCTTTTATGGGAGGGTGTCTATATACATGTGGATACCAGAGGTTGGCATTGGGTGTCTCCTCGCTTTTCACCTTTTTTTGGAGGGGGGGGCTTAAATTTATTTATTTTTATTTATTTGTTTATTTTATTTTGGGCTAGGTGCCACCACTGCCCAGCTTTATTTTGGCTTTTCAAGACAGGGTTTCTCTATGTATCCCTGGCTGTTCTGGAATTCACTCTGTAGATCACGCTGGCCTCAAACTCAGGGATCTGCCTGTCTCTGCCTCCTGAGTGTGAGATTAAAGGCATGCCACTGCCAGGCTTACTCATTTATTTTGAGACAGCAATCTCAGTGATTGGCTAGACTAGCTGGCCAGTAAGCTTCAGTGATCTTGTCTCTACCCGCAGACACAGTACTGTCATTAGAACCCAGCCTTTATGTGAATGTGGGGATCTGAACTCAGGCCTCATGCTTTCGTGTGTGGCCGGCATTCATCTCATATGCCCTTGGTAACGTGGCTCTTGTATGAAGAGTTGTTACTTACTGAGCCTCTCTTCCTCTCCCTAAGCATGTTAAAGGCCACTGGAGCGTGATGTGTAAAGTGTAAGTTTCATTAATGAGTGACGTTGGTTGTAAGTGTGTTCGCATTTTTAGGCTCTCATTAAATCGTTTCTCTTATTGCATAGGCTCAACTGGAAGCCAGCCTAACTCTGATGCAGAGCCTGGTCCTGAGCATGCACCTAAGCAGCCTCTGCTGCCCCCCAAGAGACCCTTGTCCTCTTCTTATGAAGCAAATGAGGGGCAGGCAAAGGAGGTCCCAGCTGGCAGTACAGCAGGGTCCGTCTCCTCCACTTCGGGCTCTACCACCGTGATACCCGCTGCCACCACTGCTGCCACAGAAGTGACAAAGACTGTTAAGTCCTTTGTCGCCCCTGCCCCTGCCCCCAGGACTCTGCCTGCTGCTCCTGCTAGCACTAACACTACTGCCACTCATATGACCCCTGCCAAGCAACCCCCCGTCCCACCCCCTAAACCAGCTCAGAGAAACAGCAACCCTGTGATTGGTAAGTCCTCAGATTTTGTACTTGGGGTTTGGTTTGGTTCTGGATAGTTATTTTATTGAATGATTTGTTCTGTGAAAGAGTTTTCTAACTCATCTCTTGGAGGAATATTTTCAATATAGAGAAAAGTTTTAGAGTGAGGTGTGGTGGTACATGCCTTTAATCTCAGTACTTGGAAGGGCAGAGGTATAGGATCTCGGTGAGTTTGAGGCCAGCCTGGTCTACAAAAGAAGTTCCAGGACAGACAGAGCTGTACACAGAGAAACTCTGTCTCCACAAGGAAGGAAGGAAGTTGGGGGGAGGGAGGGAGGGAGGGAAGGAAAGAGGGAGGGAGGGAGAAGGAGGGAGGGAGGAAAATAGTTCTAAGAATAAGGCAAAAATGGCCATGAATTGGAAACATCAGTAAAATTAACTTGATGTCTAGGGAGATTTATTATACACGTATTACAAAACTAACTTTAGCATTGCTTATTTATTTGATAATTACAATTTAAAAAGTTTAAAAAGAGTATCCCCTAGAACTAGGCGTTGGTGACACTTGGAAAACACTCAGGTGGTACAGTCAGGAGAATCAGGATTCAAGGTCATTCTTGGATTTCTGAGTTCGAGGCTAGCCTGGGCTACATGAAACTGTTCTGACTCCCTTCTTTCTAAAACATACACACAAACAATCCCCCCCCCAAAAGAAAAAAGAAAAAAAAGAAAAGAAAACAACACTAACGGGCTGGAGAGATGGTTAAGAGCACTGACTGCTCTTCCAGAAGTCCTGAGTTCAATTCTCAGCAACCACATGGTGGCTCACAACCATCTGTAATGAGATCTGATGTCCTCTTCTGGTGTGTCTGAAGACAACTGCAGTGTACTCACATACATAAAATGAATAAATCTTTTTTTTGTTGTTTTTTGTTTTTTCAAGACAAGATTTCTCTGTGTAGCCCTGGCTGTCCTGGAACTCACTCTGTAGACCAGGCTGGCCTCGAACTCAGAAATCCACCTGCCTCTGCCTCCCAAGTGCTGGGATTAAAGGCGTGGGCCACCACCGCCCGGCTAAAATGAATAAATCTTTAAAAAACAAAAACAAAAACAAAAAAAACAAAAAAACCCACACTAACTATTTTAAGTAGTAAACTGGTTGATTGATGAGTTGATGGTCTAGATAAGGGGAGGCACAGCAGGACTGGCTGTCACGGTCACCTTCAGCCTCCGTGAGGAGACTAGAGTGATGGCAGTTTCCATCTGGCTTAAACTACCAATTCCTTGTCTAAACCTAAGTCTGGTAGCTAAAATGGTGGTTCTGTCAGTGTGTGTTTAACTTGTGATTCGGTGCCTCGTACAGCATCTTCATGGGAACTCACAGAGGTATTTAAGGTGTACTGATAACATCACATTTATCTTGAGAGTGAAGAATGCTTCTCGGGTGTGGTCATAGAAGCATGCTGTAAACTGAGCACTCAGGAAATAGAGAGAGGAGGCTGTCCTGGTCTACACAGCAAGTTCCAGCTCAGAGTCTGTAGACCCTGTGTCTAAAATAGGTAGGTAGTGGGTCGATGAGGTAGGTAGGTAGGTAGGTAGGTAGATAGATAGATAGATAGATAGATAGATAGATAGATAGATGAAAATAAATGATGGGAATAGAAGCCAGGCCTGTGATCCCAGCTATTTAAGATTGCACATCAGCTATTTAAGGCCTTCATGGCCAATTTTGCACTTAGTGAGATCCTGTCTCAAAAATACAGAAGAACAATGAGGACCAGGGATATGAAGCTCTGGCCTAGCATGTGATAGCCCCTGGGTTCAGTCCTCAGAACCACTGCGAACTGAAAGCAGGGTAGTGTATGAGCATAAGTTTATAGGCTTTGTAAATTACTTTACATTTTCTAAGGTCTTGCTTAGGTCTATTTTCCTATCATAATTGCAATTCCCCACAGAAATTCTCCAGAAAGGAAAGGTAAAAACTGATAAGTGTTTCAGAGCTAGTGAGAGTATAATTTTTCAGGACAAATAATATTAGGCTTACCCCAACTTATAGTTCTTGTTAACAATTACACAGGTAATGAATATAAAGTATACTTATTAAGAATCTAATGTCATGGGCCGGGCAGTGGTGGCGCACGCCTTTAATTCCAGCACTTGGGAGGCAGAGGCAGGTGGATTTCTGAGTTCGAGAGTTCAAGGCTAGCCTGGTCTACAGAGCGAGTTCCAGGACAGCCAGGGCTACTCAGAGAAACCCTGTCTCGGAAAAAAAAAAAAAAAAAAAAGAATCTAATGTCACTAAGCTGGGTGGAGTGACTAGAACCTTATCAGGCTTCTATTCGATCTCAGACAGACAGGTTGGAGTAAGAACAGGATGGAGATCATTGTGTTATCACTGCTTAATGGCCTGTCTTTCTGACTTAATCTCTGAGGAACCTGAAGTGATTTCACATGCACTTTCAAAACCACCCAGGGCTGTAGTAAATGACTGTCTCTTGTGTGCAGAGACAATTAGAAGTGTAGATGCTGTGACTCACCAAGGTTGTCGCTGATGTGGGGCAGAAACTTGCCTCTAATCTCTACAGTGTGCCTCTCAAACTGTCATCTAGACTGCTGTTACTGGCTTCACCTAAAAGGCCGGCTGGGATGAGGGGACCCTGATCCCAGAGGTTCTGGTGTCGGTGTCTCAGCTGAGTGCTGGAGATCTGTATTTCCCATAGATTCCCAGAGGATGCTCATGCTGCTAGTTCAGCGACCATGCTCTGTGTTCCTGCTCAGACCTGCGCTGTCTCTGTCTGTCTAGTTATGGCAGCACATACAATAACTAGCTGGTTGTAGTAATGCACACCTGTCATCTCCATCATCTCAGTACTTGGGAGGCAGGTACGGGGAGCAGTCTCTGCTACAGAAGTTCGAGAATAGCCTGGACCACCTAAGAACTTTTATGGAAAAACAAAACAAAAAACAAAAAGCCCTAAAAGTGTCTAAAGTAGCTTCAGCTGATAGCCCAGAGCAGTGGGCCTTGTGACTAAAGAACCATTATTCTATTACGGGCTTTCACAGAAGGAAAGTGGCTAATTCACAGTTTTTACTAAGATTAAATGATTTAAAGGTTAGACCCTATTCTAAAATTAATAACCTCACCCAGTGCTTTGATTCTAAAGTACCATTTCTTTCACAAAAAGATTATGATCACAAATGGTCTACTTAATATGAGCTGTTATTTAGAAATCCTTAGAAATGATAGGCTGGGTTGGAGGAGGGCGGTCTTGGAGAAATGACTCCACAATTAAGCACGCTTCCTGTTCTTTCAGAACTGGCTTGCCTGATGTCCTATAATTTTAGCTCCCAGGGGCCAGTACCTTTTTCTGACTTTTGTGGACACCCACACACAAACATACATAAAAATAAAAATTTTAAAATATAAAAAATAAATATAAATAAATAAATAAATAAATAAATAAAAATATAAAAAGAGAGATCTGTTAGGGCCTAGGAAAGAGCTTAGTCTGTAAATTGGACGCCTTGCAAATATAAGGACCAGTTTGACCCCTAGAACTCACCTAAAAAATGGGTGCAGGGGTACACTATGTGTGCTAGGGAGGCCAAGACAGGTGGATCCTGGGATCACTGGCCTGCCAGCCTCAACTAACTGCAAGCCTCAGGCCTTAGGAAGAGCATGTCTTAGTAAACAAGGTAGGGTCAGGCATGATGAGTTCCAGGCCAACCTGGTCTACATAGTGAGGTTAGGCTAACCTATAGGCTGCATAGTAAGTACCTGTCTCAAAACAAAAAAGCAAAAACAAAAAACAAACAACTTATTTCATCAATTAAAATCTATTTTATTTTATTTTATGGGTTTTTTTTTTTTTTTTTTGGTTTTTCGAGACAGGGTTTCTCTGTGTAGCCCTGGCTGTCCTGGAACTCCCTCTGTAGACCAGGCTGGCCTCGAACTCAGAAATCCGCCTGCCTCTGCCTCCCAAGTGCTGGGACTAAAGGCGTGTGCCACCACCACCCGGCAGGGGCCTGTTTTATTATAGATGGAAGAGCTAACTGCTATTTTTATCTTTGTGTATTGTGTACAGTGTTTTCTAGAGTGTTTTTATATTCATTTGTATGTTTTTTTTTAAAGATTTATTTATTTATTTCATGTATGTGGATATACTGTAGCTGTCCTCAGACACACCAGAAGAGGGCATTGGATCCTATTACAGATGGTTGTGAGCCACCATGTGGTTGCTGGGAATTGAACTCAGGACCTCTGGAAAAGCAGTCAGTGCTCCTAACTGCTGAGCCATCCCTCCAGCCCCCATTTTTTTGGCTTTATTTTCTTATTTTTGTTTTTCGGGCAAGCTCTCATCTGTAGGGTAGTTCCTGGATTCACTCTGTGGCCCAGGGTGATGGTGAGCTCCTCATTCTCCCCCAGTGCTGAGACTATGGGCACACACTACTGCGGTAGCACAAAACACCGTTCACACAGCTTACTTTTGACAAATGATGTTTATAAATGGCCCAAGGCTAGCTCACTCTTCACTCAGAGTGGATACATGGAATGAGATTAAGGGCAAATAAGATTTTATTTGGGGAAATGTATAAATTCTTTGAGAACATTGGATAGACTGAAATAAAAGGTTAGCTTCTACATGATGTGACTGCCTGCTTCTTACATGGATGAGAGCCTGAGTCCTTTAGGCTCTGGGAAGATGAGTGGGGTATATGCTGTCATCCATTTCCTCTGTGATACAGAGGAAGAACGTCTCATGTCACACACATGTATTGAGGGCACGCTGTATGTATTCTTGTGATAGGCTGCTGGTGGAGACAGGAGCTGTCCTGCCTTCCAACCCAGAGTGCACTGCAAAGCGACACGGGTGTACAGAAGGCATCAGAGGTGTGCCGCTGATGAAGAGGGAGTGGAGCAAGCAGAGGACAGAGCAGTGGTCTGGCAGCCCGGCTGCAGACTAGCTAAAGGCCTTGCTTATTTGTACTATGATTGTGAGCAAATTACCTAGTGTCTGGCTTCTAGTTTTCCTTCTGGGAGAAAAAAAAAAAAAAAGATGATGCCTTGTTTTTTATCACTTCAGGGGTACTGAAGAATAAGACATAAAGATGGGGTGGTGAGATGGCTCAGTGATAAAGATGTTTGCCACCAAGCTTGACAACCTCAGTTTGATCTTCATGACTTACAAAATGCAAAAAAAGAACCAATTATCCCAAGTTGTTCTCTGACAGCCACATGCATTGACACACACAAATAATTTGAAAGCTTTTTAAAAGACATAAAAGAGGAGACCCACCAACATGGGCCACACTCACACTAAGGCTAAAGAAGGCAGCCCTGGTCATCGTCACGAAGTACTACCCACATCTGGGTAATAAAGTGTGTGTGGGAGGAGAGCACCCTTATGCTCAACAAGACATCCGTCTGTGTCACACACTGATGAAGCAGGTTCAGAGGTCCTGTGAGAGGCAGCTCTCCCAGGTTGGAAGAGGAAGAAAAAGTTCCTGAGGCCTCGGCCCTGGATCAGGAGGTCACTGAGGTTGATCCTGACACCGAGAAATGCTAACGCTTCTGGGCTCTGGCAACCTCTCTGACATGCAGGTCACTCAGCCTATAGCTGGGATGAATTTCAAAACACCATGTGGAGCCATTTGAATCTGTTCTGTCATATTTTCAATAAAACTAAAAACAAACCGAAAAACAAAAGACACAAAAGCACTTTATTCAAAGGGCTTTGCATTTGTCATAATATTCAAGGTTTATTAAATAGCTTTATTGAATTTTATTGAGCAGTATACAGTACAAAGCTGAATATTCAGGTATCATTATTTTAATTCATTTATTATTATTGTGTGTGTGTATAATGCATAGGAGTGCGAGTAAATACCACAGTGCACTGTGGAGGTCAGAACACAGCTCTCAGAAACTGGTTTCCAATGCCACTGTGTGAGTTAATGATCAAACTCAGGTCATCAGGCTTGCAAGCGTATGCCCTAACCCACTGGACTATCCTACCATCCTGGTTGGTCGGATTTTTACGATCACATTTTGTTGTGTGTTCTTTTTCTCCAACATCCCCAAGGACACAGATAAGACAGAGTCTTGCTGTATAGCTCTGGCTGGCCTAGAACTAGGTGTGGTCTTGAGTTTGTAGTGCTCTTCCTGAGTGCTGAGAATATTGGGCTGAAGAGCTGTCACAGCAGTTAAGAGCTCTTCTGTAGGAACTAGACTCGGTTCCCAGCACCCACGACAGCTCACATCCATCTGTAACTCCAGTTCCAGGGCATCCGTGCCTTCTCTCTGGCCTCCTCAGGCACTAGTCAACACACACATGGTGCATACATGTAGGCAAAACACTCATACACATAAAATAAAGATTTAAAAACAAACAAACTTTTTTGTTTGTTTTTCAAGACAGGGTTTCTCTGTGTAACAGTTCTGGCTGTCCTGGAACTCACAGAGATCCATCTGCCTCTGTTTCCAGTGTGCTGGGACTAAAGGCATGCACCACCACTGCCTAGCTTAAAAAGCAAACAACTTTTTATTAAGTTTTTTTTTTCCTGGATCCATTCGGTTTACACTGTCAGGACATAGGGTTGTCACATCTCTCATCACAGTAATTAAATTTTAATTAAGTTTTAATCATCTTTAATTATCCAGATGTTCCCCCACCCTACTCATTCAGCCTCCTGCCTGAATATATTTTGTTTCAGAACTTGCAAAGCCATGAAATTACATAATTGAATTGAAAGGTTAGTTCTGACCTGTCTTTGGTGCATTTTAAGCGATGGTAACAAAGTGTTGTGCTCTCCTTTACAGCTGAACTATCTCAAGCAATGAACAGTGGCACACTGCTGTCGAAACCATCTCCACCCTTACCACCCAAGAGAGGTATTCCATCAACTTTGGTACCCAGCTTGGAGCCCGCTGCTTCGTTCACAACAAAGACAACAAATGATCAAAGAGAAAAAACTGTCTCTTTGTGTTTGGAACCACCACTAATAATCCCGCCTTCGTCCCCGTCACCCCCACTGCCTACCCACATACCTCCAGAGCCTCCACGGTCCCCTCTAGTCCCTGCGAAGACTTTTCAAATTGTGCCAGAAGTTGAGTTCTCCCCTTCTTCAGATCTATTCCAGGACATTTCCCAGCAGGAAGATCAGAAAATGGAAATCCCCAAGAAGATACAGGACCAGAGCTTTGGGGAGTCCCGTATACCCTCCAGGCTGCCCCCACTCCCACTGCATATCCGAATTCAGCAGGCCCTTACCAGCCCCCTTCCTGTGACCCCTCCCTTGGAAGGCACTCACAGAGCCCATTCACTGCTCTTTGAGAACAGTGACAGCTTCTCTGAGGACACTGGTACCCTGGGTCGGACCAGGTCACTTCCCATCACGATTGAAATGTTGAAAGTGTGAGTGTTTCCTGCTGGTCTCTTGTTTCTGGGTTTAGTGTAGGCAGCCCCACACAGGAATGGTTCTTCAGACAATGTGGGTAAATTTAAGTTGAGGGAATGCTTCTGCCAAAAGTCAATTCTAGAAGCAGGGCTTCTCCCCTCCCCCCTTTTTTAAATGGATTTTTATGGTGATTTCTGTGTTGACAACACAATTACCTGTTCATAGATATGAACATTAACACTACTAGTTTTAGATGATACAAATGTGTTATCTAAGTCTATTACAAGGTACTTAAGAGCCATTGCTAACAGTGAGGAAGCCCTGGGTTTTCACGTCGCTCTGTCGCCAGGCACGTTACTCAGCCTTGCTGTTTTTTACTATCTCAGCTCTAAATGGGAGTAGTATCTAAAAGCTTTTGTGAATGAAATTAGGCAAATCTGAAATGTGTCAGTGTCTACTAAAAAACAGCCTGGGATTTGGACCCAGTACTTTTTAGATTCGTGAATAGTAAAGAGCTTCTTAGGAAGAATTTTAAAGCTAAGACTGGAATTTATAAGTTCTTCCAATAATGGACTTTTTATGTGTGCTTCAGTCTTTTCCTTTGAAAAGCCTCATTGTTTCTGAAAAAAAAAAAAAATGTCGTATTTGTTAGTCCAGATGATGAAGAGGAAGAACAGACCTGCTCGTCTGTTGAAGACATGACGTCTACCTCAGCAACTCCTAAACTACCACTGTGTCTGCAAGAGGAAGAGAAGGAGAGTGACTCAGATTCAGAGGGTCCCATTCAGTATCGAGATGAAGAAGAAGAAGATGATGATGATGAAAGCCATCAGAGTAAGACCAGGAGGGGAAAGTGCAAAATAAAGTTGTTCTGTGTGTGATGTTGGGAACTGGGCACCACGTGCTGGGCAGAGTCTCTGCAATGGTTAGATCCTCAGCAGAAGAGGAAACAGGTGCCCTGCTCCATGGAGTCCTCTGGCTTTTGGAGGCCAGTGTAAAAAACTCCCCCTCCACTTTGCCATGGTGATCAAGGCCATGAGAGGGCCACATTGACAGATTCATTCAGATTTATTCTTTAGACAAAGTCTCACAGTAGCCCAGATTAGCCTAGAACTCACTGTGTAGACCAGGGTGGCCTTGAACTCTCAGACATCCACCTGCCTCTTAGTGCTAGGATTAAAGGTGTGTGCCATCATCATTCAGATTCTTAGTTTGTATTTGGATCTGTTAATCCAGGGACCAGAGCCATAAATTTAGTCATAGTGTCTGCTAAGCTAAGCACAGGGCCTGGATTCATTACCCAACACCAGAGAAAAACAAAACCCATTCACCTTGAAGATAGATAAGAAATTGAGATCTAAGAAATATAGAGAAAACTGGTAAGAGGTTACATTGAAGAGTTAGAAGAGACTAGAGAGCTGGCTCAGCAGTTAAGAATAGTTACTGTTCCTACAGAAGACTGGGCTTGGTTCCCAGCATCCATGTTAGGTAGCTCACAACTACCTGTAACTCCAGCTCCAGGAGATCCAATGCCTCTGCCCTCTTAGGGCACCTGCCCTCATGCACATACCTCGACACAGACATAAACACATATACATCAGTACAAATACAATCTTAAAGACATAAATAAAAGAGAAAAATGAATTGTCTCCAATATAATGAACTTCTTGTTAAACCAAAGAAAAAAAGTGTGTTCTCCTGGTTGTGATGGCTTACACCTATAATCACTTGTGAAGCTATGGCAGGAGGATTGCATTAGGTGGAACATAGCTTGAACTGTCAAATGAGCTCAGAAACCAAAAATGGGGCTGGAGAGGTAGATGGAGGCAGGAAGCAAGGGAGGAATCTAGGGACTATTAGCTACATAAAACCCTGTCTCAGAA
Source organism: Grammomys surdaster (assembly GCF_004785775.1). NCBI lineage: Eukaryota > Metazoa > Chordata > Mammalia > Rodentia > Muridae > Grammomys > Grammomys surdaster. The sequence continues at coordinate 5,309,490 of NW_021621113.1, read as the reverse complement.
CAGCAAGAGAAGCAAGGTCAGGACAAATTGTCACATGATGATGTTGTCCGGCTGCTCAGAAGCAGAGGTGGGAAGTGAGCTTGGGAGTTTGGGAGCAGCCCAGCAACATTGCAAGATTCTCTCAAAAACAATATTGACAGATTATAAGATCTATTAATATGCCGGGTGGTGGTGGCACACGCCTTTAATCCCAGCACTTGGGAGGCAGAGTCAGGCGGATTTCTGAGTTTGAGGCCAGCCTGGTCTACAGAGTGAGTTCCAGGAGAGCCAGAACTACACAGAGAAACCCCCTGTCTCGAAAAAAAAAAAAAAGATCTATTACTATAAAAGCTGTCATGTTTTAAATCTGAGAACTGTCCCAGAACAGACTAGGTTCTGTCTTCAGAAACTCTCACTGAATGAGGAAGGCAGAGGGCTGGTGGCAGGGAGGAGGTGTGCTTTGCCTATCACCATCCATTTTGCCAAAAATACCTTCAAATGCCTTTGGCTGTGCCCTCCTCTGTTGGGCTGGATCATTTGAAGCCGACTGGGTGGCTGGGAGCTGTGTTCACACTCTGGCCTGGTGCACGTGAGCCCATGCATCTGTGCCTCAGCATTTTCTCCCTGTGTAAAGGTGCCCTGGCCAACAGGGTGAAGAGGAAGGACACGCTGGCGATGAAGCTGAGCAGCAGACCCAGTGAACCAGAGACGAACCTCAATTCTTGGCCTCGTAAAAGCAAGGAGGAGTGGAATGAAATACGGCACCAGATCGGGAACACGCTGATCCGGTAGGACTTGCCGCTTAGGAGTGAAGCATTCATGTGTCTTTTGAGAAAACTGTTTATATAACGTTGTAGGTTAGGTACAGCTGGGTTTCCTCTAAGCTTAAGGAGGTCAGGGACTACACAGATGGCACTGGGTGTGTTCAACCATCAGATAAGACGGGAGGCTTCTCAAAGGTTACTGAAGAAGTCGGGCTGGTTCCTGGCATGTTCAGATTCCTGTGACTTTATCCAGTTGCTGAACTGTGAAATGCCTGCCTAAATTACCGCACCTGTGTTGTGTTTTGCTTTTTGACTGAAGTACCATGTAACCAATTCCTTTCAAAAAGTAGTATAATCAGAAAAGGAGGGAAGTGAGATACAGAGGGGCCTTTAGTTTATGTGATGAGCATATTTGTATGTAACAGGAGTCTTCATGGCACATACACTCCTACCATCTAAAGGGATAAAAGGGAGAGAGAACTCTTGGCCTTCTGCCTGCAAGGTGAGGTGTCCATTAATTAAGGCCCAGTCTTCTTTCCTGCCATACACATGTAGCTTTACCTTTTTTTTTTTGGTTTTCAAGATAGGATTTCTCTGTGAAGCCTTGACTGTCCTGGAAGTTGCTCTGTAAATCAAGCTGGCCTCAAACTCACAGAGATCCAGCTATCTCTGCCTCCTAAGTGCTGAGATTAAAAGTGTGTACCACCACTACCTGGCTTACTCGTAATATATTTTTAAAGGCTTTCTTTTTTTTTTTTTTTTTTTTTTTTTAATTTTTAGCCAGGCAGTGGTGGAACACGCCTTTAACCCAGCACTTGGGAGGCAGAGGCAGGCAGATTTCTGAGTTCAAGGCCAGCCTGGTCTACAGAGTGAGTTCCAGGACAGCCAGGGCTACACAAAGAAACCCTGTCTCGAAAAAAAAAAATTATTTTATGTGCATCGGTGTTTTGCCTGCATGAAGTCTGTGTGTCAGATCTTGGAGTTGCAGACAATTGTAAGCTGCTATATGGATACTGGAATTTGAACCTGGGTCCTAGAAGAGCAGCCAGTGCTCTTACCTGCTAAGCCATCTCTCTAGCTCCTTATAATATATTTTTTAAAAGATTTATCTCCTTATTTTATGTATATGAGTACACTGTAGCTATCTTCAGACACACCAGAAGAAGGCATCAGATTACATTACAGATGGTTATGAGCCACCATGAGGTTGTTGGGAATTGAACTCAGGACCTCTGGAAGAGCAGTCAGTGCTCCTAACCACTGAGCCATCTCTCAAGCCCTCCCCCATGATATTTTTAATAGCAGGGTTTTATGCTTTCAAGTTTAATTTCTAGTCTGAGGTAATATGTGATGTTCAGCTGCCCAGTCTCTTTGATCTGCTTCAATCTGAAGATTGTTCTTAGGCATTTCATTCTAAAGGTTTAATAACTATGTCCATGTGTGTGTGAAGAGTGTGTGTATATGTGTTGCACATGGTGTGTAGTATGTGTGTGCATAGTTTGTGTGGAGAGGGAGTGGGAGGGTAAGGGTGTGCCTCACACATGTGTGCACGCACATACAGAGGCCAGAGATCAGTCACTCAGTCTCCTGTTGTCAGACTTCACCTGATTATTTGACGGGGAGTTGCCTATTTAGCTAGTCTGCTGACCAGAGAGTCCCCGACCATCTTTCTTCATCCCTCTGCACAGGGAGTGCAGATGCTTGCCACCATACCCAGTTTTGACATGGGTGCTAGCCCTCGGTCCTCATGCTTGCACAACATGCATGTTACCCACTGAGCCATCCTCCTGCCTCTGCCTCTGCCTCCCAACTGCTACAATTAAAGGTGTGAGTCAGTAGTACATTATTTTTTGAGTCAGGATCTTATTATGTAGTCCTGGTTAGCCTAGAACTTGCCATGTAGATCAGGCTAACTTTGAACTCGGAGATCCACTTGACTCTGCTTACTTAATGCTAGGATTACAGGCACATAGCACCATGTCTGGCTATCTAATTATGATCCATCAAATTATGATTTACAAAGGTCTTTTCTTTTTTCTCTGCAGTATAAAAATAATCACATGTTCATTATATTAATAGTTAGAATATTACAGAAAGCTGGGCGGTGGTGGCACACGCCTTTAAACCCAGCACTTGGGAGGCAGAGGCAGGTGGATCTCTGAGGCCAGCCTGGTCTACAGCCTGGATCTCTGACTTAGAGGTCAGCTCTGGTCTACATAGTGAGTTCCAGGACAGCCAGGGCTACACAGAGAAACCCTGTCTTGAAAAACCAAAAAGAAAAAGAAAAAGAAAAAAGAAAAAGAAAGAAAATTACAGGAAAAAAAAAAACCTACCAGCCAGTGAGTTGGTTCAGTGTGTAATGGTGCTTGCCACCAAGCTAGACAATGTGAATTCAGTTCCTGGGTTCCATGTAAGAGAAAGAGAGACTCCATCCCCGTGAGTTTTTCTCTGGCCTGTGTATTCTGATCACAGTTGTGCTTTCTTCCTCTCAACACACATACAAACACACGAGCACACACACAAATAAATGTGATAAGAATTTAAAAGAAAAGTTAGCCTGGGACACACCTTTAACCTCAGTGTTCTGAAGGCAGAGGCAGGGAGATCTCTGTAGTCCTAGCCAGAGCTACAGAGGGAGAAAGAAGGAGAAAGAAAATGCTAACTGCTCAGAATCTTAGGTTCTATACAATACGTTTGACAAACTTCTTTTTCTATTTTGTTTTGTTTGGTTTGGTTTGGTTTGGTTTGGTTTGGTTTGGTTTGGTTTGGTTTGGTTGCCTCCCTGCCACCCCCTCCACCCAAGACTGTGTATTCTGACTGTCCTGGAACTCACTATGTAGACCAGAGCTGACCTCTAAGTCAGAGATCCTCTTCCTCTGCTTCCAGAGTGCTGGTATTAAAGACATGTGCTACTTGTACCCAGTTACATTATTTTTTTTTTTTCTTTTTCTTTTTTCTTTTATTTCTCAGAGCTGAGGTCTATTCCCAGGTTCTTGCACTGATAGGCAAGTGTTCTACCACTGAGCTAAATCCCAACTATGGCAAACTTTTGGGTTTTTTTTTTTTGGTTTTTCGAGACAGGGTCTCTCTGTGTAACTAACCCTGGCTGTCCTGGAACTCACTCTGTAGAACAGGCTGGCCTCGAACTCAGAAATCCACCTGCCTCTGCCTCCCAGGTGCTGGGATTAAAGGTGTGCACCACCACTGCCTGGCGGCAAACTTTTTTAAAGGGCTGAAAATAAGTATCTCAGTTGGGTGTAGCAGCATGTGTCATGTAAAATCTGACATGGTGAAACGGGAATTCAAGACTACCTGCAGGTACATAATGCATTCAAGGACAAGTGTGGGACTCCTGAGGCTCCTCCTCAAAAAAAAAAAAAAAAGAAAAAAAGACAAAACTTTGATTTCAAGCCCACATATAGTTTCTTTTCTGAACTTTGGCTTATAGTTTGTTGGCTTTTTAAGATTGGGTCTCTTGGAGCCTGGGATGGTATTACAAGTCTGTGCTATATGCCTGGCTACAAGCTCTTTTTTTTCTGTGGTGCCAGGGATGGAACACAGGCCCTCATGCAAGCTAGGCAAATGGCCTGTCATTGAACTACACTTAGATTTACTTATTCTTTCATTCATTCATTTATAGCAATTTTTAAAAATCTGGAGAGATGACTCAGTAGCGTTCTTGCTGGAGTTGGGTACTCAGCATGGTGCCCATGTTGGCAGTTTTACAGCTGCCTATAACTCTTTCTCCAGGGATCAAATACCTCTGTACCCAGGACACCTGCACTCAGATACACATAAGCACGTGCTCATCACACACACACACACACACACACACACACACACACACACAAAATTAAAAATAAAATCTTTAAAAAATGTTTTCAGTGTGAAGCTGAGTTACATTGTTCATGCATGTAAACTGCTTGAAAGGCTGAGGCCTGCCTCTATGTACAACAAGTTTAAGGCTAGCCTGGTCCGTTTAATTGGAACGTCTCTCAGATATATAATGTAATTAGAAATTATTTATTTCTAATGTAAAAGAACTGGAGTAGCTCTGGAGTTTTTGCCCTAACACTGCCAAAATGAAAAAGATAATGCTGCCGGGCGGTGGTGGCGCAAGCCTTTAATCCCAGCACCTGGGAGGCAGAGGCAGGTGGATTTCTGAGTTCGAGGCCAGCCTGGTCTACAGAGTGAGTTCCAGGACAGCCAGGGTTATACAGAGAAACCTTGTCTCAAAAAACAAAAAAAAAACCAACAACAACAAAAAAAGATAATGCTGTATTAGCAGCTTGTGTGGAGCTAGAGAGACAGACGGCTTAGTGGTTTAAAGTACTACTCTACCAGGGGATAGGATGCCCTTGTCTGGCCTCCACAGGCTCCAGGCAGACACTTGGTGCACGTACGTCATGCAGGCCAAATGTTCAGACATAAAATAAGATACAACAGTAACAAAAATCTTTTTTGAATATTAAAACATCTCTCTTTCTCACGATAGAAAACTATGCCCAAGGTTAGATTTGACCTACAGAGATTATAGATAACTGTGCTCTTTTTGCTTTATTTATTTATTTATTTATTTATTTATTTATTCACATGGGGTTTCTCTGTATAGCCTTGTCTCCTAGAACTTCCTCTATAGATCAGGTTGGCAAAGAACTCACAGCTCTGCCTGTCTCTGCCTCCCAAGTGTTGGAATTAAAGGCATGAGCCACCACTGTACAGCTAACTTTTTTTTGTTTTGTTTTGTTTTTCAAGACAGGGTCTCTCTGTGTAACCCTGGCTGTCCTGGAACTCACTCTGTAGACCAGGCTGGCCTCGAACTCAGAAATCTGCCTGCCTCTGCCTCCCAAGTGCTGGGATTAAAGGCGTGCGCCACCACCACCCGGCTTGCACCAGTTTTTTTAATACTTGATTCTAGTCAGTGGTTCTCACATTTAAGCATTCATTTGGCAGACTTAACTTACCTGACAGGCTTGTTTAAAAAGCAAATTGTTGAGTTACACCCTGACTTTTTGCTCCAGGGTGGGGCACAGTTCAAAATTCTTCTTTATAGTACTGAACCTGGGCCAGTTTGAAAGCTAGGATTCTATTAGTTTCCATGGTGTCCTCAGTACAAAAATCTTTGGGATTATAATGTAACCTTTTGTGGCTGTTTTGTGGAAGTATCATACTGTAGCCTACGCTGTCCTGGAACTCACTTGTAGCTGAAGCTGGCCTTGAACCTACGGCAGTCTTCCTGCCTCAACTTCCCATGCTGGGACTTACAGGTGTCAGTGACTGTGTCCAGAACTGCAGGTCCTTCTCCATCTCTACCTCCACTATGTCAGAAAAACGTAGAATAATTAGTCTGTTCGTGGTCACAGATGTAAACTTCCCTCTGAAATAGCTGCCCTTCCTAGAAAAATCCTATTCATTCCCTGTCTGTCATGGAAAGTCCAGTGTTCCTCTGTCTGTCCATGTATGTAAAGTCCAGTGTTTCTCTGTCTGTCCATGTATGTAAAGTCCAATGTTCCTGTGTTTGTCCATGTATGTAAAGGCCAGTGTTTCTCTGTCTGTCCATGGAAAGGCCAGTGTTCTGTTGCCCTATTCTCAGCACTGCAGCCAGGTGCAATGATGCATGTTGGAATCCCAGTACTCAGGAGGTGGAGGCAAAAAGATGACCACTCTTACTTACAGTGAGAAACCCTGTTTCCCAAAAATAAAATATCATATGAATATTATACATGGCCATGAGGTTTATTCTTAAAAACATTCAGCATGGCCAAGTCTGGTAGTGTGCACCTTTAATCCCAGTACTTGGAAGGCAGAGGTAAGTGGATATCTGTGTGTTTGAGACTAGCCTGGTCTACAGAGTGAGTTCTAGGACAACCAGGAGAACACAGTGAGATCCTGTCTCAAAACAAAAAGATGTTCAGCATCTAATAATCAGAGAAACAGAAAGCAGAACCACCAGAGTCATCAGTCCATCCGCACTTAGGAGAATGACTAAGAGACAAAGTACAACTAGATGCTTACAGTGTTGGTGGAAATGCAGGGTTGTACAGCCTATGTGGAGAACGCTATGGGGGTTCCTCAAAAAGTTAAGCCAGGTGTAATGGAAAATCCCAGCGGTTTAAGAAGTATGGTGAATTTGAGAGAAGCCTAGGCTATGTAGTAAACACTTACTAACAAAACAAAAATTAAAAGTAGCTGACTGGGATTTAGGAAGATGACCCCATTAAAATGTTTCCTCTGAAAACATGAAGACCAGAGTTCAAATCCCCTGAACCCATGTAAAAGCCAGGCATGCAGACATACATCTATGACTTCAAGAACTTTATGAGGACAGAGACAGAGGGTCCCTGGAGCTACTGACTAGCCACTGTGGTTAAACATATGAGCTTCATGTTCAGTGAGAGATCCTGCTTCAGCAAAGTGGAAAGCAACTAAGGAAGCCACCTCTGGCCTCTGCATGTCCACATGTCCACCTGCTCAATGCTTGTATGTGAGTGTCTGTCTCTCTCTCTCTCTCTCTCTCTCTCTCTCTTTCTCTCTCTCTCTCTTTCTCTCTCTCTCTTTCTCTCTCTCTCTGAGATGGTGACTCTCCCTCAACCATTCTGCTAGGTTGGGAGTAGGCAAGTCTCAGTAATCCTCCTGTCCCTGCTCTTTTCCACCAGCCTCAGTTTGTTACATGACTGCTAGGATCTGAATTCTGGTCCTCATGATTACCCGTCAAGGATGCTTTTTGTTCATTTTCTTTTTCTTTCTTTCTTTTTTTTTTTTTTTTTTTTATGTGTATGAATGTTTTGGCTGTGTATACCCCACGTATGCAGTACCTGAAAAATTCAGAAGAGGGCAACAGATCCCCTGATGGAAACTGGAGTTCAGAGTTGGTTGTGAGCCACTATGTGTATACTTGGAACTGAACCCAGGTTCTCTGGAAAAACAGCCTGTGCGTTTATTGCCGAGCTGCCTCCTCGCTCGCACCCCTTCTGTTCTGAAACAGGATCTTGTAATGCTGAGCCTCCACCCTCAGGCTCTGGCCTCCCAGGTGTGAGCCATCACATTCAACATAGTATTGTGTATTTCTCAGTTCTTTCCATGTCAAATTGGTTGCATGATAAACAAAGAAGCCACCAATGTATATGTTAGAAATTTTGCAGATTTGTTACATGTCAATATAAATCCTGGCCAAAATGAAACCCCTCCAAATTTTTAGAAACAGTGTTGGGGGTTACCATGGACAGTAAGTACCCTTTGTCTCTCTGTTGTAGGCGACTGAGTCAAAGACCAACAGCAGAAGAACTGGAGCAACGGAATATACTACAGCGTGAGTTGAGCAGAGAGAAGCCCAGATCTGCGCACCATGAACTCAATATGCACTAGGACAGAAGTATTTGCTAAAGAGCTAAGGAGAGTTAGTCCCTGCTCAGGAAGCCCAAGCTTCCTAGGAAGATGTCACCATGGTATTGTTTAGTGTACTGTGTGTGATATGCCAGAACATTTTGTTCAGATATTCTCATAGCATCCTGGATCTGTATTGACATCTGTCACAGTGTGTCAATATGTGCTGGCTTGGCCCATGCTTTTATATATGTAATTATTGTTTTATGTGTATGTTTGCCTGCATGCATGTCTGTTTACCACATGGGTGTCTTGTGCCCCTCAGAGGCCAGAAAGGGGCATAAGGTCCCTGGAACTAGAGTCACAGATGGTTGTGAGCCTGTGAATCAAACCTGAATCCTCTGGAAGAGCAGCCAGTGCTCTTAGTTACTGGGCTATCATCTCTGCAGCCCCAGTGTGAAATCGTAGCCATTGAGCCACCTCTGCAGCCCCTACAACCTTTTCTCCCCAGGAAAATTATTTGTTTTTATTTTATTTATGCAGGTGTGTGTGTGTGTGTGTGTGTGTGTGTTTTGAATGTGTGCCATGTTTGAGGTGGGGTGATGGTGGAAGCCTGCAAAGGGAGTGTAATTCCTCAGCCTAGCTGGACTTACAGGCCATTGTGAGTCACTGCTTGGTTGCTGGGAATTGAACTCAGGTTCTAGAGCACCAAGTGCACTGCGCTTGCTGTCTCCTAAAAATTTCCTTTTCAAGAACACTATAATCAATAGTAAAGATTTTCAACTCTGTAGATCTTTAACCACATGGTTAAAGATTGAAACCTAAACGTTTAGGTAGCTGGAAAGTGTATAAAAATGTAAAAAATATCCTTAGCTCAAGGGCAGCAAGCCTAGTGTGCCATCTTTTCCTATCTTGTGCTTAGATATTTGATTCTACAGTGGACAGGGAAAGGTTCTTTTTCGAGACAGGGTTTCTCTGTGTAGCCCTGGCTGTCCTGGAACTCACTCTGTAGACCAGGCTGGCCTCAAACTCAGAAATCCGCCTGTCTCTGCCTCCCAAGTGCTGGGATTAAAGGCGTGTGCCACGACCGCCACAACCGCCTGGCTGAAAGGTTCCCCTTGTGTGTGTGGTTTACTTTTAGTTTTTCGAGACAGGGTTTCTCTGTGTAGTCCTGGCCCTTCTGGAACTTATTCTAGACCAGGCTGGCCTCAAAGTCACAAAGATCTGCCTGCCTCTGCTTCCTCCTGGTGGAATTAAAGGTGCATGCGACCACCACCTAGGTAGGAAAAGGTTTTTAATTAGCCATTCTCAGATAGAGTAGTTTGTTCTAACTTTGACTTTTAAGAAATATATGTATTATAATTTCTCAAATGTTTGCTGTGCAAATTTTCATGTTGAAGTAATATACTTTGTTTCTGTCAACTGAAGCTAAAAACGAAGCTGATCGCCAAGCAGAGAAACGGGAGATCAAGCGTCGGCTCACGAGAAAGGTACGCTGAGCGGCCTTGTATGTGGATGATCTATGTGATTGGAATGAATGAGTTTGACTTGTGCCATAAATCAATATGACAGCCAGGCAGTGGTGGAGCACGCCTTTAATCCCAGCACTTGGGAGGCAGAGGCAGGCGGATTTCTGAGTTCGAGGCCAGCCTGGTCTACAGAGTGAGTTCCAGGATAGCCAGGGATACACTGTTTCAAAAAGCAATCAAATTTTAAAAAATAAATAATGTTAATATTTAATAATAAATATTATGTAATATTAAATAATAGGTGATGATAGTAAATCTTTTTTTTAAAAAAGAAAAAAGAGTTCTCAGAACAGTGAAATTGTGGATATTCTGTGTTTTCCTCTCCAAGAATGGAGGAATTATCCTTGCTGATGCCCGCTAGGCATCCTGTGTCTCCTGCCTTTTCATCATTTAAGGTTATCTAATTATACAGCCTTAAATCATAAATTCCTGGGGCTGGAGAGATGGCTCAGTGGTTAGAAGCATTGGCTGCTCTTGCAGAGGTCCTGAGTCCAATTCCCAGGAAGCAAAGCACATGGTGGCTCACAGCCATCTGTACTAAGTTCTGACGCCCTCTTCTGACATGTAGGCATACATGCAAATAAGGCACTACTCATACATACAAATCTTTAGAAAAAAAAAAAACCTCATAATTTCCCACAGAATCTGCTATTTAGGTAGCATTGACTAGGTATCTCCCGGGAACTCCTCAGAGCTATGGAGTGGGACAAGGATGTCAAGGATTCTAAACATATGCTTTGTGTTGAATTCTATCCTCAGGCAGCATCTACACTGTAACCTGATCCTCAGGTCATAGCACATGTTAGTTTGTAAAACATGGGGCATGGTAGTGTTTGTGAATTGAGTTAAATGGTAGTGTAATGAAGTGAGTTAAAACTAAACCTAAATCCTTACAATGTTCTCATACATTTTTATTTTGTGTGTTTTGAGCATTTCTCATGTTGAGGTCAGAGGACAACTTGTAGATACCAGTTCTCTTTCCACCCAGTGAGTCCCTAGGATTAAGCACAGTCCATCAGACTTGGTAACAGATGCTCTTACCCAGGATGCTACCTTGCCATCCCAAAATAAAAACTGTGTTACCCAGAATCCGTGGGGAGTTTTCGGGAGGATAGGACTCAGGGTGGTATAGTCACAGTTTCCTGGGTACTCTGAGTGTGGTGACTCTGGCCTGTCCTTCTGGCTCCAGGCAATTGAATCAACAGGAAGATTACTGTAACTTTCAGGCTTGCTTGAGCTAGCCCTATCTCAAAACAGGGTCCTCAGGTAACTCACAGTGTTCAGTGAATAGTAAAGGCAATTAGAATGCATGATTGGCTGTTTCTTTTAGCTCAGTCAAAGGCCAACTGTGGCTGAACTACTTGCCAGAAAGATTCTAAGGTTTAATGAGTATGTGGAGGTAACAGATGCTCAAGACTACGACCGCCGAGCAGATAAGCCATGGACCAAACTGACTCCTGCTGACAAGGTAACTCAGTGCTCACATATTCTCTTAGATTTTCCCTGTTCTTTGAGATGGAAATGGAATACTTTTTAAAAACACTTATTTTATGTGTACGAGTGTTTTGCTGGCATATATATCTGCGCAGAGGGGTCAGAAGAAGGAATCTGATTGTCTGGAACTGAGTTACAGGCAGTTGTGAGCCATCTTGTGGATGCTGGAAACTGAACTTGGGTCCTCTAGAGGAACAGCCAGTGCTCTAAACTGCCAAGCCATGCTCTAGCCTCATTAAAACATATTAACAGCCACAGTCGGAGGAAATATGGGGCTATATTTGAGTAATTATACTTACTTCACCACTATACCTGTTTAACATACCGTGAAAACTACAGAGATTGTACATTCTAGTTTTTTAATATTTGATTTAACTTGAGATTTGTGGGTTTGCATGCATGCTGTCAGGGAGGATAATTCATGTCTGGCTCTCTAGACCTGGCTTTGTCTTCCCTCTGGGCTGTACCCAAGACCTGTGGTTCCTTCTAATGGTAGCCCATTAGAGATACATGGAGAGTCACACAGCTGCCCTTCAGGAGAGAAAAGATATTCAAATCTTACTCTGTCCTACAGGCCGCCATAAGGAAAGAATTAAATGAATTTAAAAGCTCGGAGATGGAGGTTCACGTAGACAGCAAACACTTTACACGGTAAGACCCAAAAGACCCAAATACTTGTGGCTAAGTGAAGTTTCTGCAACAGACAGATAACAAAGTTGTTCAGAAGGAAGCGCTCTGCTGATCTAGAAAGCCAAGGATGGTAGCATACATCCATAATCCCAGCACTTGGATGGTGGAGGCAGAAGGATCAGGAGTTCGAGGCTAGCCCACCCCTGTAGTGAGTTCAAGGCCACCCTAGACTCTGTGAGACTTTGTGTTAAAATCCAAAGACAGGGGTTGGAGATTTAGCTCAGTGGAAGAGCACTTGCCTAGCAAGCAGAAGGCTCTGGGTTCGGTCCTCAGATCTGGGGGGGGAAAAAACCAAAGAGAGTAGAGCCAGGGTGCCGGCTGTGGATGAGCTGTGTTTCCAAAGTATAAAGATGGCTTTGGATGCCCAGATCTCATAAAACCAGATGCAGCAGTGAGTGTCTACCACACTGGCACCCCATGGTGAGGTGGAAAGCAGAGATGAGGCAATCCTCAGAAGCCCATGGGCCAGCTAGTCTGGTATAACAGCAGTGAATAAGAGACCTTGATTCCAACAGGTGGAAGACAAAACTGTTAGCTGACTTCCACATGTGCACTGCTGTGTCTGTGGGCCGGCATTCACACATACTCACATTAAAAATAGAATAGTTAATAAATGCAGAGGGCTGACAATGTGGTTTAGTCGGTAGAGTGTGCTTGCCCAGCATGAACAAAGCCCTGTGTTCCATCCCCAGCAGTCCATAACTTGGGTATAGTGGTATATGTCTGTTATCCCAGCACCTAGGAAGTAGAGGCAGAAGGATCAGAAGTTCAAGGTTGCTAGAGAGATGGCGCAGAGGTTAAGAACACTGATTGCTCTTCCATTGGTCCTGAGTTCAATTCCCAGAAACCACATGGTGGCTCACAACCATCTTCAATTGGGTCTGATGCCCTCTTCTGGTGTGTCTGAAGAGAACAATGGTGAATACATAAAATAAAAAAATAAAAATTAAAAAAAAAATTTAAATTAAAAAAAAAAAGTTCAAGGTCATTCTCAGCTACACAGCAAGTTCCAGAACATTCTGAGGTGAGTCAGACCCCATCTCAAAGCAACACCACCAACAAAAAGGGAAGAGAACCAAGAGGCAGTTGTAAATGCCCATTCTGAGTTTTGCCATTTTGTGTAGCTTAGGCCGAGAGTTTATATATACCCAGTGCCAGGCTGAAACTCAGTTGTCTGACCTCTACCCTCTTAAGTGCTGAGATAACAAACTTGAGTTACTAAGCCCTAGCTACTTTGGTTACTGTTGTTTGTGAGACGGTCTCACTGTGCAGTTATCACTGGCCTCACGTGTACTGGCTGCCTCCTAAGTGCAGGGTTTCCAGGCCCGAGCCGCCATGCCCAGCTGCCTGCAGCTTCCGATCCTCCTGCTGCCTCCTAAGAGCCAAGAACACAGATGTGAACCAGCACGCCTGAGTGCTCAGGTGTCCACCATGTGTGTTGGTGTTTGTGAGGTCTGTGAGACAGGCAGCTGTGTAGACAGCTGAGTTTATTTAGCAAGTACTTCCTGAACACCTACCACATAGTAGTTACAACTCAGATCTGTTGTTTGCAACAGAGAATCGGGACAGAACCCTGTGAGTCTACAAGCTCTTGTCACAGCAGAAGGACAACTGGGAAGTTAACTGTAGATATTTAAGACCAATGTGCCTGTGGCATGCTGAGACGGAGAGGCCTAGCATCTACAGAGCATGCAGCCCTCTCTCTCAGACCCCCTCTGCAGCCCAGAGTGCAAATATGGTACCATGTCAGCACAAGATAGTAAACCCTTATGGGGAAAATCCATTTTTCGTTCTGTCTTCATTCTATGAGACAAAAACAAGTTTATTTATTTATTTATTTATTTATTTATTTATTTTTAAGATTTATAGCCAGGCAGTGGTGGCGCACACCTTTAATCCCAGCACTTGGGAGGCAGAGACAGGAGGATTTCTGAGTTCGAGGCCAGCCTGGTCTACAGAGTGAGTTCCAGGACAGCCAGGGCTACACAGAGAAACTCTGTCTCGAAAAAAAAAATTATATATTTATGTATATGAGTACACTGTTGCTTTCTTCAGACGCACCAGAAGAGGGCATCAGATCCCATTACAGATGGTCGTGAGCCACCATATGAGTGCTGGGAATTGAACTCAGGACCTCTGGAAGAGCAGTTGGTACTCTTAACTGCTGAGCCATCTCTCCAGCCCCTTGTTCTTGTTTATTGATTTCGTTTCTTTTTTTTTTTTTTTTTTTTTTAAAGATTTATTTATTTATTATATATGAATACACTGTAGCTGTCTTCAGACACACCAGAAGAGGGCATCAGATCTCATTACAGATGGTTGTGAGCCACCATGTGGTTGCTGGGATTTGAACTCAGGACCTCTGGAAGTGCAGTCAGTACTCTTAACCACTGAGCCATCTCTCCAGCCCGACTTAGCTTCTAATAAACAGTGGTTTTGCTTTTCATCTGCAGAGTGACAGGGTCTGACCTGTTCCTCCTTCTTTTTCTTTTTTAAACTTTTTGTTTTGTTTTGTTTTGTTTTGTTTTGTTTTGTTTGTTTGTTTTTTGAGACAGGGTTTCTCTGTGTAGCCCTGGCTGTCCTGGAACTCACTCTGTAGACCAGGCTGGCCTTGAACTCAGAGTTCCGCCTGCCTCTGCCTCCCAAGTGCTGGGATTAAAGGTGTGTGCCACCACTGCCTGACTCTTTTTTTTCCTTTTTATCTTTTTTTTTTTTTTTTTGGTCTTTTGAGATAGTATCTCACACTGTAGCTCAATCTAGCCTGGAACTCAAAGCAGTCCTCCTGCCTCAAACTCCCAAGTGCTGGAAGTACTTCCCCTTTAGCTACAGCAGCATAGTACTAATCCAATCCAGCTAGAGCTGGAGGTATGACTTAGAGGCACAGTGTACAAGGCCCTGGTCCAGGCCTCAGCACTACCTGACGTGTGTATATATTTGTAATCAGCATGATTCCTTTGATTTTTCCCAAACAAATTTCAAGAATAGGAAAGCATTGTCTGGTAACGTCTCCCTTTTTTACCCCTTCCAGCTACCATCGCCCATGAAGCTGAAGCCTGAGAAAGGAACTAAAGGACCATTGGAAAAGGAAATGCATAGCTGTTTTGTTGCTTGTCTCCAGGGAGACCTTAGCACTTCCCACAAGGCCGGAGATGCTCTAGGATCTGGTTCAGGGCAAACAGCACTAGTATGGTGTAGCCTTCCTTGGGTCTGGATCCTTGTGCTCCCCTTAGAGAAGAGTGACACGCCGATGGTGGGAGCCTTTCAGCAACCCTGCAGCAGCCTCGAGGGCTTCTCTCACCAGCCACAGAAGCACAGGGCCACGTGCAGGTCCTGAGCTTTCCTGGCGGCAGCACACGGTGCCCTAAGACAAATGCCCGTGTGTAAGGCTGTGTGTACCATTGGCCTTACCTGTCTGCCCTGTGTGAGAGCTGCTCATGGAGGCATAATTCCAGCCATCAAGTCCTCTTACCAGAAAGAAAAAAAAAAGCCTTCTAGACACACCAGCCCTTCAGCCAAGGGCCACTTCCAGAAAAAGTGCTTGGACCTCACTGCTGTCAGTTCAGAGATTGCACTGTACCGACCACTCTCGGCAGTAAGGCCTGACTGAGCGGAGGAAGCCCAGGCTCCGACCTGTCCCTCTCTCCATTTGGCACTTGTCATCCTAGGTCCATTCTTTTTTGTTTTGAGACAAGATCTTATACTGTGGCTCAGGCTGGCCTGCAAACTCACTGTGTAGCCTAGGCTGGCCGCAAACTCCTGTCTTAGCCTCCCAAGTGCTGGGATTATAAGCACGAGCCTTCATGCTTTCATCCTGGCCCTTATTTTAAAGTGAGCTTAAGGAAATGGAGAAATGTATTCATTCTGTAGTCTGAGCGATAATCAGAATCCAAGTGATCAAATGAGAAAGCCATGTGCATTTTCTATGTACAAACCAAGAAAAAGGCCTTACTAATAATGCCCGCTTGTCAGAGAACTGACTCATGGGGCAGACTTTATTATACGTTCCTTATACCAAATGTTACTGTAAATCACTTCAGCCTGTGGGAGCACTGTGTGGGAGCATCGTGTGCTACAGGTGCCCATGCTCCTAGCCAGAGCCCCCTCCTTGGTGCTGTTGGCCCTCCTTACTGCACAGTCCCTCTCTACTGCATTAGCCCCTACCCCTCCTGACAGCGAGCACCTCACTTGCTTTTCCATTCCATGTTGTAGCCAGTGTGGTTGATACCTCCATTTTCTTGTCAGGCCTCCCTGTTTGTACTTAGGTACAGGTTTGGTTATGTGCCTCAAAGAACTTTTTTCCTGAAACCCACACAGCCTCACTGTTCCTGCCTGAATTCTATTTACATTGTAAGTGGAAGAGAAATATAACTGGGTTTGTCTCTTTTCTTTTTGTTTTAGTCTTGTACCTCAGTATGTAGCCCAGGCTAGCCTTAGACTTGAAGTCTTCCTTACTCAGCCTTCCCAGTCTGGGATCATAGATGGCAACAGTCATACCCAGCTTTTACTCACCTTAATATTTAGTGAATTGTGGATCTTTAAAAAAAAAATCCCTTTATTATGTTTCCTGTCTGTACTCTTTCAGCAAATTTCTCTTTGTCAACATCACACTTATTAAAGAGTTAGAATATAGGGCAAACAAAAAAGCTAAAGTGACCTTAAAGTTTTCTTCTCTATGGAGGAAAAAGTGCTTTTATTTGTTTTTTCTCTTACTGCCAGGTAGTTTCTGGCTATGAAAAAAGACTGCGTCCTCATCTCCTCAAAGCTTGAGTTAAGGAGGGTAAAAATGACAGTTCAGTTAAGTCTGTGAGAAGTCTAGATACAAGGTTGCCAGAGCTGCTAATCTTTGATTACATTTTGTTCTGTGTTCCTGATGGAGGCTCAGTTCTCACAAGCAAGGCCGATGTTCCGCCCCTGCTCAGTTCTGCCCCGCCCAGCTCTGTTCCTGCTTCGCCCCTGATTTTCCCCTGCCCCGCTTCTGCTCTGCCCCTTTCTCCCTTCTCAGTCTGAGAGAAGTTTGCTTGTCTCTGTGCTGTCTGTGGTGTGGTAACATGTAGGTAGGGTCTCATGTAGCCTCGCTATGTAGCCAAGGATCCCCCTGCCTCCACCTCCCAAGCACAGGACTCACAGATGCACCCACCGTGCCTGCCTCGCAGTCTTGTACTGCTGCTCTCTCCCTCGCGGTGCCGAGCCCGAGTCCCCCTCTGCTTGTGCGTGCCATTAAGGGCTCCCAGTCACTGTCATCTCATTGTCTTCTGAAGCATGATAGGTTAGGGCAGCATCGGGTCGGTGGTTTTGCTCTTCTGTATATAAAAGTTGTGTTTTCTGTCTGTAATTTGAAGCTTACAGTAATAATGTAAAGGAGTAAAAACCTAGGATGTTGTACGTTAAGATGCCTCCCTAATGTACAGAATCTTGTAAAATAAATAATTACATTGTATATCAGTCTTCCCACCAGTCCTAATTATTAAAGTATTTCAGAATATCCAAAAGAAAAAAAGTGGATTTATTACTTTTCCCTTTTTTAGTGCTGGACATTGAGCTCAGGCCTCGTGCATATTAGACAGTCACTCTAAGCCATATCCCTGACCTATGGTTTGAGTTTGTTTTATTCAAGAAGATTAAAACAACTTAAAAGTGATACCCAAAATACTGCTAGTGACTGCAAATAAAAAGAAGGTAAAAAGCCGGGCGGTGGTGGCGCACGCCTTTAATCCCAGCACTTGGGAGGCAGAGGCAGGCGGATTTCTGAGTTCGAGGCCAGCCTGGTCTACAGAGTGAGTTCCAGGACAGCCAGGGCTACACAGAGAAACCCTGTCTCAAAAAAAACAAAAAACAAAACAAAACCAGGAGTTGGAGCTTTCTGTTGGATGTTTCTCTGCTCCCAGATTCCTGTGGCCCACATTATTAGGTCTCCAGTTGTTATTGCAGCCTTGGGGTTAAAATGCCTCTAGAAGGTTGTTCTGAAGGTTCACACTGCCTAGTATTTACTGAACAGTGGATGAAGTTTGGTTCTTTGTGGAGAGAGACTGAGGTCTGGATAACCACGTCAGAAAGGAGAGGGCAGAGACAAGATGGCTCAGTGGGTAAAAGTAGGTGCCACCAAGCCTAAGGGACAGCTAGAGCACAGAAATCTTCATAGAGGTTGGAGAGAACCACCTCCACAAGGCTTTCCTCAGACCTCCACACCCTGTGGCGGGAGCATTTCCACATATACATCATATACACATTCAATAAAATAACAGGCAAGTCTAGTGGGTACCAGATGGACTGTGGGTCATATAAAAGATGAGAATGTACAAGAAAAAAAAAGCTCAGAAGTCACTACTGCTGTTAAGTAGATTTTAAAATGTGAAAATGAAGTCAAAAGTATTTCCTAATACACTTTGCCCCCCCTTTTTTTAAGATCTACTTATTTATATAAGTGCATTGTTGCTGTCTTCATACACACCAGAAGAGGGCATCAGATCCCATTACAGATGGTTGTGAGCCACCATGTGGTTGCTGGGAATTGAACTCAGGACATCTGGAAGAGCAGTCAGTGCTCTTAACCACTGAGCCATCCCCATTCCTTCAGCCCCCCTTTTTATTCTTTTTTTTTTTAACATTCTTTTTTGTTTTGTTTTGTTTTATTTTGTTTTTGGTTTTTTTTTTGTTTTGTTTTTTGTTTTTTCGAGACAGAGTTTCTCTGTGTAGCCCTGGCTGTCCTGGAACTCACTCTGTAGACCAGGCTGGCCTCAAACTCAGAAATCCACCTGCCTCTGCCTCCCAAGTGCTGGGATTAAAGGCGTTCGCCACCACTGCCTGGCCCCCTCTTTTCATTCTTAACATATGTGCGGACCATATAGAAGTAAATAGTTAAAACTTCTGGTGTTTTAATGTAATTCAAGAGTGAATGAATGGGCCATCACCAGATTGAACTGTGGTCAAGGTTCCATTCATTTCCATCCCTGGAAAGTAAAAAAGGAAAGCAAGCGTAGGTCAGTAGGTCAGTGGGTCAGTGGGCCACCTTTGCCTTGCAACTTGTTGCTTTCATACTGACATTCATTTCTCCCAAGAACTTTGTTTCCCTCTCTCTGCCTCTCTGGACACTCTTCCTCTTTATTTAATCATTATCTCTATTTATTCCCCCCCCCCCCCAATATCTATTTTTTTTTTTTTTTGACAGGGTTTCTCTGTGTAGCCCTGGCTGTCCTGGAACTCACTCTGTAGACCAGGCTGGCCTCGAACTCAGAAATCTGCCTGCCTCTGCCTCCCCAAGTGCTGGGATTAAAGGTGTGCGCCACCACCGCCTGGCTTTTTCTTTTCAATATCCTATTTTCACTGTTTTTTAGTAAGGGTAGATGCAGCCCAGGTTTGTAAATTCTCTCTCTATAGCCAAGGCCGGCCTTGAACTCCAGATCCTCCTTCCAGACCCCAAAATGAGACTCTGTCTCTAACAAATGAACAACAAAAACAGCCCTCAACACAAGGACCTGCTGATGGAGTTCAGTCTCTAGAACAGGAGAGAACTGACTACAGGGTATCCTCCGGCCTCCACAGGAGCTCCAGGGTGTGTGTACATGTCCTCTACCATCACACACAATAAGAATCCTTAAAGGAGAGAGTTCATTTCAGTTCTGTCAGTTGGTTTTAGCATGTGAAGGGAATCCAGTCTCCAATAGAAACATAGTTAGAAAAATCTAGGAGCCTGGCAGTGGTGGCGCACACCTTTAATCCCAGCACTTGGGAGGCAGAGCCAGGTGGATTTCTGAGTTTGAGGCCAGCCTGGTTGGTCTACAGAGTGAGTTCCAGGACAGCCAGGGCTATGCAGAGAAACCCTGTCTCGAAAAAAACTTTAAAAAAAAAAAAAAAAAACAAAGAAAGAAAGAAAGAAAAAGAAAATATCTAGGATAGCCAGAGCTACACAGAGAAACCCCATAATGAGAAACAATTAATCAAACAAACAGCAAACTAGAAGACATTATAAAAAGAATTTTTCCAGATAGTAGTGCTGCACCCCTTTAATCTCAGTTCTTGGGGAAGCAAACGCAGGCAGATCTCTGTGACTCTGGGGCCAGTCTGGTCTACATAGCGATTTCCAGGACACCCAGGGCTACACAGAGAAAAATTTGTCTCCAAAACAGAAATAAATAAACAAACAAACAAATAAGTAAATAAAACATACATACATACATACATACATACATACATACATACATACCAGCCATTTAAAAAAAAAAAGACAGGGTCGCCGGGCAGTGGTGGCGCATGCCTTTAATCCCAGCATTTGGGAGGCAGAGGCAGGCGGATTTCTGAGTTCGAGGCCAGCCTGGTCTACAGAGTGAGTTCCAGGACAGCCAGGGTCACGCAGAGAAACCCTGTCTCGAAAAAACCAAAAAAAAAAAAAAAAAAACAACAAAGAAAGAAAGAAAAAAGAAAGAAAGAAAATAAAAAAAAAAAAAAAACCAAAAAATTAAATTAAATTAAAAGAGAGGGTCTCTATATAGCCTTAGCTGTCCTAGAACTCACTATGTCGATATGTCGAAAAGGCTGGCTTCCAGTTGATAGAGATCTTCCTGACTCTGCCTTCAAAGTGCTTATATTAAAAACCTGCACCATCGTGCGCAGCCAGCCATTCTTTCAAGTAAATAAATCTTCTACAACAAAATTCATCGGGCATAATTTCACATCTTAAAATCTGGGAAATAGCATTAGTGTAATGGTAAATACTGTATGTAAAGCACTCAACACACAGTTTGATATATAAGAGGACCATGGTCAGGGTTTCTACCCAGGCTAGCCTTGCTCTAACGACACTATTTACTCTCCTGATGTATTATTGTTTGTGTATGTATGATGGTGGAGGGCATTGTACACACAACAGCATTTCCTGGGTTTTGTATGCAGCCCTGGGGTTCAGGAACCTGCACACACAGTGATAAATATCTTGAGTGTCACCATATTTTATCATCAACATCTATATTAGTTTTATATGTTTGTGTGGAAAATGACAAAACACTAATCAGCTTTTTAAACGGGTGTGGATCAGAACCTCTTATCCTAGGCAGGTGTTCTCCCGTAGAGAATGCATAAAAGCTTGATGTTCTTGGGTTTGGGTTTTTGTTTTGGTTTTTGTTTTGTGTGTGTTTTGATGTGCTTACTTTTATTTGTGCACCATGTGTGTCTGCGGATCTACTGAAACTGGAATAACTGACAACTCAGTTGTGAGTGGCACACTGTGAGCTGCCATATAGGTACTCTGGGAGAGCAACCAGGAATCTTAACCACTAAGCCATCTCTCCAACCCCCTCCATGGGAAGTTTTTAATTGTAGCCAATTTCTTCCAGATGTACCTATGTTCTGTATCAAATGTTCCTTCCACATACAAAGTAGATTCAAACTCTGGAAGCTAGAAAGCATTTCTCTAGATTTTTTTTTTTTCATTTTGCATATACCAGTGTATCCAGGCAGAGAAGACAAACCTCGCAAGCTCATCGATTCTACGCCAAGACTGACAAGAACTAAGTAGCGCAAAAGTTCTCCAATCCCAATTGACGAGAAGCTCGACCGTAAGTAGATCCCATCAGCCTTAGCGCCTTTCCAATGGTTCAAAGTGCGCGTGACCGTGCGCAGGCGCAGTCGGCCGCATCTGACTTCCGGGAGTTACTTAAGGTATAAATATGGCCGCGTAGGCTCGCCTCAGTCTTTTTAGGCGTTGCTCTTTAGCCGTGCGTTTTCTTGGTGAGTACCGTATGCTGCTGTGTGCTGCTGGGGCTTTACCCTCGCTGTTCGGCACCAGGCCGGAGGGGAAGGATCGCGGCTGGGCAGACCCGGCGTGGGAGGCCGGGCTCACCGGCCTAGCATGGCGTGTGGACACGTGCCTCTCAGCCCAGTAACCGCCTTTCTTTCGGGGATCCCAATGCTAGCGGGATTATTGCCCGGTAGACTCTACGCATTTTTCTTTAAGGTTCACTCTGCTTAAGAGGACAGACTCCTGCGGTGTGATTTGGAGAGTTAGCCATCTTCGAGCGCTCGATTTTAAATTAAGATCATTGCGCTTGGTTCCCAGCTTTTGTTTTACTACACCCTGTTATAACTGAATTTCTGCAACCTTTTGTTCATTAATCTGCCATCATTCAGAGAGTCATTTCTCATAGGTAATGTCTGGATAGTTTCGTTCGGATGGGGGTGTTGTGTTCTGTTTGCTTCAAGGAGGTCTGAAGGTGGCGGTGGTTGCTGAGGCCTGTAGAAACTCTAGAAACAGGCGTTTTTCAGGCTGGAGATCTAGCAAAGGATCCTACGACATTTTGTCATTTTGTCAAAAGTCTTTACGATGACCACTCAACGTGGACACCCCGGGAGGTCACTCTCCCCGGGCTCTGTCCTAGTGGCGTGTGGGAGCATAGGGCACGGCCCGGAGATGTACAGTCCCTTTCCACAACGTTGGAGATGAAGCTGGGCTTCTGAGTCTGCGCCTGCATATTCCTACAACTTCTCAGAGTCCTGTGGACGATGACTGGGGAGACAAACCATGCAGGAAACAGCCTTAAATCAGTCTGGGGGGTGTGTCCGAGGAGTACTTTAAGCATTTCATTTGCTGATGGGATGTCTTCTTTTGCAGAGCTGATGAGTAATTCCAAGTAACTCGTTGATTTGAGGTACGTTAAATCGGAAACTGGCTTTGTACTTAACATGTGTTCTTTTTATGTCTCTAAGTGGAGACACCAGTGGGGTGTGTAGTCCGGTAGTGGTTGAGTCCTGTGGGTACTGACCAGACTTTCCAACGTGGACACCCCGGGAGGTCACTCTCCCCGGGCTCTGTCCTAGTGGCGTGTGGGAGCATAGGGCACGGCCCGGAGATGTACAGTCCCTTTCCACAACGTTGGAGAAGAAGCTGGGCTCCGAGTCTGCGCCTGCATATTCCTACGACTTCTCAGAGTCCTATGGACGATGACTGAGGAGACAAACCATGCAGGAAACAAAAATTTAAGATGCTAAGGCTTTTAGTATGCCACTTTCAGGAATCTGATGTTTATGGGATTTTTCTTTTCAGGAAAGAAGAGGATCTTCACAGGGATCTGCTTGATAAATGGCTTTGAGGCATTTTAGCTATATACAGCTTGGTAAAATTTTGTCTGTATTAGTGCATCAGCCATTGGAAGCTGGACAAGCTTTTCTGCCTACTTACTCTGTCTGGTAAATGCAATTTTTTTTGACAGGTTATGTCTAGATTTCAGAAACCTCATGTTTCTCCTTTTTGATATCCAACAAGATTCCCTTGGGCCATATTATATAAACCATGTATCATTTTTTTGTTCTCACATTTTCTGTAAGATTATATAGCCTTAAGTTCAAATCCAGACTGGGTTATATGATGTGGTTGTAATCTGAGTATTTGTGATATAACTGGCAAATCTGAATTAAAGCTTTTGAATGCCTATTCTTGTGATTTAATGTGTATGCATGCAAAAGGCCGCAGATGTGTTCAGAATAAACCCTGAGTGAAGGTTTGATCTGTCCAAATAGTGAGATTGAGTTCCATTCTCTGCTCAGGTGATAGTGTTACAACAGTGTTAAAACAGGGAGGTTGGTCAAATGGATGGGTTATGTGGGGAGTTAGTCCAAGGCATTTCAATTGGACAGGCCTAACACTGGTACCCTTATGATATGGGGTAGACAGGTCCCTAGATCATAATGGGAATTTGACTCCTTACTGCTTGCCCTCATGGAAAAGTCTGAGACCCTCAGTGATGGGGGCATTGGGGAGGCACCTCGGAGGTAAGGGCTTAAATATGTCGTTCTGTGTTCTTGAAAAATAGGTGTGAGAATTGGTGGGCCTCTAACTAGAGTGGGGGAGTGTTGTGGCCGGTTCCGACGGGAATGTTCACACTCCAGTGCATGGTAGTCAGGTAACAATGAGCTTCTGGGTAGAAGACCTGTGCTTTCAGCCATTTTGCCTGCCCTTAAGTTTCTTGAATCTGGATAGGAATATGTACCTAGGCTTCCAGGTAGAACAGAGATTTCTCCCATTAAAGACTGAATCTTGGGTTTCTGCACTTGTAATGAGCTTCCTGGGTTTAAATTCTGGTGACTGTAGCACAACTCTGCTTTGAGGTGTTCTTTCTGCCCATATGCAAGTACCCTTGATTCCACAACTTTAGTAGTTTTAGTCAAAAATTGAGGGTTTTGGTCATCAATTGTCATCAGTTGTCTTGGTGACCTTCAGATGCCTTACCCATGTAGACTATGCTTACGATCTACCGTCTAATAAATATACAGGGGTGAATATAGCTTAGTGTTTGTCTAGTGTACTTCATGCCCTAAATTAACAGGAAAGATAAAAACTGGTCCTGTTTAGTTCTCTGAAGGCAGAGGCAATACCTGTCAGATTCAATCAAATCTAGGGCTACACAGTGAGACTTTCTCCAAATCTGGGGAATCTTAACCAGGAGTGGCTCACACATCTAACTAGAGTAGGAGGGGTGTAGCAGAGTGCCTGCTGCTTGAACCAAGGGGACTTGGGTTCAACTCTTTCCAACCACATGGTGACCACATGATGAGATCTGACGGCCTCTTCCGGCATGTCCCACAAACTCACACAGAACAGCTTCTAGACCAGGCTGGCTTCAAACTCCATTACCCTCTGCCTCCTGAGTGCTGAGATTAAAGGTGTGACACTACCCAGTCATAAACAAGGTTTTATAAGATTAGTAATGGGGTTGGAGATGGTTCAGTGGTTAGAGCAGCTGGTACAACACCCATGTAACTACAGAGACAGTATGTACACTCAGATACAAGTATTTAAACAAATGACTAGGGATTAGCTTAAAGGTAGGACACTTGACTGTCAAGTGAGAAGCCCTGAGTTCAAGTCCCAACATTGAAATTAAGTTGATAGCTCAATCCTAAACAGAAATAAGGTCCCAACCCCTCTGTGATGACTGATAACTTGCTGGAACCTCCTTTTAGTCTTTGTTTTGTTTTGGTTTTGTTTGTTTGTTTTTGAGACAGGGTTTCCTGCGTGACCCTAGCTGTCCTGGAACTCACTCTGTAGAGCAGGCTGGCCTCAAACTCAGAAATCCGCCTGCTTCTGCCTCCCAAGTGCTGGGACTAAAGGCGTGTGCCACCACTGCCCAGCCCTTTTAGTCTTTCAACACAGGGTTTCTTTGTGTAGCCTTAGCTATCCTGGAATTTCTTCTGTACACCAAGCTGGCCTAGAACTCAGATTTGCCCTCCTGCCTCCTTAATTCTGGGATTAAGGTCCTGCACTACTATTTCTGGGCTGATGCCCTCTTTTTCTCAAGATGTATTCATTATTTTTTTAAAGGCTTTTTAAATGTATAATTTGTGCATCAGTATTTTGCCTGTATACCTATGAAAGTGTCAGATCCCCTGGAACTAGTGTCACAGATACTTGTGAGTGGTGCCATGTGGGTGGTGCTGGAAATTGAACCTGGGTTCCCTGGGAGAGAGCAGTCAATGCTCTCAATGCTGAGGCATATCTCCAGCCCCTTACTAATGTGTATGATTCCAGCATGTGTTTTTGTGTACCGTATGCATGGAGATCAGAAGAGGGTATGGAATCCCCTGAAAATGGACTTAGATGGTTATGAGCCACCATGTAGGTGCTGGCAATCCAACCAAGGTTCTCTGGAAGAACAATATTATTACTTTTATCTATTACTGGATTGGGTTGGGGGGGGGGCTTGTTTTGTTTTGAGACAAGTTTTCTCCATGTAACCTTACCTGTTATGGAACTCCTGTTACATGCCTCCTGAGTGCTCAGACTAAAGGCATATGCCACCTCTTCAGAGCCACAGTGTTAACCTTGTTTTCTACCTCAGGGTTCCATGAAAAAGCAAATGGAATGCACACAGGTAGATTTTTATATCTAAATGGAGTGAGAAATGATGATTAAGAGTTATACTGCTGCCGGGCGGTGGCGGCGCACGCCTTCAGTGCCAGCACTTGGGAGGCAGAGGCAGGCGGATTTCTGAGTTCGAGGCCAGCCTGGTTTACAGAGTGAGTTCCAGGACAGCGAGGGCTGCACAGAGAAACCCTGTCTCGAAAAACAAAAACAAAACAAAAAATTTAGAAAAAAACTATATAAATGGACTTTAAAAGTGAATGAGTCTGAGGGACAGAGACTTGGCA
The DNA here is from genome assembly GCF_004785775.1 of Grammomys surdaster. Classification (NCBI taxonomy): domain Eukaryota; kingdom Metazoa; phylum Chordata; class Mammalia; order Rodentia; family Muridae; genus Grammomys; species Grammomys surdaster. The sequence continues at coordinate 5,283,578 of NW_021621113.1, read as the reverse complement.
CCACACCAATCCTAGCAGAAACAAGTCGGATTTGGAGTTTGAAGATAGCCTGGGCTTTCTTCAAAGACATGAGGCTTTCCCAAAACAATAAAAAAAAAAAAAGATGTTTTTATAAGGGGAGATCAGTGATGGCCATTTTTCTGTAATTACATTAAGCCATATGAGTGAATCAGATCTTGGAGAAAGACATCAGAGTTTCCAGGGTGAAGCTTGGAGAAACTTCACACTTTACCACCCAGGAGAGGAGGTCATGATGGAGGCAGAAGTGAACCTGAAAAGGTAAGGCAACATCGGGATTGCTTTGGAGCTGGCACTACATAGGGGAAATGCATCTGGCACACAGTCGTCCAGAGGATGTTAGTGAGAAGACTTTTTTTCAATTTGCTTTTTAGTATAGAAGTGTGCTGTCTGCATGTACACTTTCAGGCCAAAAGAGGGCATCAGATCCTTTTATAAATTGTCATGAGCCACCATGTGGTTGCTGGGATTTGAACTCAGGACCCCTGCAAGGGCAGCCAAGTGTTCTTAACCACTGAGCCATCTCTCCATCCCTAAGCCATTTTTCACAGTGTTCTGTTTCCAATGTAAGCTTCCAACTCCAAGAGTTCCAGCTCTGAGACATCTTGCGTTCCCAGCCTTATCTCCTCACTTCTTCCCTTTACTGTCTTGTAGTTGAGCCTTGCACCTCACACTCGCAAAGCACTCTGCCGCTGAGCTACATCAGTGCTCCTCTTCTCTCCCCAGTTTGTTTTCTTTCTGAGATAGAATCTATGTATCCTGCCTCAGCTTCTGGAACGATGGGGTTATAGGCAGTGCCACCAACCCGGGCATTACCTTTCCCTCTTCCTGCTTGCTCTTTGCCCTCCATTCTTGGTTACACTTTACCCAAAGTCCATTCTTAAAGCTCTGCACATATCATCCTGTGAGCAGAACCTTCCCATAATCACACACTGTCCCCGTAGGCACACTAGACCTTCACCATCTGCTCTCAGACTATACGGCAGTTTCACACATTTTACTCTCTGTCATTGCAAATGTCACCCCTCTGGGACTGGAGAGATGACTCAGTGGTTAAGGGTGCCTGTTGCTCTTGCAGAAAATTCCATTCCAGCACCTACATGGCAAGTCACATCCACCTGTAACTCCACTTCTAATGCAACCAATGCTCTTTCTGGTCTTTACAGACACTGTACATGGTACACAGACATACCTGCAGGAAAAACACTCCTACATGTAATAAGGAAATGTTATTCATCCTGAATGCCTTTTCCACTTTTTTTTTTTTTGTCCTGGAACTCACTCTGTAGACCAGGCTGGCCTCGAACTCAGAAATCCGTCTGCCTCTGCCTCCCAAGTGCTGGGATCAAAGGCGTGCGCCACCACTGCCCGGTTTCACTTAGACTTAATTAGCTGTTCTTGAGCCCTAACTAGACTGAATCAGGTAGCTTTGTACAGTTAATAGTTGTTTTTTTGTTTGGTTTTCTGTTTGTTTGTTTTTAGCGTTCTGCTAGATACTTTTCGAACAAGAACCACCAGCTTTGGTTTGTTTCGTACAGATCTCATGCACCAGATTTTCCTAAAAAAACAAAAACAAACAAACAAACAAAAACCCCTAGGATTCTAGTAGTTTCTCTAGTTGGTTATCTGTCCACTTATCCCTCTTGGGGAGAATTGGGGGGAGGTCTCCCAAATACAGACTGCTGCGTGCAAACTAGGAGCAGACGCCCGCGTTACCCGCGGTGGCCGCCAGGGGCCGCCCGGCTCTGTGTTTTCCCTTCTGGCCAGGGTCGCGGCCGGAGGCCCGCAGAGCGCATGCTCCGGGCAGTTCGCCGCCGGCCGCCGAGCGCCGGAGTTGCTTGTGGCCTCCCTGCACCGAGGTAGGTCGCGCTCTGGTTCTTGGAGAGTCCTGAGGACGGGAAACCGGGAGCCGCGCGGGGTCGTGGTGGGCCGAGATCGCAGCCCACATGGCGGGCTGCACGTGAAGACGGCCGCGCTCCAGGCGCGCGAGCTCCGGCCGGCGTGGGCCCCGCCTCGCCCGCGCACGGGCCCCTCAGCCGGCGCGCTCCGGGCGCGCGCTCCGCTCTGCGGCGGGAGATTCAAACGGCTGGTGCGCGAGGCCCGGGCGCGCGCGGCCGCGGGGAGCCGCCAGTGGGGAGGGGCGGCAGCTTCCACAGACGGTCGCCTGCCCTTAACCCCCATCAACCCTGTGTCACCCGGTCGTTGCTGCCTGACGTTTCCGTGCCGCTGGGGAACAATGGTGACAAAGGCCGGCCTCCGTGCCCTTTGCAGGGCGCAGGGGCTCCCTGGCGAGACTTCCATGGGTCCACAGTTAGGGTCTCCTGAGATCAGCAAAGTATGTCCGTGGAACTTGAGCGTCGCTGCTGCCAAGTCTTTGGTTCATCAGAAATTAAGTCTTCTGACCACGTGTGCACTCGCTGAGGGTATGAAACAGACCGGGAACTCCATAGCGGAAGCCGTAACCGGGCTGTGGAGGGTTGGGGATAGCTTTCCAGGTGAGGTTGTAATATGTTTTGGGTAACAGGGTCAAGGTAATCCACACACGGGGCACAGGAAATGCAACCGCTAGAAGTGTTTGGGGTCATAGACATCATTGGTGCTTGTGGGGAGGATACAGAGACGCCTGCTTCACCCAAGAAGAGCTCTAATGGAGCTCAGGAAAGATGAGTTGGAAGTGATTCACCAGGTTCCGGTTGCAAAGACAACTGAGAACAGGAGTCTGGATCGGGCAGGTCCCACTAGCTTCTCTTAAACCTTAGTCTCCTTGCCTATAAAAGGAAGGTAATGTGTCCTATCATCTGTGCAAAGCTGGTGACTCTAACATTTGCTAGAAGCTATTGCCCCTCTCCCTAGGAAAAAAAATTGACACCAGACAACCGAAGACTGTACCACATCCTTTTGGACCTGGGTGAAGGACTTCCTGGTATGAAGTGTGCATGCTCAGTTCCTGGCAGCACACAGCTGCAGCCTGCACAGGCCTTCCCTTCTCTCCTGGGAGCCTTTCCCACAAAGATATTCTTCATCCCCTAAATCTAGCTGGGAAGTTCTGAGTGTCGGGGGAAGGGAGGGACCACCGCTGGGGTTGCCACGACCTCCAGAAATGGAAGTGACTGGAAAAACGGCTCCTGGTAGGTTGTCTAACTTACCCATTTGACTTAGCAGGTGAGGAAACAGGCTTCAGGCAGCTCAGGACCTGGTGGGGGGAGGGGTGTCATCGCACCCATGAATGGTCTGCACATCTATTCCTGACATGAGGACAGGTCTGAAATGCTTATTAATGGAAGTTGACTCCTTCCTTGATTTTATTCTGAGTCTTGCTTGTTCTCCCAGTTTTTAAATTCCTTAAAGATGGATCCCGGGTAGTGGAAGTGGGGGTGTAAGTACAGTGACAGAAGGCAAGGCTTTTCACGGTTGTATAGATGTATGTTCAAATGCTTTGGTATGTCATGGTACCACATGCATTGGCCCAAGGAGGTCAGAAGAAGGCATTGAATCCCCTGGGACTGGAGTTACAGGTAGTTGTGAGCAGCCTGTGGGTGCTGGGAACCAACTCTCCAGCCCTGGCTCATAATCCTTGAAGCAGGGGATGTCTCACTATGTAGACTTTTGTTGGCTGGCCTTGAGTTGTGGCGATCCCAAATCCTGTCTGCGCCACTGGGCCCACCTTTTAGAAGGTGCTGTCCTCCCCCACCTTGCTTCTGGGTTTGTGCAGCAACTAGTGTTGGCCAGGTACAGAGGAATATGTGGCTCAACGACAATTGGGGTATCTCAGGATCTCTCCCCTTGGGGGGGGGTGCTGTTGAATCTGTCAGCGGTCTCCCCAGGCAAGTCCTAGTTGCCATCTTCCCCCTCTGTTGACTTTTGCTTTCTGCTCCTTGAACTTGGGCAAACCCATCAGGAATCTCAAGGGACTTGTTCAAGCCATCTTAAATTCCAACCTGGGTTATAGTGTTATAGTGTATCTTTTTTTTTTTTTTTAAGATTTAGTTATGTATATGAGTACACTGTAGCTGTCTTCAGACACACCAGAAGAAGGCATCAGATCCCATTACAGATGGTTGTGAGCCACCATGTGGTTGCTGGGAATTGAACTCAGGACCTCTGGAAGAGCAGCCAGTGCTCTTAACCACTGGGCCCTCTCTCCAGCCCTGGTTATAGTGTATCTTTAGGAGACACTTTGGGGTGGCAACGGTGAGACAGGGTCTTGCTATGTGGTCTGGGTCAGTTTTGGTCAGCTTCCAACGTTCTGGGATTCCAGGTGTGTACCACCATAAATGGCATACTTTGTCCCCTTTAAAAAAAAGTACTTGGGCCCTTTTCCTGCTTGTCCTTTGGTGTGTGAACAAGAGCAGGTTAATTTACCTTTCTGAGTGTTAAGTTCTTCAACCATGAAATAGGAGTGACCATGTCTTCAGTTTTCTGGACTGGGTGGGTCTGTTGTGTGTGGTATACACATGTTGTTCATCTGAACATGAATAAGGGGCTGCATGTGCACTTGGAGGTTAGAGGTTTAGCAAAAGCTGTCTTCATTGATTTTGCTCTGCCTTCTTGAGACAGGGCTTCTCACTGAACCTGGAGTTCTGCCATTAGGGCACACTGGCTAGCCAGCGAGCTTCAGAGATCTGTGTAGCCTAGGCTGTCCTTAAATTGGCTATGTGGCTAACTAAGAATGACTTGAACCTCACAAATGCTAAGAGTCCCACCTTAGCTCCTCCTACAGTGTGCATCAAAGATTCAGGAGGAACATTTTCTAGTTTCTGTGGGAAGGAAGGATGGGTTGGGAGAAGGGGAACAAGATGTGACTTTTGTAATAAGCTTACTTCCTGAACATAAGCTCCTGAGTACAGGAAGCAGTGTAGCCTCCTCTGTCTTTCCCATGCATCTCAGCCCAACCCCAGGCACTCCAGAATATTTGTGAGATGGGTATACACATACATAACTGAGTACCTAGGGGCATGCTGTCCAGGCTTCTACCCACCCTGAGAGGTTGTCATCTCCTGTGTAACAGATTGTTAAAGGTTGAGGAAACTAGAGTCCTGGAAGGTGAATTGAATTCCAGTGATCCCAAAAAGCAATCATGTTCAGTGTGGAAAGAGAGGTCTCAAAGCAGCACAGAGGAGGGGGAGGTTCCCACTGCAGGAAGAGTGGAAGCTGGTCAGAGTTCACAATGGCCGCCTCATGACTGAACTGGGCCAGACACAACCCACACAGGCTCTGTAGGATCCTGGGTCTGTTTAAAATGCATTGGTCTCCTCCCTCTGAGTCAGAAGTCCATACCTTCTGAGTTGACAACTGGGAAGCCTGAGGCTTTTGGACCTCATAGGAGGCAGGGGGTGGTCCTGACCAGATCCCTAAGGGACACTGAGAAGGGCCTTTGCTGGTCTCTTGTTGCTTTGAGCAGAGTTTTCATTCCTGTCAGGAGAAGGACCAGTGAGATCCCAATAGATTTGTGTCTCAGTGTTCCTGGGGAAGACCCTAAACACCACACTATACACTATGACCAACATTAATTTCTTAAGCGAGCATTTACTGTAGGACCATTTTTGTTTATTGAGGTTTTTTGTTTTTGAGGCTGGGCCTCTCTGTAGTCCTGCCTGCCCCAGAACTCAGTATGTAGACTGGACTGGCTAGTTTGCTGGGATTAAAGGTGTGTGTCACCACTCTCAGCTTGATTTTATTTATTTTTATTTTGGTTATGGTTTTTTGAGACAGGGTTTCTCTATGTAGCCTTAGCTGTCTTGGAACTCATTCTGTAGACCAAATCTGCCTGTCTCTCCCTCCTGAGTGCTGAGACTAAAGGTGGACACCCAACCCAGCTTTATTTTAATTAAAACTTTTTTTTTTCCTGTTATGGGATGAAACCCAGAGCCTCAGATAAGCTAGCTAAGTGCTCTGCCCATGAGCCACACCCCAGCATATTGTACTAGCTCATTTAACCCTGTGTGTCAGCTACTTGTGGAAGCACATGCCAGCAAATTCAGCTTAGGAGGTGCAGGCAGGAAGATAAAGCTGCTGTGAACCCTGTTTCAAAATAATAGTGTTAATAAGCTAGAATGGGTTGCAGCAGCGTTTAGAGTGCTTGGTTTGGTTTTGAGCGTTTTGATTTTGTGTTGTATGGTTTATTGTTTTGCTTTGTTTTGAGACAGGGTCTCCCTGTGTAGTCCAAGCTAGCCTGAAGTTTACTATGTAGACCAGAGATCCTCCTATGTCTGCCTCCTAAGTAAGTGTTGGGATTAAAGGCCTGTACTATTTGTTTTGGTTGTTTGTGTGTGTTTAAGACTTGCTAGCCTTGGAAGTCAGGGTACTGCAGTGCTGGGGTCTTGAGTAGGTGACACACCTGGCTCCTGGCTCTTTTCCTTTGTCACAAGAAACATCTTTCCGTTCAATAGATTTATTTCTAGAAATATCATTTTTGATGGATTCCTACAGTTCTCTCATGGGTAGTTCCATGTGCAGCCAGTCCACTAGTACTGAACTCTCCTCAAGTGCACCTTCCTAGTGCTGAGTGAGATCACAAGCATGTGCCACCAAGCTGTTTGTGAAATGCTGGAAAGAGAATAAGGATTGGACCTGGGGGCTCAGGCAGAGTCTCCCGGGGCTGCTGAGCTACATTCCAGACCTTTAGCCCACTACTTAATCATGTCTCCACACAGTGTAGCAACAATAGAGAAGAGTTGTGAACGTGGTCATTATCACCTGTCACACAGTTCTGGGATAAATGTCGGAGCTGTGACTGCTGTGACTCTTACTCTTCAGACTTTGATGAATATGCACAGGACAATGTTTGTTATTCTGACATGTAGTATTTGGCTGTTTTTTTTTTTTTTTCCAGGACAAGAAGATGCCACCCAAGCGCATAGCTAAGAGAAGGTCGCCCCCAGAAGATGCCATCCCCAAAAGCAAGAAGGTGAAAGGTAAGCTGGCTGTGATGCCTTCTTGGCTCTGAGTGTTCTCTCAAAGCAGTGAGACATCTGGGCCTACGCTCCTTCCTCCCTGGCTTGAAGCTCTGAGGGGCTTATATGCCCAAGGACCCTGCTCAGCTGGAGGTTCTCTTGCATCTCACCTAGCTCAGCTCTTTAGCGGTCAGAAAAGAGGCCCAAGCCAAGACTCATCAGAGAGCCCTCAAAGTAATGCTGGTGCCCTCCCACCCCAACCCAGATCCGAGGACTTGGCCCCACGCACATGCATGGTTTCGCCTGTCTTAAAGTACTTTGGGCTCCTCCCCCAGTAATCGGAAAAGTCCTTGGCCTTAGGTCCCCTTGCTCTGAATTGACAGCTTGGAAGCCCGAGGCTCTTGGACCTTCTGGGCTTTCAGATGTGGGTTAGGTCCTGACTGTCACTGTAACCACAGGCAGGTCACTTCATCCGGCTGAGGCTGAGCCTCCCTTGATAGAATGGAGACAAGAGCTCTGTCATCCTGAGTTGTTGAGAGTTAGAGGAGATAATGTCCCAGCCTTGTTTGAGGGACCTGTCCTGTCATTTTTCTCTCCTACAACCCCAGAGTGTGGCGAGGACCAGGGAAATCGACCTCTAACATGGGAGGGAGGAGCGTGGACGCACGCTCAGACAGTGTCTGTCTTTTGCAGACACTCGTAACCGCGGTCCTGCTACTCGCTCCTGCCAAGGTGCCTGTGGGCCAAGCCCAACTGACTAGAAAACCCAACCAGATGGCTCCCTGCCCAGTGCAGCCTCTGTGCAGCCGCAGTGGTCCTGGCAGCTGGGGCCACACCCTTGGGGGGACTGGATGCCTTTGACTGGAGGGCTGTGGCAGGCTTTGATTGGTTACCAGAAGGCCTTGCACTACCCACTGGTTGGCCTACACCTCTGCAAATACATCTGAGGGTTCTTACTGTGCCTTCCAGTTCCTCTGAAGCTGGCAGTGTGCTGTCTGTACTGACTGAAGGGGCAGTTTGTTTTCCTCCCATGTTCAGGAGTTGGAAATCACAGCCTGGGGGAAGAGGGACATTCAGATGGGAGGCGATACCAGGTAGCTGCCCTAAGCTCCAGTGCAAACTCTGGTAATTAGTTTTATAACCTGGGAAGGCTGTTGACCCTCTGGGAGGCTCTGTTCTGTATCCTATAAAATGGTGTCTTCTATTTTTGATGTTTGTTTGAGATAGGATGGCTCTGGCTTCCCAGAACTCAAGAGAGACCTGCCTGCTTCTGCCTCCAAGGGCTGGAATTAAAGGCCAGCAACAGGCTCTTCTAAATAAGGGAGGTCTCCAGAGCCAGTTAGTGTTGGTAGAGTAACTGGTTAGTAAAGGTTGGCAGTATGGATCATGTCTGTGACATAGGCTCACTTGGAAATTGTCTCCTCACTGTCCTGGTGCCCTGCCTATCAAGATCCATTTCACTGTGTGGAGTGACTCCTTCTCTCTCTTCCTTTCTTGTGTCAATAGCATGCATGGGTTTTAATCCTCACAAAAAAAAACCAAACCAAACCAAACAAACAAAAAAAAACCCAGGAGACAGATACCCTTGTCATCCTCTGCTCACAAAGGTGGAAAGTCGACGGGCGGTGGTGGCGCACGCCTTTAATCCCAGCACTTGGGAGGCAGAGGCAGGCGGATTTCTGAGTTCGAGGCCAGCCTGGTCTACACAGTGAGTTCAGGACAGCCAGGACTATACAGAGAAACCCTGTCTGAAAACCAAAAAAACCAAAAAAAAAAACAAAAAACAAAAAAAACAAAGGTGGAAACTCAGGTCCACAAAGATCTTACTTATGGCCTATTGGCAGAGCAAGGGCTTGAAACCCTGACTATCACAATCCCAGAGCCTATGATATGATCTCTGCTGTCTGCCCTCATCCTACACACTCAGGGGCTATCTTCTCCACCTTTTAGTCTCACACAGGTCCCACAACACAGAACCAGGCTTGGTGCTGACACTGGGCCAGGGCGACGTGGGCCAGCTGGGGCTGGGTGAGAGTGTGCTGGAAAGGAAGAAGCCGGCCTTGGTACCTCTTCTACAGGATGTTGTGCAGGCTGAGGCTGGGGGCATGCATACTGTATGTCTGAGCCAAAGTGGCCAGGTAGGTCAGAGGGTTGGGACGGGTTGGATGGGGCCTGGGTGCAAGGGCATGGAACAGGATCTGGCTACATACAGAAGCAGGGGGTGGCCCAAGCACAAGGCCCCAGGCCGGACTTTGTATTGATGGGACATCCTGGGCACAGGCTGGATATTGATGGGACACCCTGGGCACAGGTCTACTCCTTCGGCTGCAATGACGAAGGTGCCCTGGGAAGGGACACTTCAGTCGAGGGCTCAGAGATGGTTCCTGGGAAAGTGGAACTGCAAGAGAAAGTGGTGCAAGTGTCAGCGGGGGACAGTCACACAGCAGCCCTCACCGAAGATGGCCGTGTCTTCCTCTGGGGCTCTTTCCGGGTAAGACTGGGGCTGGCAGGTAGAATTCACTCGTGATCCCCAAATGATCCCACTTTCCTGTCTCATTTTGCTTGCAGACTGGGGGGAAGTAAAGGCCACATTCGTCGGTAGGCCCAGATTTCAATCCCTGGCGTCTTCATATGGGCCTGTCCACTCCATGGCCTATTTGGTTGAGTGTGATGAAGTGTATGTCTTTGGCAAGGGGTGGGTCAAGGTTGCCTCTAGGCTGAGCTGGCCCTGGGAGATGCTGTGTCTCATGACCTGCCTCATTCTCTTTTGTATCCCCTTTCTGGAGTCTTGGAGAGAAAGGTCTATGGTTTTGGTCTTCCTAAAGTAGGGGAGTGTAATCTTTGTTTTGTTTGTACATTTTTTTCTCCTAAGATGAGGTCTCATGGGTTTCAGGTTAGCTCCATACTAACTGTGTAGCTAAGGATAACTTTGAACTTGTGATGCTCCTTCCTTTATCTCCTGGGTCCTGGAATTACAGCTCCCATTCTTGTGCAGGAGCAGAGATGAGAATGAGGCTTTGTGAGTGCTGGGCACGTAAGGGAGCCCCAGCCCCAGCACGGGGAGTTACAGTTTGAGTACTGTGGCTGGAGAGAGATGCCTCAGGGCTTCAGACCATGTCCTTGCAAAGGACTCAGGTTTACTTTCCAACATCAACACAACAACTCACAGCTGTTTACAACTCAGGTTCCAGAAGGGCCAATGCCTTCTGGGTTTTATGGGTGGATACTAGGCACATACGTGGTGAAAGACATACATACTTGTAAAATACTCATACACGTTAAAAGTAAATTTAAAAACAAAGCAGAATCTTACGATTATTTCCTTATTAAGGCTATTATAAAAGCAATTATTTATTTACTTATTTTTTGAAGCAGGGTCTCTCTATGTAATTCTATCTGTTCTAGAGCTTGCCTTGTAGACCAGGCTGGCCTCGAACTCACAAAGATCCTCTTGCCTCTAGGATTAAAAGTGTGTGCCACTATGCCAGGCCCTCATTGACTTTTTTGAGCAGGGTTCTCACTGTGTATGTTCCGACTATGTATGTATCACTATGTGAGTTCCGACTGGGTTGGAACTCACTGTGAGGACATGGCTCACACTCAAAGATCTTTTGTTTTTTTGTTTGTTTGTTTTATTTTTTATTTTCAAGACAGGGTTTCTCTGTATAGCCTTGGCTGTCCTGGAACTCACTCTGTAGACCAGGCTGGTCTCGAACTCAGAAATCCACCTGCCTCTGCCTCCCAAGTGCTGGGATTAAAGGCGTGCGCCATCACCGCCCAGCTCACACTCAAAGATCTTAACTCACACCCATTAGTGCTGGATTTAAAAAGTCTACCAGCACACCCATAGAAGCATTGTAAAAAAATTTTATCGGGATGGTTTTAACACAGAAATGCTCAGAATAGCCGGGTGGTGGTGGCACACACCTTTAATCCCAACACTCAGAGGAGGCTGAGGCATTTGGATCTCTAAATTCAAGTCCAGCCTGGTATACAGAGTAAGTTCAAGGACAGCCGGGGCAACACAGAGAAATCCTGACTCGGAAGGAAAGAAGGAAGGAGGGAGGGAGAGAGGGAGGGAGGGAGGGAGGGAGGGAGGCTCAGAATAATGTATTGCAAGAAGATGGAAGGAGAACCTGCTGCCTCAGCGATTTACTTATAGTCGGGTCTGCTTCCCTCCGTTGGCACTGCCCTACACTTTAACAAAGTTCCCAGACTCTGTTTCTGTCCGTCAGAATTTCCATGTGTGGCCAAGCCGCTGCTGCTGTCTCTGTTCATATCTGCTGTCACTTACTGCCAAACAGCTGTCTTGGCTGCTTCAGAGCAGCAGGACTGACTGCTTGAGTCTCTGCCCCTCTCTTTAGGACAATAATGGTGTGATTGGGTTGTTGGAGCCCATGAAGAAGAGCATGGTACCTGTTCAAGTGCAGCTGGATGCACCCGTGGTAAAGGTAGCCTCAGGTGAGTGTTAGGCACACTGGGCAGGAGCTAGCATAATTCAGCCTTGGGCCCTAAGACAAGCCCTTCCTGTGTTCGCTCTCCTCAGGGAATGACCATTTGGTGATGCTTACAGCTGATGGAGACCTCTACACTTTGGGTTGTGGGGAGCAAGGTCAACTGGGCCGTGTACCTGAGTTATTTGCCAACCGAGGTGGCCGTCAGGGCCTTGGTAAGTGGCTTTAGCACCTCCAGTGGGAGGATTTGGTAAGCCATCCCCTAGTGGAGGTGAAAGGCATGTGGGATTCAGTGCTGGCTTATATCCAGTGTACCTCCAGTGATGGTTAAAAACCCCAAGCCTTAAGCTGGCCATGGTGTTGTACACATTTAAGCTCAGCACTCACCAGGCAGTGGTGGCACACGCCTTTAATCCCAGCACTTGGGAGGCAGAGGCAGGTGGATTTCTGAGTTCGAGGCCAGCCTGGTCTACAGAGTGAGTTCCAGGACAGCCAGGGCTATACAGAAAAACCCTGTCTCGAAAGAAACCAAAAAAAAGAAAAAAGAAAAAGATAAGCTCAGCACTCAGGAGGCAGAGAGAGAGGCGTGTGGATCTCTTGAGTTTGAGGCCAGCCTGGTGTATGTACTGAGTTCTAGACCAGCCTATAAATACTCTCAAGGGGCTGGAGCTCCAACTTTAGGGGCTGATTCCCTTATCTCTAGCTCCCCTCACACCCCGCCCCTAACTGGTTACTGTGAAGAGAGAAATGTCTTGATCAGAAAAATGTCTGGCACAGGGTAAGTCACCCTTAAGCGTCTCTTTTCGAGACTTAAATTTTTGAGCGGGGTGTTTGAACAGGAGGCCATTCAGGGGCGACCCTGCTTAGCCTTCTTCGGAAAATACTTTGTGTCTGTCACTGACCCTGGCTTCCTCTATACTTACAGAGCGACTCCTTGTCCCCAGATGTGTGCTGCTGAAATCCAGGGGAACCCGGGGCCATGTGAGGTTCCAGGATGCCTTCTGTGGTGCCTATTTCACTTTCGCCATCTCCCGTGAAGGCCATGTATATGGCTTTGGCCTCTCCAACTATCACCAGCTGGGTGAGTCCTCGGGCATGGCTCAGCCCTTGATTCCAGTCATGCATGGCTCTAGTATTCATTCTTCGCTTCTGCTTTGTGGGATAGCCTGGCCCCTCGGAGCTATGTAGTGTAAGGTGGCATTTCTGGGGATGGGTGGAGCTGGCCTTGCTGCGGGGGCAGTGAGAAGGGAAGCTTCTGGAACACCTTCACCCTTGACAACAGGAACTCCAGGCACTGGATCTTGCTTCATTCCTCAAAACTTGACATCCTTCAAGAATTCCACCAAGTCCTGGGTGGGCTTCTCTGGTGGCCAGCATCATACAGTCTGCATGGATTCAGAAGGTAGGACTCTCCAGTATTCTACATCTCAGAGACAGTAGCCCCTGAGACAACCACATTACTAGGATCATGGTTTGGGCTAGACATAGATTTGCATCCATGAAGGCTGTCCTGGTGCTTCAGATTATGAACACACAGGGAGTTGTGTAGAGCATCTTCTATCCTACCTGGTATGCATTCATCTTACTTGGAATATGCCCCCTGCTGATACTCTTTTCTCTCCTTTGTCCAACAGGAAAAGCATACAGCCTAGGCCGGGCTGAGTATGGACGGCTGGGTCTTGGGGAGGGTGCTGAGGAGAAAAGCATACCTACCCTCATTTCCCGGCTGCCGGTGGTCTCCTCAGTGGCCTGTGGAGCTTCTGTGGGGTATGCTGTGTCCAAGGATGGTAAGTGGGGCTCTTCAGACCTAGTCGAGTTTTGGAAAGTGGGAGTCATGGTACTTAGCAAATTGCCTGGCCTGTTGTATCTCTGTGGAGTCAGATGCAGTGTTAGAGATGACACAGCTTTCTCATTGACTCTCAGAAGCTCTGGCATGTTTTTGTTTTTTGAGACAAGGTCTCACCATGTAGACCAGGCTAGCCTGGAATTCATAGAGGTTCACCAGACCCTGCCTCTGCCTTCTTAGTGCAGGGATCAGGGGTCTGCTTCATCATGCTGGGCTCAAGGTTTTTTGTTTTTTTGTTTTTTAATTTATATATTGTTTTGCCTACATGTATGTCTTTTTACTGCTTATATACTTGGTGCCTACAGAGGCCAGAAGAGGGCATCAGCTCCCCCGGGACTGGAATTGAATGATGGTTGTGAGCTGCCATGTGGGTCCTGGCCAGTCCGGCAGAAGAGGGTATGGACACATAGCAGCCAAAGCCTGAGAAAGATGCATAACCAGGAAACCTTCAGAATTCAGGCTGGCAAAGGTGTTTGTGCTTATCTGAGAGGACTTCCTCATGAAGTGGGGTTTGCACTGCACCATGGAGGTTCAGTCCTTTGTGAAAACCGGGGGATGGGCCAGGTATCAGGGCACACACTTTTTTTTTTTTTTTTTTGGTCTTTTTTTTTTTTTTTTTTTTTTTTTTTCAGAGCTGAGGACCGAACCCAGGGCCTTGCGCTTGCTAGGCAAGCGCTCTACCACTGAGCTAAATCCCCAACCCCAGGGCACACACTTTTAATCTCAGTACTCAGGAGACAGAGTTGTGAGTTTGAAGCCAGCCTTACCTACATAGTGAGTTCTGAGCCAGCCAGGGCTACATAGTGAGACCTTACTAAAACAAAACAAAAAAGCTACCAGAGGGTGGCATATCAAACTCAAGAGCATCCTGAACAGAATAAAAAGTCACTGGTTCCAAGGACAGGGATTTAGGATGTAGCCCCTCCGTATGTGTCTGGGGATAAGGAGAATGCAAAGGAGGGCATAATCTCCCCTGCTCTTCAAATCAATCTTCCTTCAACTCTTGGACTGGCACCTTGCCAGACTGCTATTGGTCAAGGCCAAAATTCACCACCATGGCCCAGGCATCTCCTGATGTGGAAAGGCAGGACTGAGGACCACAAAGACAGCTGTCTCTATTTCTGTCCCTTGCAGGTCGTGTTTTTGCTTGGGGCATGGGCACCAACTACCAGCTGGGCACTGGGCAGGATGAAGATGCCTGGAGCCCTGTGGAAATGACTGGCAAACAACTGGAGAACCGTGTGGTGTTAACTGTGTCCAGTGGGGGCCAGCACACAGTCTTACTAGTTAAGGACAAGGCACAAAGCTGATGAAGTCTTTGTGGGCCTGGCTTCTGGCCCCAACCCAGCTTCACAGAACAGGAAAACAGCCAGCTACAGATTCCAGAAGGCCCCTCCCCAACCCTGAGCAGATATCATCTCCTGTCTTTTCCCATCACCACAGCAGAATCCTTTTTCTTCTGTTTCGTCCTCTTTCTAGAATCATCCTGGTACTTGTAGGATGTGGGAGGATGGGAGGAGAATCTCAGAAGGATCTTTGCTTACCAGAGGCTTACTTTGTTGGACCTTTCCTCCCTTCCAACCCCTGCCCCTGTGGTCCTAGCTGGTGCTGGCTCATCACCTTCAAAACTCAAAACGGTAGCTGCAGCTCCGGGGTTTTGGTGCCCACACTCTGAAAAGTTGGGATTTCATGAGGTCCTGCTTCCTGTGAGCCTCTCTTTCTGTTCCTAACAGTAGTTTATGAGGACACAGATGGTTTGTATAGTCATCAGATTCAGTTGTCAAGGACCCATGCCTGGAGAGATCTGGACAAAGGCTTTACAAGGCAATGGGTGACCTAAGCCAAATATTCAGCTCTAAAACAGGTGTCCATGGGCAAAAACACTGACCCACTTGAAAAAGACCAACTGTCCTCCCAAAAGCACAAAGCACCCCAGTGTCCCTTGGGTGTCACCTGTCTGTTCCCCATCAGTCAGCCTTTCTGCCAGAGGACTGGATAGCCATGCTGGGCTTGGCTGGGAGGTCAAGGCGGGGAGGTTGGGGAGAATGTTTTATAACAGTGCTCAGGGAGGAGTGGAGGGAAAGGTGTGGAGGGGCAGAGGCTGGTCCTAAGAAAAGTAACAGTGGCTGAGAAAATAGTTTTGATTTTTTTAATTGTATCATATTTTGGAGGGGAGAGTAAACTCTTGTAACACTTTGAATAAACTTAAGAGTTTTATACAATGGGCTTTGTTTTTATGTGTGTCCCCTGGAGCTGTTTTGTTGTCTTTAAAGGAGCACCTGCCTGTGAGCCTGTCTACATTAGGTTATGGCTGATAGAGTCATTCCAAAGTCTGGTGAAGACAGGTGTTTGGGGTAGATGTGCAGTAGGAAGCACTGCAGTTTCTTCATGGTCATGATGCATAAGAGATGGGGTAGTTTGTTGCTTGGTTTGTTTTGTTAAATGGGCTCTCAGTGTAGCCCAAGCTGACAACCTGGTCTTCCTGCCTCAGCCTGTTGAGTGCTGAGATTACAGGCCTGGCTTTGGGAAGGAATTTTTAAATCCTAAATCAGGGGGTCTTGTTGTTTTTGTCAGGATCTTACTGAGTGCCCCTGGCTGGTCTAGAACTCACAAAAATCTAGCTGCATCGGCTTCCTCCGTTTTTTTTTTTTTTTTTAAGATTTATTTATTTATTTTATTTATGAGTACACTGTCGCTGTCTTCGGACACACCAGAATAGGGCATCCAATCTCATTACGGATGGTTGTGAGCCACCATGTGGTTGCTGGGATTTGAACTCAGGACCTCTGGAAGAGCAGTCAGTGCTCTTAACCGCTGAGCCATCTCTCCAGCCCGCTTCCTCAGTTTTTGTCTGTTTTGTTTTTGTTGTTTTGTTTTTGATTAGTCATATAACTACCACTCCTGACCCAAATTCTAGTTTTTAAGTATAGCACATTACTAAAAGTTCTTACTGATTTGCCAGCATTTTCAACTGCTGGTGTATTTAAAACTTTTCTTTGGGTGTTGTGTGAGAAGCGTCCTGGGGAGATGCTATACACAAGTCTATTCACCTCCGGTAGGGAGCCGAAAACACATGAAAATTCCACCAAATTCCACTTGGTGAACCAGTGAGCTTTATTGGGATTACTTATTGGGGCAGAAGTGACACAACTCCATCATCAAAGCCCACCCTAGCATGGGTGACAGCTCACTCATGGGTGAAAGCTTAGGAGTTAGAGTTCCCTTTCCAAGTGACCCAGGTCTAAAACAGGCAGCTCAGCTGCTTTCTGCTTCCAGGTCTTTACAGCCTCAGTCTTTGCCCCTCAGCCTCTTGGGCTGAGAGGGACTCTGCTTTTATTGTTCACTCTGAGGGAGGGGCCAGACTGGTCAGTTTCAGAGGTTTATTTTCAGTTGTAGCCTTCCCTGCAGGAGTAATAGCTCTGATTTGATTAAGAGCACTAGTTGCACTTGAAGAGGACCCAGGTTCAATTCCCTGCACCCAAATGGTGCTACACAACCATCTAACTACAATCCAATGGGATCCAAAGCGTTCTATAGCCTCTGAAAATCTTTGTGTATGTGTGTGTGTCAGGTTCAGTGCAATGCACTTTTATGTATCTTACTGAGCCATCTCACCAGCCTCTTAGCACTATTCATACAGTTAACAGAAAGGAACATGAAATTAATGGTCTCTGGTTTTCAGATTTGAGTTCTTGGTTTGGGGAACTTTCTATAGCTTGGAGTTGAAGGACTGTTGTTAGAACCAGTCTGAAGGCACAGGAGCTTCCCACTTTCTACTACCAACTGGATGAAGTCTGGGATATGAGTAGGTCTGTGCTCTGTGGAAAAGCCTTGATGTTGTGGAATAGAATAAGTGGAAGAAGCCAGGACTGGGGTCTTGCACTTGTAAAACTTGCACTTAGGAGGCTGAAGTAGGAGGATTGCCAAGAGTTTGCAGCCAGCCTGGGTTACATAGCTTGTACCAGGGAGCAACCAGAGACCTTGCCTCAAGGCAAAAAAAAAAAAAAAAAAAGTGTGGTGCTGGAGACAAGGCCCAGCCTGCCGTTAAGGTGAAGGAATGCTAGAAGGAATGCCTTGAGAAGACTGGAGTTCATCAAACAAACAGGCAGGCAGAAGCAAATAGATCTCTGACTAGAGACAGACTTAAACAGGCCAACAAGACTACATAGAGACCATGCCGACGCGGACGCCTACGCTTCCCACCCTCAACTACACACAAAACGACGGATGCTAGGACTTTGATTTTATTATCGAGAACCTTTAGTCCTTTCCGCCCTTTCCGCCTTAGGGCTTAGGAAAGTGAAGAATCCCACTACATCTTCCAAAAAGCCCGCGCTGGGATGCAGGGCAAGACGACAGCTGAGCGGCCGCGGCTCCTCCATAGTCCCACGGAAGCTTTTCCTCCGTGCTCCCAGTGGGATTCCGTCACTAACTGTCCTTCCGTGCTTATGCTTGGAATTCCCTTCAGAGAGCAAACCTTACGTCTCTAATTATAGAAGCATTTACACGGTTTTTTTAAAGAGCGGGGCAGTCTACCCCACACAGACTTTCTTCAGAGCCAGTGTCAGCTAGGTTTCCTGCGACGGAGTCAAAGCCACGCCCCTACCCCTGTGGAAGCCACGCCCCCCGGGAGCCGGAAGCTGCTGACAAGTCGGAAGAAAGCCGGGACCGGCGCATCTGGCCGCCCGGGCAGCGTGTGCGCCGGAGGTGCCGCAGGCGCAGACTCCCGGCGGGCTCGGCTGCGCAGACTGGCGCGGTTACGCGCCACAGGCCCGCACGGTTCCCGCCCGGGTGCGGGATGGCGGCCAGCCTATGGATGGGAGACGTGAGTCAGGGCCGCCCCTGCTCTGAGGAGGACAAGAGGGTCTCCAGCCGTAGGGGAAGGAAGGGCCTGAGGGCGAAGGGCCTTCGGATTCCAGGAGGGAGGCGGTGAACTGGAAGGGTTTGGGTGACAGAGGAAAGCCAGGCGGAGTGTGGTGGCCCATGCCTTAATCCCTGCACTTGGCGAGGCACAGGCCGGAGGACCGCCACAAGTTCGAGACTCCATAGTGAGTTCTAGGCCAGCCTGGGCTTCGTAGCGAGTCCTGCTCTCCCGGGCTTTGAAAGGGGAGTCTGAGCATCAGAAGATTCCTCGGATGCTGGATCTATGGTTAGAGGTTCTGAGAACCCCCTTTCCAGTTTGGAAAAGAAAAAGAGATTTGGGGGGATGAAGTGGGAGGAACCCCAAGGATTGAGGAGTCCTGTGTTTCTAGGACCAGAAGCACAGGGAGTTCTATAAAGGAAAACTTTTTTCTTTTGTTGTTTTTGTTAATTTTGAGATGGGGTCTCTCACATAGTTCTGTCTGTCCTGGAACTCATTCTGTAGACCTGAACTCACGGAGATCTACCCGCCACTGCCTCCCTAGTGCTAGGATTAAGGGCGTGTGACCACGCCTCCCAGCGAGGGGAGCTATTTGAAGTAATGGAGTTGGTTGGAACCATGCCCCCTCTGTGGTAGGAAGCTTGTCTCTATAGTGCCATGGAGAGTGTCCTGGACAGAGTGGGGGGGGCTCAACCCCTTATGGGGCTTCTGGACGTGGACCTGAGCCTGTCTGCTCTGGTTTTTATGCAGCTGGAACCCTACATGGATGAGAGCTTCATCTCTCGAGCCTTTGCCACAATGGGGGAGACCGTGATGAGCGTCAAAATTATCCGAAACCGCCTCACTGGGTACACCTCCCTTTTCATCTTTCTGGTTCTCGCTAGATAGAGCCTGCTGCTGCTGCTGTCATTCAAGGGAATAAACATGGCGGGAGGAAGGGCTTCTCACCATTCCTAGTGATCACACCGTATTATAAAAAAGAAACATAGAGGGTGACTTACTGAGCGGGAGCGCTGAGTATTTCGGGTGTCAGGATCCCAGTGATTCAGGGCAGGATTCGGGAACCTGTTTTGAAAACTGTTGTGTGATCTTTCGTGAGTTACCGTGTGTTTCATTTCATCCTTATTTTATTTTGCTTTACTTTGAAACAAAGTCTTCCTGTAGTACCATAGGCTGACGTCAAACATATGACAACCCGGCCTCTGCCTCCCAGCAATCCTGGCTCTCTCTCTCTCTCTCTCTCTCTCTCTTTTTTTTTTTTTTTTTTTTAGATTTATTTTTACAGCCGGGCGTTGGTGGCGCATGCCTTTAATCCCAGCACTTGGGAGGCAGAGGCAGGTGGATTTCTGAGTTCGAGACCAGCCTGGTCTACAGAGTGAGTTCCAGGACAGCCAGGGCTACACAGAGAAACCCTGTCTCGAAAAACAAAAAACAAAAAACAAAAAAAAATTACTTTTGATTACATTTAATTATGTTGGGGAGCAGGGTATGCAAGAGTGCAGGTGCCCGTGAAGGCCAGAGGTGTCAAATTCTGTGCCAAGCTCATCTGTTGTTCCTGGATATTAAACAGGCCTCTTGGAAGAGCAGTACAAAACTCATAACTGCTCAACCATATCTCTGCCTGAACCATATCTCCTTTATAGAGTCTTGAGTATGTCCAATCTCACACACACACATTCTCTCCCCCCTTTTTTTTTTCCAATAAATTAGGAGCATTCAGAAGTACAAGGGTGGGGGAGAACAGTGAGGTGACCCAGCAGGTACAAGCACTTACCTCATAAGCCTTTTGACCTGAGTTAGAAAACCTGGACCCATGATACATTGCATAGAATTCTCAAATAATTGCTGGGTTGTAGTGCATGTGTGCCTTTAACTTAACCCAGCTTTGGGAGACCACAGCAAGCCAGAGCTAACAATGGTGAGACCCTGTCTCAAAAAAGCAAAGATTTCTCAAATAATTGATACAGATATTAAAGAATTTTAAGAAGATCTGGACATGGTAGGACATGCCTCTAATCTCAGCACTCTGGAGGCAGAAGTTGAGGTAGGTAGATCTCTGTGAGTTCAAGGCTGGCACAGTGTACATATTAAGTTCTAGGACAGCTAGGACTCCATAGTGAGAACCTGTCTCAAACAAAATGTAAAAGACATGGTCTCATTTTATAGCATAGACTGACCTTAAATTCACTATGCATCTGAGACTGGCATTGAACTGGAGGCAAGTCCTGTAGCCTCAGCTTCTACACTTCAGAATCTAAAGTGTTCTGATTCCAGGCAGGTGCCGTCATCATGAGCTCCTGACTTTGAACATACAAAAGCCCACCCATGACACCCCCTGCCCCTTAAACTGAACAAAGAATCTGCAGCCTTTTATATACTAGGCAGGTGCCTTAATGTAGACTTTTTGTTTTTGTTTGGCTTTTCGAGACAGGGTTTCTTTGTGTAGTACTGGCTGGCCTGGAACTTGGTCTGTGACCAGGCTGGCTTGGAATTTACAGAGATCTACCTACCTCTGAATCTTGAGTGCTGGGATCAAAGGTGTGTACCACCACAGTTCAGCTTAATGTAGGGTTTTTAAGTAAGTAAAAATCATTGCCTTCTCAATTGGTTCTGGTGTTTTTCTCTGGGGCTAGTCTTAATTTCTTGTAAGCTAGACAAAGGATCTGAAGGGTCGAGTGGGTCTCGTTAAGGATTTTTGGCAGTATTTCATCACAGGTAATATGACATCTACATAATTGGTTATCCAATCAGTCAGGGACTGGTCAGATTCCCTGTCCTTGTACTTAAGTTTTAAGTTATTTCTGGTCTGGAATATGGAGTGGAATAAACATAGTGTGGTTCTATCAGAAAAAAAAAAAAAACAAAAAAACAAAAAGCAGTTTTTGAAAACCGTTTTTCACCGGGCGGTGGTGGCGCACTCCTTTAATCCCAGCACTTGGGAGACAGAGGCAGGCGGATTTCTGAGTTTGAGAGTTCAAGGCTAGCTTGGTCTACAGAGTGAGTTCCAGGACAGCCAGGGCTACAGAGAAACCCTGTCTCGAAAAACCAAACCAAAAAAAAAAAAAAAAAGTTTTTCAAGCTGGGTTGTGGGGCACATGCCTTTCGACCCAGCACTTAGAAGGCAGGGGCAGGTGGATCTCTCAGAATTTAAAGCCAGCCTGGTCTACAGAGTGAGCTACAGGACAGCCAGAGCTCTATAGTAAGATTAGATCCTGTCTTAACAGAAAAGGAGAGAGAACAAGGGGGGAAGAAAAAAGGAAACCATTTTTTCCTTTCTTCAGGCCAAAAGGTACCTGGGCATCCTCATCACTTTCTCTGCTTGCTTCCAGAATCCCAGCTGGCTACTGTTTTGTGGAATTCGCAGATTTGGCCACAGCGGAGAAGTGTTTGCATAAAATTAATGGGAAGCCCCTTCCGGGAGCCACACCTGTAAGGACACTTGAATGATGATGGCCTTGCCATTTTTGTTGTCTTTAATTATTACCACATAGTGAATTGCCACTGTATACATACAGCATTTCATTTAATCCCATAGCCACCTGCGTGATAGATACTGTTATCTGTGATCAGGAAACGGAAGCTCAGGGAGATGCAGTGACTTGCTGAAGGCAATACAGGTAGTAAGTGGCAGGGCCAAGATTCAGATGGAAAACTGGTTGCCTCCAAAACCCAGGCCCTTTCCACTCTGCAGCACTGCCTTTATGACAGAAGACTCAAAAACCAGGCTGGGGTGTAACTCAATGGCAGAGTATTTGCCTAGCATCCCCAAGACCCTGGGTTCAATCCTCAGCCAAAACACTTTAAATCTTTTGCCCGACTGAGAATCTGGAACAGGCTGATAGCAGCAAGGACACATCTCAAGAGGGTTACATTCTGCTCTCCCGACAGTTACTTAGCTTCCAGCTGTACCAGCTGGCACACCTGGGCTCATAGAACCATGGAGCTGGCAGTGCCCTTAATGGTCAACTGTGCAACCCCTTCATTTTATACAGGAGAAAAGCAGAGGCTTAGAGAGGGGGAGATGTTTTGGCCAAGGTAATTTATTTCAGTTTTCTTCAAATATTGTTTGACTTTTGAAAGATTCTTCTCTGTTTTAGTTTGTCCATGTGTTTTTAAATTTCCAGGCAAAACGTTTTAAACTGAATTATGCCACTTATGGAAAACAACCAGACAATAGGTGAGTAAGGGGCTGCCCCGGATGTGGGTCAAGCCTCTGTTTGTGTCTCACGGCGCCTACTTCTGCCTTAGGAGGGTGGAGAGTTTAACCTGCTGTAATTTGCCGCCTACTGAAGGACACTGTCCTACTCCCTGGCCTCCATTGTGTTAAGGCAATGTCTTTCCTTCTTTGGATGGCACAGGACACAGTCTCATGTATTCTAGACTGGCCTCAGGCTCCCTATGTAGTCAAGAATGACCTTAAGTTCTAATCCTCTGCTTCCCTCTTCCTCCCACGTGTTGGGATTGATATGTGTGCTCTCACCCCCATACCGTAAGTGTTAGAGCTACACAGTGCTGCTGACGGAGCCTGGCACTTGGTGCGTGGAAATTGTCTTAGTCACTCTTCTGTTTCTGTGACGAGAGCACTATGACCAACCCAACTCTTAACTGGGGCCTCACTTAGAGTTTTCAGAGGTTTAATTATTAATTATCATGACAGGAAGCATAGCAGCAGGCATTGCTGGAGAGCAGCTGAGTAGAAAGAGACACTGGGCTTGGCATGGGCTTTTGAAAGCTCGAAGCCCACCTCCAGTGACACGGTTCTGCTAACAAGGCCACACATCCTGGTCCTTCTAATCCTATCAAAGAGTTCCCTCATTGAGACTAAGCAGAGACATGTGCCTATGGGGAGGGGGCTTTCTTATTTGAACCACTACAGAAGGCAAAGACTGTCTCCTCAGCTCTGCTACCTGTCTGTTTATTGTTTTCTGAGACAGGGTTTCTCTGTGTAGCCCAGGCAGTCCTGAAACTCATACTGTATCCCAGGCTAGCCTTATACTTAGAGATCTGCCTGCCTATGCTTCCCAAGTTCTTGGATCAAAGGCTGCGCCACTGCCCACTGGAATTATTTTTGTTTTATTGAGACAGGGTCCCATTGTGTAGCCCACACTGACCTGTTCACTAGGCTGCTCAGACTGACCTCAACTCACAGCCTCCCTCTTTATACTGTGGATGTGTGCCACCATTCCTGGCAGGGCCACATCCTCTCTCTGGTCCTTCTCAACCTTCGATCCTCTTAACTTTTCAGATTTTGAGGTTTTATTCAGTGAGGATCTACTTACTGTAACAATGTGAACTTCCAGTGGCTATCGGGAAGTATTTGTCTACAGCGTTAGGGGTTTAACAGTCCAGGCTAGAATAGGCAGTCCAGTTTTGCATTTCCACGTTGGAAGCAATCCTGCCTATATCACAGAGCTTCTCATTTAGCGATGACAAGCTTGAGCCACATCGCCTCTGAAGACAGCACTGTGGTCAGGCATGGTGGTGCCCTGCCAGCCCTGCTCCAGGCACTGGGGAGGTAGAGACAAGAGGAAGAGGCAGGTTGGAGGTCACTGTGGTCTACGTAGTGAGTTCTAAACTAGCCAGGGCCATATAATGAGACCCTCACCCAGAGAAAGCATTGAGTTGCACTCCTCGGGCTAAGTAGTTTTCAAAAACTCTAAGACAGTGTCTCAGAAGCTCCCCAGCTTGTTCTCCACTGAATCTGCAGGAGAGGGCGTTGCTCCTGCAGATTTCCAAGCTTCAGAATGTATTCATGGTTGTGTGCAAGGAGCAGCTTCACAAGTGCTCATTAAGACGTGTGTGTGAGGGGAAATGTTGAGAGGAATCTCAGACAGCCTGATAATAGAAAGAGGGTCAGTTATACTACATTCATTTACCGGACTGCTCACCAGTCACGTCCTGGACCTGACGTCGTGGTGTTAGTGATGTGACTGTGTTGCCTAGGCTGACCTCAGACTCCTACTGTAGCCCCTGGCGGCCTGAGATTTACAGGTGAGATTCTCTGCACCCAGTTGGGGCAATATATGAGAACTGAAAATAGAACAAATGAAATATAATGAAGTTATGTAAGTTACTGAAGTTTTGTAAGTTCAAACGAAATGACAGGGCTGGGGGATGTGGCTCACTAGGCAGAGTATCTACGTGGGGAACCCTGGGTTCAGTGCCAAGCACAAATAAAGTGGCATAGAGACGCATGCCTGTAATCCTAGCTCATGAGAGGTGCAGGGAGGTAAATCAGACGTTCCAGGTCATCCTAAACAAAATACGGAGTCCGAGGCTAGCCTGACCTATATGAGACTGTTTCAAAAAGCAGACAATGGACTAGAGATATGGCTCAGCAGTTAAGAGTGTAGTGCTTCTGTAGAACTCGTGTCTGCCACGTATATAGGTATGGAGACAAGGCCTCGTATAAACAAGGCCAACTTTGAACTTGCTATACAGCTCAAGTAGACCTTGAACTTGTGGCTCATCCTGTCTCTCCCTGGGCATGGCCTACCATACCTGGCCACTAATTTTATTTTTCTTTGTGAGCTTTTATTTGTTTTTTTGTTTTTTGTTTTGTTTTGTTTTGTTTTTCGAGACAGGGTTTCTCTTTGCAACCCTGGCTGTCGTGGAACTCACTCTGTAGACCAGGCTGGCCTCAAACTCAGAAAGGTCTGCCCACCATTGTCTTCTTGGTGCTGTGATCAAAGGTGTGCACTACCACTGCCCAGCTTCTTTGTGAGTTGTTATATTCTAATATTATACAAAGAATATGTGTCATACTTCAAATGATAAAATAAGACCTGGCATAGTAGCACAAAGCAAAAATTGAATCTCACAAAAAATACATTTGTAAACATTTCTAGAAAACGTTTGCTGGCCTTGTTCCAACAGAGCTTAGGTCTTTAGAAGATAAGGGTCTTGTTTTATTTTATCATTACATTTAACATATATTTAGTTTTTTTTTTTTAATCCTTGCATATGACTCTTATCTGTCCCTTCATCTTCTCATTTTCATTTTTTTTTAGACCAGTATTGGACACTGGCAAATCTTTTATTGGCACTAAATGGAACAAATGTCTGTAAATACTCATTATCCTCCCCCTCCCTGTTCATTTTCATTTTCTCTTTCCCTCTTTCTCCCTCTCTCTCCTTCTCCTTCTCTTTCTCTCACTCTCTTGCTCTTACGCTCGCTAGCTTTTTTTTTTTTTTTTTTTTTGAGACAGGTTTTACTCCTGTGCCCTTGGCTGGCCTAGAGGTTGGCCTGCCTCTAGAACTTGCTCTGTAGACCAGGCTGACCACAAAGTCACAGAGCTCTTGATGCTTAAAGTCAGCCAAGTTTTGTACCAGTGTCTGGAAAATTCAGGGCATTGTACTATTTCCATAACTCCTTTGCCAATGGCAACGTGTGCCTGCCACTCAATTTCAGCACTCAGGAAGCTTTAGAAGGAGGATTGCTGGGAGTTTGAGGCAGTCTGGACTCCATAGCAAAACTTTTTGTGTTAAAAAAAAGAAGTGGAGAAAGATTTCAGACACTGACAGTGGAGTTTGACTTTTCACTGCTTCTTCTCTCCTCTCAGCCCTGAGTACTCCCTGTTTGTGGGGGACCTGACCCCAGACGTGGACGATGGCATGCTGTATGAGTTCTTTGTCAAAGTCTACCCCTCCTGCCGGGGAGGCAAAGTGGTTTTGGACCAGACAGGCGTATCTAAGTAAGGCCTTACCTGCTATTTCCGTTTCTTCTTTGTTGTTCATTCTTACCCCCTGGGGGGAGTATTGTAGAGACACCAGCGAGGGTGGCAGCTGGGCTCAGTGAGCAAGCTTTCAGCCAGACAACCTGCTTTGAACCTAGCTTCCTCACTGACAAGGACTGTACTAGACAAGTTACAGGTAGTCCCTGACTATTTTCTGATCTATAAATTGAGGCAATCTAATAGTGTCACTTATATGATTGACATAAGGATTAGGGAAAGTAATATATATAGCTATTTGTTGCTGTATTTATGTCTGTTACTAAGGTTTTCTGCGGAGTTAAAAATGTTGTAGTTTAGCCGGGCGGTGGTGGCGCACACCTTTAATCCCAGCACTTGGGAGGCAGAGGCTGGCGGATTTCTGAGGTCAAGGCCAGCCTGGTCTACAGAGTGAGTTCCAGGACAGCCCGGACTATAAAGAGAAACCCTGTCTTGAAAAACCAAAAAAAGAAAAAAAAATGTTGTAGTTTAGTCTTGTATGGCAGCACCGCCTGTGTTCCCTGCACTTGGGAGGTGGAGGATCGGAAAGTCAAAGTCATCCAGCTTTGAATATTGGTGAGTTCAAGGCCAGCCTGCACTACATGAAACTTTCTCTTAATACACCACCCCCCAAAAAAAGAAGAAGAAAAAGGAGCTTTCCATTTTAAAATGGAGAAACCTGTCATTGGAGGGTGGAAGCTAAGGATTTTGAACTGAAGCTAGCTGAAACTACATAGCAAGACCCTACTTTAAAAATATAAAACAAGGGCTGGAGAGATGGCTCAGTGGTTAAGAGCGCTGACTGCACTTCCAGAGGTCCTGAGTTCAAATCCCAGCAACCACATGGTGGCTCACAACCATCTGTAATGAGATCTGATGCCCTCTTCTGGTGCTTCTGATGTGTCTGAAGACAGCTACAGTGTATTCATATATAATAAATAAATAAATCTTAAAAAAGAAAAGAAAGAAAAAAAAATATAAAACAAGCCGGGCAGTGGTGGCTCATGACTTTAATCCCAGCACTTGGGAGGCAGAGGCAGGCAGATTTCTGAGTTTGAGGCCAGCCTGGTCTACAGAGTGAGTTCCAGGACAGCCAGGGCTACGCAGAGAAACCCTATCTCGTAAAACAAACAAACAAACAAACAAACAAACAAACAAATATATAAAACAAGACAAGTCAAGCTGGACTGGTGGGCACAACTCTATAATATCAGCTGCTCTACAAAAGCAGAAAGATTGCAAATGTGGGGTCTTCATATGCTGCTGAAGAGCTTAAGGCCAGCCTAAGCAACTTAGCCACACGCTGTCTCAGAAAAATAAAGATGACAGCCTGGTCTACTACAAAGCGCATTCCAGGATAGCCCGCGTATGAGGACTACACTAGAGAAACCTTGTCTCTAAAATAATAAAGGAAGGAAGGAAGGAAGGAAGGAAGGAAGGAAGGAAGGAAGGAAGGAAGGATCTTTTTATTTTCTTTCCTGTGCATAGAATTGAACCCAGTCATACGCCCCATTCCAAGAAAGGCTCTTTTTATATTTC
Source organism: Grammomys surdaster (assembly GCF_004785775.1). NCBI lineage: Eukaryota > Metazoa > Chordata > Mammalia > Rodentia > Muridae > Grammomys > Grammomys surdaster. The sequence goes on along the minus strand of NW_021621113.1, from coordinate 5,256,255 downwards.
AGTACTCAGGGTTGTACCCAGGTGCTTAGTGTGCCAAGCCAGAGCCCTGCCACAAAGCCACGTTCTCAGGCCTGTCTCCACAGTTTTCTTCCATGTGGCCATAGCTGGCCTCAAACTCAGTTCTCCATGCTCAGCTTCCACAGTGCCAGGATTACAGGCATGCACTGCCAGCAGCAAGGAAAGGCTGGCTCCTGGTTAGTGTAGTCCTGACTCTCAGGCTTTGGGAGGGTGACCTAGGGTTAAGGCCTGGCTTTGTTGTGTGTGATTTCGTGTAAGTTTTCAGACTTCTCTGAAGATTAAGGCTGCTCCTTAGTGTAGGGTGGCACTCTGTGTGGTGAGATACTGAGAATGTCCTCGGTACCTCGCCAGCACTTGGTGCCTGCTCAGTAATGGCTAGGAGTACATAGTACAGTAGGTGCTCGCTAACTATGGGTGTCATGAACAGTCTCTGACTAGAGTCTGACCTCTGAGGAGCAAGAACTAGGTCTGTCCATAAGCGCTTTCCCACATGCCTAGCGCCACACAGCAGAAAGTGGGAAGTGTGCAGGCTGACACACCTGTCCCCACATCTACACCGTGGTAACAGTGATTTGGGAGGGAAGCTCCTGTTTGGGTAGGAGGCCTGGGTATGAAGGAGAATGGGGGACTAGACTGAAAGAAGGATTTCCCACAATGTCAGGATCATACTGTGCCTGAAGCTGACTCCTCTGTGCTGTGTTTGATGGGGCTCCCTCTCCCTTCCCAGCCCTTTCTCCTTTGTGCTCCATCCCACCTCTTTTCCCACCCCTCTTGTCCGTGATTCTTCTTATAGGCTTCATCACGCTGTGATCTGAATAGTGTGTTGGTTTTTCTCTTCCTCCAGGGGCTATGGCTTTGTGAAATTCACCGATGAGCTGGAGCAGAAGCGAGCCCTGACGGAGTGCCAGGGAGCGGTGGGACTGGGGTGTAAGCCTGTGCGGCTGAGCGTGGCCATCCCGAAAGCGTGAGTCAGTCCCGCAGAGAGCAGAGGCTGAGTCAGGACATCATATGTGGGATAAGAGGCTACAGAGAGGCAGAGATCGCAGTTATCATGTGCGTGGTTGGGCTGGGTATGGGGGACAAACTAGTGTAAGCACACACCCCTAGAAGCTGTAGCCAGGGAGGCAGACATTGAGGGAGTGCTGTTTGGTTCTGTGTCCTGACTTTTTGTCCAGCAGCTGCTATTGGGAAATTACCTAGAATGGAAATTAGGTAGAATGAACAAAAGGGGAAATTTTTCTTTCAGTTTTAGCCTTATTTATATTCAGTCTCCCAGAGTTCCTGTTAGGGTGTGTTGCAGTGGGATTGACTGGCTAAAATTCTAAACAGTTGAGGCTGCAGAGACAGCTTAGCAGTTAAGAGCACCAACTGCTCTCCAAGAGGTCCCAGGTTCAAGTCCCAGCACCCACATAGCAGCTCACATCCATCTGTAATGCTAGTTCCAGAAGATCCAACACTTTCCCATAGATATACATGCAGACAAAACACCAGTGCATATAAAATAAAGATAAATAAATTATTTTAAGAAAAAGAATTCTAACCCGGCAGTGGTGGTGCACGCCTTTAATCCCAGCACTTGGGAGGCAGAGGCAGGCGGATTTCTGAGTTCAAGGCCAGCCTGGTCTACAGAGTGAGTTCCAGGACAGCCAGGGCTACACAGAGAAACCCTGTCTCGAAATACCAAAAAAAAAAAAAGAAAAAGAAAAGAAAAAGAATTCTAAACAGCTTCTGAAATACTGCCTCTCACTGTTGTCATGCTAGGTCGGTAGAAAGCTCTTATGAGTCCAAGTGTGTATCTTACACAAACACAAAACAGTTTTTCCATCAGTGACATCTGGAACTCACTGAGACCCACCTGCCTCTGCCTCCAAGTGCTGGCATTAAAGGTGTGTGCCACCAGCCCCGGCCCCTGAGTGACATTTCTTATCCTTCAGCCAATGCAGTACTTCCCAGCAGCTGGAGATTTCACTCACTAGGAGGCATTGGTGACATCTGGAAATATTTTACATCTTTATAACAGAGGATGTGCAGTAGTGTCCAGGAGGTCAGAGTGGGGGGTGGGGGCTGCTGCAGTGCACAGGGCAGCCCTATAGCTAGGAAGTAGGTAGCACACCCCTACCACTGGCAGAAGGAACAAGGTTGAGATAGCGTTATCAAAATGAACAAGGGCAGCCAAACTTTAGGATAGACCTTCTGCATGGTCCTGTTGAAGCAACAGAGACTTGAATGTTGATATTAAAGTGATCAGAGTAAAGGTATGGGCCAGGAGGCCCAGCAGAGAAAGACAGTTTTTAAAGGAAGCTACATGTCCAGATGCTTCTTTTTTTTTTTTTGGTTTTTCAAGACAGGGTTTCTCTGTATAGCCCTGGCTGTCCTGGAACTCACTCTGTAGACCAGACTGGTCTCGAACTCAGAAATCCGCCTGTCTCTGCCTCCCAAGTGCTGGGATTAAAGGTGTGCACCACCACTGCCTGGCTGAGATGTTCTTCTAAAGTCCTGATTTCATTATTCTGAATTGGCTGCAGAGCCAGAATTAGTGCCACAGGCCTGTAATCCCAGTACAGTACTCAGGGCTGAGATGGGACAATCAGACAGACTCCAGGACAGTGATGGAAAACCCTGTGGTGCAGACAAGCAAACTGAAAATTCGAAAAGTAGTTATCGTCCCTCAACTCCCTTCCAAGATCATATGCTACATACAACAAGTCAGTTCCATGTGGGAGGATTGATTTCTTACAACTCTCCGGTTCAAACCCAGAGCCTTGCATTCAGTTTTGAATTTCATAAGTAATCTGTATTTTTTTTTTGAAGTTTATTTCACATACACATTTTTCCGTGTGGTTGCACGCCTGTATGAATGTGGTTTTATTTGCTGTTTGCTGGCAGTGGGTATTAGGCCTCACATTGTAAGCACACTCTGTCCACTGAAGCATATTCCTGTCTGTGGTTTTATTTTTAAGTATTGGAGCATAGTCCTTTATGTATAAGTTCTGTCCAGCAAATCTTCTTTTGTCCATCATTTGGCTGTTTCTGGTATATTCTTCTTTGTTCCATAATTAGACTCTGGCAATATAGCTATAAACAGAAACAAAGGTCCATCTGCAAACTTCTAATTTGTTCTATCCGTGCCACACTGTTGTTAGTAATCCATGCTCACCCCTGGGGAGGTGCCCTCAAGCCCTCTGGATAAGGACTGGCAGGCCCTGTAGAGAGCTAGAAGGAGACACAAGGAGCCCAGATGAGAGAGATGAACCTCAGTTACTGTCAACACAGTGGTAGAGATCAGTAGATTCAAAAAGGAGGGGTCAAAATGGTGACTAGTGGGTATACCTGCCCAGCACTTAGCAGGTAGGACTGTGCCTACAGCCTGCAGAGAGGCATCCTGGTCTAAAGCTGGATGCTTCAATAATCAGCAATTGGATTTGTTTAGCAATAGCTGAGTCCCCTTCCCTAAGAAAGGAGCTTAAAAGTGCTCAGTTGCTGCGTTTGCCCTGCCTGGTGTTCTCAGCTCATGCTGACAGCTTCCTATGAGGCTTGGTTAGCATAGCAATAGAATAACCAATCTGAAGGAGAAGTAATTCTCATGAGTCAGCCAGCTGCATGGAGGAGTCGGCCCCTGGCTCCTTCATGGTTTTGGTGTCACAGGACATGCTAAGCTCAAATTCATGAACTAAGAATTGACATTGTCATTTGCTTGAGCTTCCCCTGTGTTCCTGAGATTTTTCTCAGTTTGGATTACCACTTAGATGACAATGGACCTGATTCTGAAGTTTCTCCATACATGGCTTTTGTGTCTTTGAAAGCAGTGGATCCTTTCTAGATTTGGCATCCTGTCTTTGGTTGGGAATGGTGGTGGTCACAGGACCAAAACCAGAAAGGAACGTGACCGTTAAGTGTAGCCCTGGTCCTGTATCAGGCAAGTCAGTGGGCTTTATGCTTTTTTATCGGGATGGTCATATGTTTAGCTCTGCCTCTGCCTTCCAAGAGCTGGCACTAAAGCCATCATACCTGGCTCAATTTTTAAATTTTTAAGACATTTTACATCATTTTACTTATTATATAGTATGTGTGTGTGTGTCCACAAAGATGTGCATGGCCCACTAAGCACAGGTCAGAGGTCAGCTGTGTGGAGCTGGTTCTTTGATCTGTGGGTGGCCTGTTGGGCTTACACATCTTTATCTACTGAGCCATTTGTGGATTCCAAACGTTCAGACATTCAGCTTTGTCTTTGTATGATGGGAATGATAATAACACCTCTGTTGCATGTGTCCCCAGCACTGCAGAAGTCAAGTCCAAATCCCAAGTAACTCATCAGATAAGAGCTGGGGGAGGGGAGCTCAAGATAGAACATTGCTTAACATATGCCAGACCGTGTTCATATCGGCAGTTAACATTCCTGCAGAGACAGGAAGGCTGCTGCAGCAGATGAGGTGATGTCAGAGTCTGTAGTTTGACATCCATCTTGAATCCTCTTAAGCCCAGAGTTTATTATTTTTTTATTTTATGTTTTTATCATTTTGAGGGGAAGAGGTTTCTCTATGTAGCCTTGTCTGTCTTGGAACTCATTCTGTAGACCAGGCTGTCCTCAAACTCTGCCTCCTGAGTGCTGGGATTAAAGATAGTATGTTCCCACAGCCTGGCTAGCCCAGATTTTTTTTTTTTTTTTTTTTATGGTGAAAAAAAAAGTGTATATTTAGAATTAGTCATCTGGACTCAGTTTAGATGATCCCAATCTTGTTGGCAACATCCAGAGCATCATAATCAGGAGCCAAGCGGACATATGCCTTCTTCTCTCCATCAGGCCTTATCAAGGTATTGACTTTGGCCACATCAATGTCATAGAGTTTCTTCACGGCCTGTTTGATCTGGTGCTTGTTGGCCTTGACATCCACAATGAACACAAGTGTGTTGTTGTCCTCTATTTTCTTCATGGCTGACTCAGTGGTCAGTGGGAATTTGATGATAGCATAGTGGTCAAGCTTGTTTCTCCTTGGTGCACTTTTCCGAGGATATTTTGGCTGCCTCCGGAGCCGCAGTGTCTTGGGCCGCCGGAAGGTGGGTGACGTTCGGATCTTCTTCTTTTTGTTAGCCCAGATTTTTTTATGCTGTGTTTTCCTGAGTTTTTGCAACTGTCAATGAAAAGAGTCTCCCAAGATCTTGAGAAAGGGGCTGGAGAGATATAGATGGCTCAGTGGTTAAGAGCACTGACTGCTCTTCCAGAGGTCCTGAGTTCAGTTCTGAGCACCTGCATGGCAGTTTACAGCTCTCAATACTGAGATCCAATGCAGAACATCCCTATACGTAAATTACATAAACCTTTTTTTTTTTTTTTTGGATTTGTTTTTTAGAAAAGAAGCCTGACAAGGCAGACAACTGAGCTAGGAAAGGCCTTTATCCTAAGGGCCTGGGCCCTGCAGGCAGACTGCCTAGGTTTCTGTTTGTCCATTAGTCATGTAGCCCTGGACCAATCACTTAAAACACTCTGTTCTGTGTCCCCATCTGTATGGCAGGGACTGCACAGGGAGTGCCCAGGACAATAGGCGTGGACCCTCCCAGAGCACCCGCACAGTCCTTGGTCAAGGGAAATGTCCTCTTACTTTTGGTTTTCTTTCATGTAAGGAGCCGTGTAAAGCCAGTTGAGTACAGCCAGATGTACAGTTACAGCTACAACCAGTATTACCAGCAGTACCAGAACTACTATGCCCAGTGGGGCTATGACCAGAACACAGGTAGCTACAGCTACAGCTACCCTCAGTATGGCTACACCCAGAGCACCATGCAGGTAACCGTGTCTGCAACCCTTGGGTCTCATCCCATCTCTAGGGACCATCATTCCACACAGAAAACTGTTTATGGGCTTTGAAAAGTGGGAAGGGCTGGAGAGACCCACCAGGATCTTCTCAGGTTCCTCACTGTCCTGTCCTCTCTTAACAGACATATGAAGAGGTTGGAGATGATGCTCTGGAAGGTAAGAACCCCTGCGTGCCACCCATGGCCCTCAGCTGGGTGCTGAGGGACACCAAGGATGTGTGGGCTAGCTTTGTGTTGTTGTTTTTCAAGACAGAGATTCTCCATGTGGCCCTGGTTGTTCTGGAACTTGCTCTGTAGACCAGGCTGGCCTGGAACTCAGAGATCTGCCTGCCTCTGCTTCCAGAGTGTGCTTCTAATGGGAGTAGATTGCACCCAAACAGTGTTATAAGAAATGAAGGCCACTCCCAGGAGCCCATTGTTTCCAAGCTGCTGCACTCAACCCACCCAGTATCTCTCGAACAGTAACACCCTTACTTTGTATTTGTTGTTTTTTTATTTGTCTGGTTTTTATATTTTATGTGCTTTGGTGTTTCGCCTGCAATGAATGTCTGTATGAGGGTCAGGGATTTTCTGGAACTGGAGTTTCTTACAGACAGTTGTGAGCCATTGGGTGGGTACTAGGAATTGAACTCAGGACCTCTGGAAGAGCAGCAGTGCTCTTAACCACTGAGCCATCTCTCCAGCTCCTACTGTTTACTAGTTTGTAAGGTTAATTTTGTCTTTATATTCTGTTTTCCAGTTTGCTTTTTCTTTAGTACTGGGTGTAGAACGTAAGGCCCTGTTATGCTAGTGATGCTCTTGCCACTGAGCTATATCCCTCCAGTGTATACACTTTTGAAATGACATCTTTTTTGATTAGCATTCTAAGATCCTAGCATTTGGGAGGCTGGCATAGGAGTCCAGGCCAGCCTGGGCCATGAGTTCCAGGGGAAAATACAGAAAATTTGATGGGTTTCAAAATCTAGGGAAAAAGCAACTACTGAACTACAGTAGAAATCACCCAAACCCACAGCCTCTGTTTTGGTTTGAATATCGGGCTGGCTCCCACGGTAGGTCTAGATGACCTTCAACTCCTGCTTCTGCCTCCTAGCACTGGGATTACAGGTCTGGGCCAGCACACCGGCACAACAGTTTCCTTAAAGCCTAGCCAAGCTTTAAAATGCCAGAAGGTTGAGATAGAATGATTGCTTTGAGTTCAAGTTGGATTACATACTGAGACTTTGTATCAAAAGAGAAAAAGATCAGGTGTAGTGGGCAGTAGTACAAGCCTTTAAACAGGGGTGGAAGGCAACTCGGCTTGGTGTGGTGCGAGCGTGGCTTCAGAGCTAGCCTTGGTTATAGAGCAGACAGAGCCACACACTTAGAATCCTTAGAGAGACTACACTAAGGATTTCTCTTTGTAAACGCCTTTCATGCTCAGCTCAACATGGTAGAGCACCTCAGTAATCTCCAGGCTACAGACCCGGTCTCAAAACCCAAAGGTCTAGTATTGGCTTTATTTTTTTGCAGACATTCTCAATATATCAAGCTAAATTAAAACCCATCGTTCATTTGCCTCCACCTCCCATGGAATGAAGTTATAGGGGTGCCACCATACCTTGAAAATGTGGGATGTCTGAGACAGGACTAGGCTCCCAGTAATTAAGGTGGCACTTTGGATTCATTAACTTAATGTCTTCCAAGCCCAAATTTCATCTCTTAGGTTTTTATGTAGCTCTCTTCAGACATACCTGAACCCTCAAACCCTCCTTGCAGCTGGTCTCAGCCTGCCTAACCTTTGCCTTTTTCTTGTAGACCCAGCTCCACAGCTGGATGTGACTGAGGCCAACAAGGAGTTCATGGAACAGAGTGAGGAACTGTATGATGCACTGATGGACTGTCACTGGCAGCCCCTGGACACTGTGTCGTCAGAGATCCCTGCCATGATGTAGCCAGGACATGACACAGAGCAATGATCTTTTTTTATTGTGAAGCTTTTATCTTTTTGAAACTGATTCATAATGTTTTAATAAATTACTTTTCCTGAAATTATGGGCCACTTCAACTGTATGTAAAGCCATGCAACCAGTTGTCTTGGTAGATCACATGACATTTGAAAATACCCTAGCAGTTAACCAAGTCTGTCAATGTTAAGCAACTAGTGGTTTTAACTAGGAATGACCACTGTTAACAGGCCTTGAAAGGGAATTGAACGACCCCTCCAGGGGGTGACCCAGAAAGTGACCCCTAAAGACACTCTAGAGATCTCTTGTAATGAGTCAGGTCTTTATCATTTCAGGTCCATGTGCCTCATGCAGGAGGCAAGGGTCATCTACCCTGAGATCTAACTAAAAGGATTCACGTGCAGCTTGGATGGATCACAACAGGCCAAGATGGTTCCACAAGGGGAGGTTTATTAAGAGTGGGAGAGCGGGAGGAGAGAACAGAGAAGTGGAGGATAGAGGCTGGCCATGACCACGTGGAGAGAGGGGGAAGAGAAGGGGGGAGGGGAGACAACCTGCAGGTGCGCTGGGTTGAAGAGCAAGAGAGAGGAGGGGGCAAGCAGCCCCTTCTATAGTGGGCAGGGCTACCTGCCTGTTGCCAGGTAACTCTGGTGCGGAGCATACCTGGCTATTTCCAGGTGACTGTGGAGGTGGAGTTTAACAGATTGCTAACACTAACAGCTTAGGATTTTTATAGACAAAGGCTGGGGGGAGGGAGAGGGTTGTGGATAATCATACACAATTGGTGGTTATGTCTGTAATATGTGTAAGTAGACTTCAGGCAGAGGTTTGACAAATCTTGAGAATAGTCTCTGTGGCCTCAGGACCCAGTGTGAGTGTTTATGTTAGTCAACAGACCATCTGGCTGAGTCTAATTTACAAATCTTTGGGACCTCTGGTGGGAGTTTTCTCAGAAGAGGTGAAGTCAGACACCATGGGACCAGATTTTCCGGAACCCTCAATTGACTTTTGTTCTGCCATCTCTTGTGATGGCCTTGGGTTAGCAAGTTAGCTGACCTGTAATTTTTAACTATTTGTATTTCTATTTATTTAACTTAAAATTTCTTTCAGTATCACTAGGGCTGATTTCAAAATGGCAGTCTCCATGCCCACCTGCCACCATGCTCAGTCCTGATCCTGATGTGCTGATCAGCAGAAAAACCCCAGCCCCCATAGAATCTAAGGATCTACTGTTGGCTGAACAATGGTAGGACATGGCTGTCCTGGAACTTACAGCAGACCAAGCTGCCTAGAGAAAGCTGGCCAGTTACAGAGAAGACAAGTTCCAAAAGTCTTTATTAAATCAACTGCATGTTACGTGACAAAGTATTTCACTTTTTCAGAATGAGGTTTCTTGATGTAGACCAGGCTGGCCTTGAACTCAAAGATCTGACTGCCCCTCTGATTCCAAAGGCTGCAAAACCTTCTGCTTTCAGGGCAATCCTCTTGTGACTTTTCTGAAAAGGAAGAAGTACAAACCTGTGTTAGTTAGTTCCACCCTGACTCAATCCCCACCTCAGGTCATTCCTAAGAACTGGTCTCAGTCCCATATCCGCATTTCTCATCCATAGATGTCCACTGATAATGGGTTTCATCATGGACCAGTGTCAGAGCTTCCTCACTCCTTACAATCTCCCTGTTGGATTATCAGATGGTGCTACTGTACTCATGTAATGGTCTTCAATGGGCAAATACTAGCCAAACCACATAGTCCCAGATGTTAACAGCTAACTAATCCAGCATACAGGCCACATATGAATCAAGTATTCGCTAGCCTCTATAGAAACCTGAAATTTTGCTATACTACTTAGGAACAGTCAGTCCTTAAGCTTACCCAACAACTGTAGACCAATCATATAATGGCTGCTTCACTGGTTACATGGCCCTTTAACAAGAAAAGAAAAAAAAGCATGAAAGCCAGTTTTTAGCAATCCTACTGCCTAAGGGCATTTTTAATTCTCAAGATACCCCCCGCCCCGCCTTTTTGTGGTTTTGAGACAGGATTTCTCTGTATAGCCCAGACTGTCCTGGAACTCACTCTGTAGACCAGGCTGGCCTCGAACTCAGAAATCCGCCTGCCTCTCTGCCTCCCAAGTGCTGGGATTAAAGGTGTGCGCCACCACCGCCTGGCAAGTTATCCCATTTTACAAAGCCCAGGTATGTCTGAATCTGGCCTGCTGCTCTACACCAGACTGCATCGCTGAGGCCAGCTTCAGGGTACTCTTCCTCCTTTACGACCACCAAGACCAGCATGGAGATCCGATGGGAAAGGGAAACCGGAGGGTTAGGCTGCCCCAGACAGAACCTTACCACAGTTTAATAAGCAGAGCCTGACAGGCTGTCTTCTCAGATTCTTCCCAAGAACCTCAAGTGTAACCTTCAGAAGGAAAGTTCATTGTGAAGACCACAGGACAGTGGAGTATCCCAGAGAGACAGCTCTTAGCTCCAATCCCAAAATCTATAGGAAAGCTGAGTGGCAGCTGCAGGCACTGTGATGGCCTGGGCTGTCAAAGTCTCTCCATTACTCTGGCATGCAGTTGGAGATCCCATGGCTACAGCAGCCACAGCCCTTGGAAACATGCTTCATTTCTTCCCATGTAACCCAACCAAACCACCGAGCTTACCTGGCCCTTCTCAGGGTAGTCGTAACTTCCGGTCTCCTTCCTTACCACAGTCTTCATCTAAAACAGCTAAAATGAACGGCAACAGAATTATCCACAGTAATCTTGTTCCATATTCCCAGTCATTACCTTACAGGGAACTTGACAGTGACCAAGGCATTGCTATATATCAATAGATGTTTGAAGGCTCAGCAAACTTTCAAAACGTTTTTGTTGGCACATTACACATGTGCTAATACCTCCCCTCTACCCACAGAGTAGTGGGAATAAAAGCCTTTGGGATGTCAGAACAGTTCATTTTGAATAATAAAGATCCCTACATTCTCTGGAGAAACCTTAAGGTGGAATGTCTTTTCCCAAAATGTTGCAGATCAGTTACAGGAAACAGAACCGCGACCGTCAAGGAAAATGTTTTTCTGGGCCACCTTTTTGACCACAGCAGCTATGTAGAAGCAGCTGCAGCTTCGATAAGGGCCAGACACAGTAACAGTGGTTACTAGACCACAAACCCACAAGCCACCTGCCTCACCACCGTCTACTAGAGACACCAGAAAACGGCAATCCTATAAGCTCTGAAGGCTCATAGTTTAATACGTGAAGCTTTAGACACTCGGAGAGGTTTCTACTACGACTCAAAGCGGTTTCAAAATAATGACCGTACTGCTTCCAAACACAAAGTTTTTAACATGCTGTAGATATCAGGGTAAGCTGAATAAAACGGCGGCTTTCTGCAGTCACAAAGCGAGAAAGCAGAGGTTATACAGAAGCCTCTTACCCAACTCTGTAGGGCTAAGGCCAGGACAAACTCCTGACTTTTCTTAAAGGCTTTAATACTATGATTGACATAGGGATCGCCTAGCACGTGGCAGGATCCAAATTCCACCCAACATAGGAGCGAGGTTGGTCGACAAAGGTCACTCACAGGCAATGGTCACGGGCCTTTCCAGTTGGCGTCATTTTAATAAGGTTACTGCACCCAAGCAGGTAATACCTTCAAGGTACAAATGCTATTACTAGATCCCATCATCCCCAAGCCGATAATCTGCAGCACTCACCGGTTAAAAGGCGCGGTCCGTAGGCCGCTAAAGTATCACTGCGCATGCGGCCATTATGAACCATGCTTCCACTGCAGAGATGAAGAAACCGGGTTCCTTCGCTGCGGGCTTCGGATCACGCAGCCTCGGAGGCAGCATCTGGAGATGCAGGACGAGGGTGGTGTGCTGGGGGGGCTGGGAAGATGGGGGGCAAAATTTGGTAGAAGTACAAGCTGCCATTACAAGAACAGAAACGAAGAGCGGACGAAGTGAGAAAGGACTGAACACGGCCTGCAGCTGGCTTATATACGCTCGCGCCTCCAACAGCGTCTGCGTCATCCAACTGCCGCTCGGAGCCTCTGGGAAATGTAGTTCATAGGACCGCCTGGTTCCTGCTCCTGATCTGGCTCTGATCATACTGGCTTCCACCTGAACCAGAGAGCTCAACTCATCTCTCAGACCAGCTGCCATCCCTGCGGGTTACGTCTCCGGGAGACTTTGAATTAACACCGACCTTAGAGTTTTCCGCCCGGAGCGTCCCGGGATGCCTGAGAGGGTAGTGGGATACTACCAGGTCTTCTTAAAGGAGGACCCAGATGGATGCATTATTTGTTCAAAGCTTATTTCCTCTGCCACTATGTATTTTCTAAGCACCCGCTGTTTATACTGGGCCCTATTATTCCATCTTATGTTCATACACACCTGTGTACAGGCTTCATGGTTATCCCCTTTTCATAGGGATTGAAGAATGGATCATAGCTAGCAAGCAAGGTTAACTAGACTCAGCACAGCTCGGACACTCAAAGTAACAACCGTGTGCTATCCTTTGCTCATGGGATGAATGAATGAGTATCAACTTAAAATCATACATGGAGCCGGGCAGTGATGGCACACACCTTTAATCCCAGCACTTAGGAGGCAGAGGCAGGCGGATTTCTGAGTTCGAGACCAGCCTGGTCTACAGAGTGAGTTCCAGGACAGCCAGGACTACACAGAGAAACCCTGTCTCGAAAAACCAAAAAAAAAAAAAAAAATTTCCCAGCACTTGGGAGGCAGGCAGATTTCTGAGTTCGAGGCCAGCCTGTCTACAGAGTGAGTTCTAGGACAGCAAGGGCTACACAGAGAAACCCTGTCTCAAAAAACAAACAAACAAAACCATACTTGGTAAATGGACTGGAGAGATAGCTCAGTGGGTGGACGCATGAAACCCAGAGTCAATCTCCCAACTCCAAAGTCTGCACCTCTAATGATGATCCAGGTCTGTTAGCCCAGCATGGCCTGTGGGAGGAGGATTAAAAGGTTAAGGGAAGGGGTTGGTTTGTTTATTTGCTTTGGTTTTGGGATAGGAGCTTTCTATTTATGTTGCTCTGCTTGTCCTGGAATTTACTATGTAGACCAGGCTGGCCTTGAGCTCACAAAGATCCACCTGTCTCTGCCTCAGTGCTGGAATTGATTAAGGTAAATTCTGAGGCCAGCCAGGGCTACTTGAGGACCTGTCTAAAAAAAAAAAAAAAAAAAGAAAGAAAAAAGAAAAGAAAAAGAAAGGAAAAGGAGGGCTAGAAAGATCTCTCAGTGGTTAAAAGCACTGGCTGCTCTTGCAGAGGTCCTAAGTTCAATTCCCAGCAAGCACATGGTGGCTCACAACCATATGTAATGGGATCTGATGCCCTCTTCTGGTGTGTCTGAAGACAGTGTACTCCTATACATTAAATAAATAATATTGCCAGGCAGTGGTGGAGCATGCCTTTAATCCCAGCACTTGGGAGGCAGAGGCAAGCAGATTTCTGAGTTCGAGGCCAGCCTGGTCTACAGAGTGAGTTCCAGGACAGCCATGGCTACACAGAGAAACCCACAGTTGTCCGATGGTCTCCACGTGATGACTGGGATGGGGGTGGAGAGATGAATGAAACTTGGCTGCAATTGCATAACCAGTAAGTGGCCCTTGAACCGCAACTCAAAATCTCCCCAGTGGAAATGTGCAGACCTTTGTTGCTGAGGTTTACAGTTCTGACTGAGCCACCCCATGAGGATTGGCCTTAGCAGATGAAGAAGCAGGGCATAGGGAAGGGAAACGGCTAGCCCGTTGGGTTACACACTCCTTATCTATGGCATGGGTCAGCTGAACTGTAGATTCTGGTGTCAGGTGCAGTCAGAAGCAGCCACATGACCCCAGCCCCAGTGGGAGCCTCTGAAACAGAAAATGCAAAGTTCAAAGAATCTGATGCTGACACCCACCGCACAGCCCATGAGGGCTGGCCGGAGCGCTGTGCAGCCCATCTTTGGGGAGGGCTCAGTTCCAGCTGTTTCATGCTTCTCCACATTTGCCCATCTGCTCTGGATATGATTATTTACAGATAGTACATAAACTGCTTTTGTTTCTTTGTTTAGAATCAGTGAGAAGAGAGCAGGCCATTGAGCTACTTCTTGGGTAAAGATACTTGGTGCAAGCTTGAAGATCTGAGTTTAGGTCCCTGGGACCTACAGGGTAGAAGAAGAGGACCTACTTTTTCAAGTTGTCCTCTGGCCTCCATACACACATGCACATAAGTAAATGCAAAAAAAAAAAAAAAAAGAAAAGAAAGAAAGAAGGAAAAGAAAGAAGAGGAAGAAAAAGGGCTGGAGAGATGGCTCAACGGTTAAGAGCACTGACTGTTCTTCCAGAGGTCCTGAGTTCAATCCCCAGCAACCACATGGTAGCTCACAGCCATCTGCAATGGGATCTGATGCCCTCTTCTGCTGTGTCTGAAGAGAGCAACAATGGTCTCATAAACACAAAATTAATAAATAATTCTAGAAGAAGAACAACAACATCATTCCTGGGCTGTTCCAGATCCCAGACTGGTCCTGTGAGAAAATTAAATAATAAACAAAATCTTGTCTAGAAGTGAGTTCCAGGATAGCCAATGTTGTTGTTACACAGAGAAACTCTGCCTCAGATAAATAAATAAATAAATAAATAAATAAATAAATAAATAAATAAAATAAACTCTGGGTTTGTATAGATTTGCCAGATGTTGAAGTCTTCATTGGTAAGTGAGCTTGGGCTTGCCATGTAATTTTTCTCCAAGCTTCTATTTCTTCAACTATAGAAATGGGCAGAATAACCACCTACTTGTAAGGTTGAAAACTGCCTAGGCCCATGCTGGGTGGTAGTGACAGAGGCAGGCCAACCTGGTCTACAGAGCAGATCCAGGTTAGTCAGGGCTACACAGAGAAACCATCTTTAAACAAACTCCTGCCTGGGACTTCAGCCTTGATTCCTTAGGCCTCGAGAAGCCAGATTTGAATGCATACATGCTGGCCTTACATGAGCTTTTAATCCAAGTGGAACCTGAGACCCAACCATGTCATTCTGATTTTCTGACTGTCCCTTTTGAGGTATCAAGGGAGTCATGAGGGCTGAGTTCCTGCTATAGAGTCACTGTGACCCTAAGAGGCACACCTTTGAGTCTTGGACTCCTAAGCCCTAAAATAGGCCACAAAATCGGAACCTAAGTATTACTTCCTGAAACCGGCTAGCCTCATATTCTGTCTCGTCTGCAGTCTTGTCTCCTCTGCTAGAGAACATTCAACTCTGTCCTACGACCCTGCTATCAAAGGCTGAGGGGGTATTGAATATTCACTTTGACCCTTGCACTGGTGAAGGCCCCAGACAGGGCTAATGAGACTCCAGAAAAGGGAACCCTGGACTTCCCAGAGTGATTTCATCCCCTTAGTGTGGAGGTGCCTGGAAGCACAGGTACAGGGTTACGATTAGAGAGAAGAGACACTCTAACTTGGTGTCTTAGGCCATAAAGACCTGGACTTTAAGCTCCCCAATCCCCACTTCCCACTTTTTCTATTTTAATTCTGTTTATTCTTTTCTTTCTCTCTCTCTCTCTCTCTCTCTCTCTCTCTCTCTCTCTCTCTCTCTTTCTTTCTTTCCTTCTTTCTCTTTATTTCTTTCTTCTTTTATTCTTTTTTTTTTTTTTTCTGATACAGGATTTCTCTGTATAGCACTGGCTACTGGCTGCCCAGGAACTTTGTAGACCAGGCTGGCCTCCAACTCAGAGATCCTCCTGCCTCTGTCTGGGATTAAAGGCTTTTTAATTCCTTTATCCTGTGGAGCAAAGGTGGTCATTGTTCCATTTTACAGAGGTAGTGATTTACATCTTGCCCAATCAATTACAGGGATTGCTTTCCAGGATCAACTTCCCCAGATCTTGACCTCTCCTAGAGGCTGTACCAGTAGGGGGCGGGTGGTGGTAATGGTGGGGGACCCATAAAAAGAGGAGGAGATACAGCAGGAGGAGGCGGGGGGGGAGGAGGAGGGGAGGAGGAGGAGGAGGAGGAGCAGGAGGAGGAGGAGGAGGAGGGGGAGGAGGGGGAGGAGGGGGAGGAGGAGGAGGAGGAGGAGGAGGAGGAGGAGGAGGAGGGCGGAGCCACACAGAAACTGTCTGAGGTTCCGAGGTCGGCAAGGAGCCCAGATCCCATGGAGGTGGCAGGCTGCAGTTACCAGTTTCGGATCGCGCTGCTCGGGGACGCGGCGGTGGGCAAGACGTCACTGCTGCGGTGCTACGTGGCGGGTGCGTGGGGGGCGGCGGAGCCGGATCCCGAACCCACTGTGGGCGTGGAGTTCTACAGCCGCAAGCTGCAGCTGCCCACTGGGCTGCAGGTCAAGCTGCAGCTCTGGGACACCGCAGGCCAAGAGCGCTTCAGGTGCGGCGGGAAGGGGGTAATGTCAGTCACCTAGGGGGCACCCTTTCTGACAGGTGCCAACTGCAGGGGATCAAGCAAGGTTCCGTGGTCCCTACCGTGCCGACCCCTCCCTACTCAGTCGTTCATCCTACAAACTCCGCAGAGTGGGTCAAGCCCCCAGCCCCAGTTTGTGCTGTCTTTGAGCCCCTACCCAGCCCTAAAGGAACTGCATCACAAAGGGAATTTGCACTGAAACTCTGACTTCCCCAGAGATGCAGAGAGCTCAAGGATCGCGAAGCAGACATGTCAAGGGGGTGGGAAGGAAGACTGGTGTGAGAGGCATTGGCGGGAGCTGCTGACAGGAGGCCTTCTGTGGATCTCGGTGTGGAGGTGGGGTGCCCTCTAAGGCTGTCTTAAAGATATTAAGACTCTCCCAATTATACACACGCCCCTCCAGGTGCATCACCAGATCCTTCTACCGGAACATGGTGGGCGTTCTGTTGGTCTTTGATGTGACGAACAGAGAATCCTTTGAACACATCCAAGCCTGGCACCAGGAGGTCGTATCCACTCAGGGCCCAGACAAGGTGGTCTTCTTACTGGTTGGCCACAAATGCGACCTGAGCACCCGATGCGTCTCCACTCAGGAGGCACAGGAACTTGCTGCCTCGCTGGGCATGGCCTTCATGGAGACCTCAGCCAAAAGTAACCGCAGTGTGAACCTGGCCTTTGACACTGTCACCAGCGCCATCGAACAAGCCCTGCAGCAGGGGGACATCAAGCTAGAGGAGGACTGGGCAGGTGTCCGGCTCCTCCATAGAGCCCCAAACCCTAGATCCTCCAGCAGGAAGCAGGACTCAGGCTCCTGCCAGTGTTGACTCCAGGAGAGAAAGGGTTATGGTAGTACCAGCCTCAGACTCCCCAGAGAGACAGGAGGGCAACAGACAAAAAGACTAATACCAACAGTCTCCTGATATGTCCCTGCCTTCTAATTTTGGGGATATCTTTTTCTTAGTCAGAGATTCAACATAGGGCTAGCTAATTACAAACAGTCTCAACTTTTTTTTTTTTTTTTTTTTTTGGTTTTTCCAGACAGGGTTTCTCTGTATAGCCCTGGCTGCTGTCCTGGAACTCACTCTGTAGACCAGGCTGACTTTGAACTCAGAAATCTGCCTGCCTCTGCCTCCCAAGTGCTGGGATTAAAGGCGTGTGCCACCACTGCCCGGCAGTCTCAATCCTTTTATATTTCCAGAATGGATCTTGCTAAATTGCCCAATCTGGCCTTGACCTAGTAACTTTCTTCAGTGATTGAGATTACAGAAGCGTTCCACTAAGCCAGAACCTCTCCCAGGTTTTTAGTTCTCTGCACAACTCCTTTCTAGAGGAAAATCTAAGATCAGGTATGTGACTTATTGTGACTTGTGGTCGAGCACAAATGCCAGCAATCCCCAAGCTTGAAAGGCAGAGGCAAGATAAGGAGTTTAAACACATTCTCAGCTCCATAGACAGTTCAAAGTCAGCCTTGGTGGCTCAGGGTTGAGGACACTGGCTGTTCTTCCGGTGGACCCAGCTACATGCAAAGACCAATAAGGGATAGGTTTGCTCACACAGAGCCTGCCTAATTGACAGGCGAGTGGTAATGTCATGCTTCTGGGCTTCTTTCTTGGCTTCCACATGGTTATTTCTGGCAGCATTTCTGGGCTGGAAGACAACAGCTTCCCAGCATCTGTCCAAGGCTTTGCTGGCAGGTTACTATGGGGAATTCTAGTGGAAACTTTAGATCTTCTCGGCCCTTAGGGTAGCATGACTCTGGCCTTAACATGGAGTGCTTCTCATGGCTCTCAACCCAAGCTCAGTGACTAGAGCTGACTTTCAGGGTTGACCATGAGTAAGCAGCAGACTTGTTGGACGCACGGCAGACAACGCGGAGGAGCCACCAGGGTGTTTGCCGGAAGTCCCTTTGGATGATGAACCTCAGGTTTCTGTACCGCCTGGAACCTGATCATCCTAGGGCAACCCACATCTGCCTATGAGGATGGTGTTAAAGAACTTGCCTTCTTCAAGGCGTAGAAGCCTGTTCCTTTCATCTCAGCACTGAGGAGACAGATAGGTGGATTAGCCTGATCTACATAAGTAAGTTCCAGGCCAGCCAGAGCTGTGCTACTCAGTAAGATGATATCAAAACAAACAAACAAGGAGGCAGGGAAGAGGCTGGAGAGATGGCTCAGCAGTGTTAAGCCCTTGGTAATAGTGTAGAGTAGAAATTCAATGCTCAGCATCCACACAGTGAGTCGCAAGCATCCATCGCTTCAGTTCCAGGGGATCTGATGCTCTTGTCTAGCCTCCAGGGACAGCAGGCTTGTATACAGCACACTTACACACATGCCAACAAAACATTCAGACAGGAAGTGGCTCAGGGTTGAGAGCACTGGCTGCTCTTCCAGTGGACCAGGCTCAATTCCCAGCAACCACACAGCAGCTTACTAACTCCAGTCCCAGGGGATTTGTTGAAGGCACTAGGCAGGTAACGGTGCACAGACACACATGCAGGCAAAACACCTGTACACGGTTGGAGAGATGGCTCAGTGGTTAAGAGCACTGACTGCTCTTCCAGAGGCCCTGAGTTCAATTCCCAAGAACCACATGGTAGCTCACAACCATCTGCAATGGGATCTGATGCCCTCTTCTAGTGTATCTGAAGAGAGCAGTGGTGTACTCATATACATAAAATAAATAAATCATTGAAAAAAAAAGCATTTTTTAAAAAACACCTATACACATACAAATAAAGGAATTTATAAATCACAATATTTGATGCCGGGCAGTGGTGGCGCACGCCTTTAATCCCAGCACTTGGGAGGCAGAGGCAGGTGGATTTCTGAGTTCGAGGCCAGCCTGGTCTACACAGTGAGTTCCAGGACAGCCAGGGCTATAAAGAGAAACCCTGTCTCGAAAAAAAAAAAACAAACAAAAAAAGATTTCGTCTCAGAATATACAGCTACATGTTCCTCTCCAGCTGAGACTTTGTTGCATGGACATCTGATCTGCAAGGGGACTTTGTAGACCAGGATGGCCAAGGGGGCAACTGTGGATGGCTTCTGGTGTTTATGCTGAGTGTTGGGCCAACTTGTAGAGGCCTTTCCAGGGATGTAACTGTGCCAGCAGACATGAGCAGGCTATGAGCAGTCAGGGCCTACAAACACCCCCCCCCACCCCGTTTATGTTTGGGTTTATTTTGCTGCTTACTTTTAGTTTTGGTTCATTTTAGGCAAGATTTGTGGCTGGCCTGAGAAGTGCTATAAATGAGGGTAGTACCTAACTCTTCATGGTTTTCTTGCCTCTACTTCTGGAGAATGGGGAGTTAACCTCAAACTCACTGTGTACACCAGGCTGGTCTTAGCTTGTGGTGCCTTGATCAAGATTTCATCTCAGAGCCGGGCAGTGGTGGCACACGCCTTTAATCCCAGCACTTGGGAGGCAGAGGCAGGCGGATTTCTGAGTTCGAGTCCAGCCTGGTCTATAGAGTGAGTTCCAGGACAGCCAGGGCTATACAGAGAAACCCTGTCTCGAAAAAAACAAAAACAAACAAACAAAAAAAGATTTCGTCTCAGAATATATCACTAAGGCTATCAGCCAATTAGCTGCCACCCTGGTCTACAGAGTGAGTTCTAGGACATCCGGGGCTACATAGAGAAACCCTGTCTCAAAAAAAATCAACCAAACAAACAACCAAACAAACAAGCAGACACCACAAAACACAAAATAAAACAAAAATTATCTGAAACCTAGAGAGATTTCTCCATCTGGCTGTAGCCAGTCCAAAGTCTTCATGTTTGTCATGGGAACGAATTTACTTATTTCTTCTGTTCTGTGATAATAAACATTCATAATGCCTTGTGCAATGTTTGTTGTTTTTAAGACAGGGTTTCATGTAGAACAGACTGGCTTCTGACTCTATAACCAAGCAGGATGACCTTGAATTCCTGATCCTCCTGCCTCTACCTCCCACAGAGGTGGGGCTTCAGGCATGCCTGGTTACTTCTTCTCCAATGGGACAGGTCATTCAGGGTAACTTGAACCAGTCCTTTCACGTCAGTCACTCCGAATGGTTGAGCAGGTAATGCTCAGAAGTTGAGACAGGTAGATCATGAGTTCCAGGCCTATCTGGGTTGAAGTGAGAAGGATCTCAGAAACAAAACAAAAGGAGCATTCTAGTCAGAGTTCGGAGAACAGTCTGGAAATCCCCTGTCACCCAGGCCAGCCCCACTCAGAAAAGATGATGTCATTATACCCAGTGCCTCCCTTCAGTGTTCAGAAGGCTACAATCACACAGCTGCAAAATAGAAATACCAACAGTTTTGGTCCCACGGGGCTGTTGTGGGGCTGACATGCTTGCTATATGAACTCTTCACACAGTGTGGGCTCATGCTCATGGGCTTTCTGTGGCTCGGGTCTTCTCCATGGCAACACAGTAACCCTCGAGGTCCAAAAGTCCTGACTGTTTTATAGACAAAGAGTCAATCACGACTGGTCAAGTGACATGACTGAATTACAGAGGCCGGTTCACAGTTCCACATTCCAGTAGCCAGACCCAAAGTGTATAGCCTTTTTTTTTTTTTTTTTAAACTCTCCCTATAGACTAGGTTGGCCTTGAACTCAGAGATCCATTGATTCTGTCTCCTGAGTGCTGGGATTAAGCCGCCACCACCTGGTCCAAAGTGTGTTCTGCCTCATACTTGAAGGTTTTATCCCATCTTGGCAAACTGCATTGATGTGAGGAAATCTTAAGAGACTCCAAGTGGCTCCAGTGAGTGTTTGCAATATGAAGATGTAGTCCTGAAAACTGCAGCCTCCCCACTTCTATCCTGTGGGCTGCATCCTCCTCTGGATGGTTTCAGGCTTGCAAGGTCTTCCCTCCGACTCAGCATCCACATCCCCTAAAGAAGTCTTTTTCTTCCCAGGGTCCTTATCCATATAATCTACCCCAGACCTTGGCGGGGGTGGGGGGTGGAGGGAGGGGACAGGGTTCTCTCTCACTCCTCCTGTCTTCTTCTGTTTCTCTCCCTTCTTGGTCCCGTTATCTTCCTCCCTCTTCTGCTTCTTAGACAGAATTTTATGTATCAGAGGCTAGTTTCAAACTCAAAAAATATTGGTAAAGGTGACCTTGACCTCCTGATGCTCTGTCCACAAGCTTCCAACTGCTGGGATTAC
This sequence comes from Grammomys surdaster, assembly GCF_004785775.1. NCBI lineage: Eukaryota > Metazoa > Chordata > Mammalia > Rodentia > Muridae > Grammomys > Grammomys surdaster. The sequence goes on along the minus strand of NW_021621113.1, from coordinate 5,234,901 downwards.
AGGTATACAGTACCCTTCCTACTTTATGTGGACAGGGCAGTCAAACCCAGGGTCTGAAGGCAAGCATGTTACCAACTGAGCTACATTCCCAATTCTCTTCATTTTTTGAGATAAGAGCTTTCTATGTAGCCTTGGACCGGAACTGATGGCAACCCTCCTGCCTCTGTCTCCTGAGTGCTGAGGTTATAGACACATGCCGCCATACCTGGCTATTGAAGCCTAACTTTTCTAACTCCATTAAGACCTTATTTCAGTTTTTCACTCCTTTTCCTGGCCTACCCGATACAGGCACAGGCTTCTTCATGATGGCTTCCTGGTCCTAGGTGGGCCAGAAGCACTTATCCTTCAGCATTTATCCTATTATTAGAAGACCTCCCAACACCCCCCAACACCCTGAGTTTTAGTGAATTCTTCCTCCAAAGGCTCCCTCGAGGGTTTCTTTATCTTCGGTCCAAATAGCTACAGCAACACCCCAGCTAGCCCTTCCTGTCTGGTTCCAACTCCAGTCTACACCTCGAGTCCCAGCAATGCTGTCTTTCCTCACTGTAAGCATACCTGCCTTCACCCAAGTCTTCCCAGCCTCTGACTATCTAGGCAGTGTTCACAGACTCCTGCTCAACATGTCAGTCTTTGACAGGGTCTCTCTACATAACCCTAGATATCCTGGAACTCACTGTGTAGACCATGCTGGCCTTGAACTCCCAGAGATCCACTAGCCTCAAGTTCTGGGGTTAAAGGCATATGCCACTATAACTAGCCAACACGCCAGTCTTTTTAAAAATATATTTCTTCTCCTTTGAGATAGGGTTTCTCTATGTAATAGCCCTGGCTGACTTGGAACTCATTTGGTAAACCAGGATGGCCTTAAACTTGCTTTCCTGCCTCTACCTCCCCAGTGCTGGGATTAAAGGCATGTACTACCACAGCCTGCTTTTCCTTTTATTCTATCTCCCTACCTACCTATTTTTGAGTCAGGGTCTCATTGTGTAGCCATGGCTGGCCTTGAGCTTGCTATATAAACCAAGCTAGTCTTGAACTCACAGTTTTACCTGCCTCTGCCTCCTGAGTGCTGGCATTAAGTGCATGTGCACCGTGCCTTTATTTATGTGTATGTGGGAATGTCTGCATGTATGTCTGTGTATCCTGAGCATACGGTGCCAAGATCCCCTGGGACTGGACCTATATTGTGAGCTGCCATGTAAGAGTTAAGCATCAGGGTCTTCAGGCCATCTTTCCAGTCCCTGTATGCCAATCTTGAATATCAGAATACTTCCTTTGATTCATTTTTTGAGGTTCAGAGGAGGGAGTCCAAGTTTTATTCAACCACTCAAACAAGCTGGCATAGTGATATATATCTGTAATTTCAGCCACTCAGTGGGCTGAGGGAAGAAGATCATGAATTTAAGGCCAGCTACAGAGGGTCTCTCTCTCAGTTGCTCAGTCAGTCTCTCTTCTCTTCTCTTCTTTCTCTCTCTCCTCTTCTCCTCTCTCCTCTCTCTCTCCTCTTCTCCTCTCTCTTCTCTCTCTTCTCTCTCTCTCTCTCTCTCTCTCTCTCTCTGACAGGGTTTCTCAGGTTTCTCTATGTAAACCAAGCTGGCCTCAAACTCACAGAGATTCACCTGCCTCTGCCTCCCAAATGCCAGAATCAGAGTGCTGCCAACAACTGGAGACTTTCTCAAAAGCCCAGTATTTGGGAATGTAGTGTCACAATACTCATCTAACGTGAGCAAAGACTCTGAGTTTGATCCCTAGCACTACAAATAAACAAATATATAATAAATGAACAATAAAATAAAACAAAGCAGCAAACATCTAACAAGAAATCTCAAAACAACCTACATCATATTCACTTTACTTTATAGGCAAATAATTTGCCATTAGCAGCTATGAGCAAACAGCATTTGAGGTGATTCTTCATCCAATATTTTTGGCGAGGTATTCCAAATACATTTTAAATTTTATTTATTTAGGCCAAGCATATTGGCACATTTGTTTAATCCCAGTATCCGGGAGGCAGAGGTAGGTGAGATTTCTGCAAATTCAAGGCCAGCCTGGTCTACAGAGTGAGTTCCAGGACAGTCAGAGCTGCACAGTGAGCCCTGTCTCAACAAACAAAAACAAAATTATTTACGTGGGCCTGGAGAGATGACCTGCTCTTCCAGAGGACTCAAATTCAACCCCTAGCTCTCAAATAGCAGCTCACAATCCTCTCTAACTCTGGTCCCAGGGATCTGACGCCCTCTTCTGTCCTCCACGGACACTGCATGACATACATCCAGGCAAAAGACCCATACATGTACAGTTTGAAAACCACGTACATTATTATCTGCCTGCCTCCCTCCCTCCCTCCACCTTTATATGACTTCTAGAGACTGAATTTAGGCTGACAGGTTTCCATGGCAAACCCTCTCCCCACTGAGCCAGGCAGCTAGGCCTCAAACACCTTGAGAAACAGCTTGCTCCTTCCTTTGGGTGCTTACAGCCTCTCCACAGCGACCCCCAGCTAACTTTAGTTCTTTTAGGGAAATGCTTGACTCTGACATTCCACGATCCCATCTTCTGCAGAGCCAAAGGTGGCTTCAGAATCGGCTCCCCTCCCTAGTCTCTTCAAGTGCATTATTTTTTTCCTGATGTCTAGTCTAGTCAGGACACCAAGGACAGAACAATTCCACCCAACTCTATCTTGGTGAACCAATGAGTTTATTTGGCTTACAGGACATGGGTGACCACCAAACAGCTGCATCACCGAAAGTCCCACCCCAGCATGGTGGCAACCTCCCCCAAACAGCAGAGATGGAGTTCTCCCTTTGGCTGGCCTTCCAGCACTCCCCAGGACCATGTGTGGCTGCAGCAGAGTAGCAGGCAGCTTGTGAGGAGGCAGGTTAGAATCCTTGATGAGGGTCCAGTGACCCTTCTCACCCCCTTCCTTCTATGAGAGAACGCTGGCAGACCTGATCTTAGGGACACTTGCAGGTAGTCACAGCTGCTTTGAGTGGGATGGTGACAGCCTGCAAGGTTGGTAGTACATATCTGTCATCCCAGCACTTGGGATGGCGGCAGCTGGATCTTAGACACAAAACAAATTCAACATCAACCTAGGCAATAGATCTTGCCGCTAAAAAAACGAAACAAGGCTGGTGGTATGCTAGTTAGTATTCAGCTTGCTGCTCCTTGCAGTGTATTCAATAAATCTGTTTTCCTCAAGACAACGACAACTGAACAATCAAGACAGTAACCAGGGCTGGGAGGATAGCTAGTTGCTTGTCCTAAAAGCATAAGGACCTGAGTTTGATGCCCAGAACCTACACAGAGATGCCGGACATGGTGGTACACACTTGTTTTTTGTTTTTTGTTTGTTTGTTTGTTTTTTTGGTTTTGGTTTTTCAAGACAGGGTTTCTCTGTGTAGCCCTGGCTGTCCTGGAACTCACTCTGTAGACCAGGCTGGCCAGAAATCTGCCTGCCTCTGCCTCCCAAGTGCTGGGATTAAAGGCGTGCACCACCAAGTGGTACACACTTGTAATCCCAGGGGTGCGGAGGAGCAGACAGGAGAATCCTTGGGGCTCGTTGGATAGCCAGTCTAGTCTAATTGGTAGGTTCGCGTCCAAGGAGAGACCCCGTCCCAAAGTAGGAGGATGACACCTGAGGATTTTCTTTGGCCTCCACATATACATGTGAACATGCCTCTGTGAGTACACGCATACGCGTGCGCACATACACACACACACACACCTGTGAGAACACACGTCTGTGAGAACATACACGTGCACACACATGCGCACACATGCTCTGTAGAGAGGCAGAGCAGGGCCATACCATCCTGTCTAATGCAATCCTTCCCACATCTCAACAGTTAAGACATTGCTCAGCCAGGCAGTGGTGGCGCACACCTTTAGGTCTCAGCACTTGCGAGGCAGAGCAGGTAGATTTCTGAGTTCTAGGCCAACCTGGTCTATAGAGTAAGTTCTAGGATAGCCAGGGCTACACAGAGAAACCTTGCCTTGAAAAACCAAAGACACTGTTCAAGTGAGTTAGGTGGGAAGCCGAGACCAGCCTACTGCCAACACAGGTCACTGAACCAAGGGCTCCAATGCCTGAGATGCCAGAATGAAGCCACACACTGAATCTGAGGGCTGTCCACCCCTTTCTTCCTTTTATTATGGCTCCTGCCTACTGGAGGCATGGGCACAGCTTACAGAAACATGAACAGCCCTTCAGTGTGCTGACAAGACAGTAAGACTGAGACAGAGGAAGCCACCTACCTGTCACACAGCTGATCGAGAATGTGAGTCCCTCACTTCTGTCCATTGTACTTCCCCATCCCCTTGTCCCTTTGTGTCCTCCAAAGAGAACTCAAGAGTCATTCCAGATTCCTTCTTGGCTGCTGGCGTCAGTTACTTGTTCCTATCCAGACTCAGTGGGACCCTTCTGCTGTCTGATGTCACCAACAGAGCATCCTCTGAGAGCATCTTCCAGTGGTCATAGGTTCTGGAGAAAGTTAAGACCCTCCAACATCCTCATCCTGACGATAGGCCACAGATCCAGAAGCTCAGTGTCAGGTATGACCAGTGAAGAAGCTGGCTGTCCCCTTTCACTCCAGGCTGAAGCTTCAGCATGGCCTTTGAACTCCTCAGATCTATGAACTGTGTCACATCTTGGACCAAGCCTCAGGAGGAAGATGACCAAAGCAGGGACCAAAGGTAGATATTGGCCATGCTGTGGCTCCCAGGTGGAAGAGCCACTCTCCTCTGAGCTCATGGTCCCTCACAGCCCACAAGGCTTGTGCTGGGCATGCGTCAGGATGATGCCTGGGAAGGACATCCTGCTGTTGAGATAGGGCTTGCTTTCCTCCGATGACAGAATCCCAGCAACAGTACTTTCCCCAAAGTGATTCACATCCTTCCTCGGGGACAAGGATGAATACAATCTTCTATGGAGATCCAGAGAGGTCCAAAGGGGCTTTAAGGAGCCAGATGTGATGACACACAACTGTGGTCTCAGCTCACCGTGAGGTGGAGGCAGGAGGGTCAGTTCAAGGAGAGCCTCAGCAATACATCGAGTTTGAAGCCAGCCTGGCCTACCCAAGAAGTTGCCTCAAAACACACACACATACACACATACATGCACACACGCACACAAAAAGGTCCTAGGGACACTAACATTATCAAAACTAGAATGCTTGTTTATTTTGGGGCATAGCAGAGTTCTCCGTGTCTGGTGGCAGAGAAAGTGCTCCAACTCCTACTGCTGGCTTGTTCCTTTGGAGTAAAGCAGTGGGAAGGAAATACCTGCCTGTGCTGCCACCTGCTGTCTGCAGCATGCCCAGCCTTGCTAGGACCCTGGCATTTCAAAAGCTCTCAGCTATGCACCCTGTGTCTTCAATTAATAACTCCTTTATTCTGGAAAAGCAAATCAAGTTCATATTCATATAAACACTGACATTACAAAGTACAGGGATGGGGAAAGGAGGAGACAAACCCCTCTACAAACCTGCTAACACTGTCTCACCCAACACAACCAAAACACTCTTCCTACAGCCAATCACTTCTATCATAAACCACAGGCAGAATCTTCTCCAGTAGATACACTGCTTCTGTTTGAGACGGCAGGCAAAAGGGACCAGAAGGTGGGGTAGGAGGCTTTATTCTTTTGGCAGATCCTCTCAGTCATTATAGATATTGCTGCACTGTTAATAAAAATATATGCTTCTCTGTTAAGCATTTAAAAAAAATCCAAGGATGAGATGGCTGAGGTCTCAGCTCAAGTATTTCCAAATACATGTCGTCCATTCCCTGACTGTTCCCTGTGTTATTTCTTGGTTGTTTTCCGGATCAATGCCATTCTCTGAAAGGAGACAGAGATGAGCAGTTAACAGGGTCAGAGTCAGGAGCTTTCTGGCACATCCAGAACCACTAGCAAATAGCATGGTCTAGATTATGGGGAACAGCACACAGGGCCGAGAGATGGTTGCAGAGGCCACTGGGCCCAGTTCCCGACTGAGAGAACAGCCTGCTCAGCTAAGCCTGCCACGATCACATGCAGTGCAGCTCACTTCCCATCAGGGCAGCTGTTGAGATCACAACACAAAGGATACCAGGCTTGTCACTGGAAGGCCAGTGCCCTTATTGGACTAAGGACAGGGACAACTGGCTCTTGATCAGAAATATCCTCACACTGTCAAGAAGGGGAGAGGACAGCAGCTAACGTGGAACATAACCCAGAATGTCAGGCAGAAAAGCCCAGGTAGCTCTCAGCACAAGCCTCACATACTTCTTCCTCTGACCTGGGTGGTGTATGGTATTCAAGGCAGCTTTCACTGTGAGCAGGTGGGCATGCCCACAGGAGATCTGGAATCAAGAGCTCTAAATGAAGACTGAAAGTGCACTTGCATCAAGGAAGCTTTGATGGAGCTTCCTCGGACCTCTGCCCTCTGGTGCAGTGAAGCTGGCTGCGCGGGGACTGACACTCCAGGAGGCAGCTGTTTGTACTCCCTCTGAGATGCAGTTCTAGGGACCAATCTTGGCTGTCCCAGGCTCCTCACCTGTTTGTGAGCTTCTGTGGTACAAGCTTTTTTGTAGGGTCTGATTTCCTCAGAGCCAAATCCTGGGATCCACATGTTCCACTGGCGCTCTGCAAAGAAGACACCAGCACAGAGCTGAGGCTCCAGCCAGACGGGCAATGCAGCTGGGAGAAGCAGCAAGACAGACCTGGACTCCAAATCCACACACATGGCCTCGCCAGGTTTCTTCATTGTTTTAGCACTGGGGCAAACACTACCACTGAGCTGTATCCTCTAAGTTCTTTAACCTTTTTAATTTTTATTTATTTATTTTTATTTTATTTATTTATTTTATTTTATTTTATTTTATTGGTTTTTCGAGACAGGGTTTCTCTGTGTAGCCCTGGCTGTCCTGGAACTCACTCTGTATTCCAGGCTGGCCTCAAACTCAGAAATCCACCTGCCTCTGCCTCCCAAGTGCTGGGATTAAAGGCGTGCGCCACCACTACTCAGCAATTTTTGTTTTTTAAAATATTACTTAGTAACATTAATTTTATATGCATGGAGTTATGTGTTTTACCTGCATGTATGTATGTGTGCGGTGTGCAAGCTTGCCCCAAGGATACCAGAAGAGGGTGCTAGATTCCCAGGATCTGGAGTTAAAGATGGTTATAAGCCACCATGTGGGTGCTGGGAATCAAACCTAAGCCCTCAGGAAGAGCATCCAGTGCTCTTAAACACTGAGCCATCTCTCTAGCTTTTATTTTATGTAGTGTTTTATTTAAGTGTATGTTTGGGTGAGTGTATGTAGGCACCCACAGAGGCCAGACAAGGGCATAGTATTCCCTGGAGCTTGAGTTCCAGGAAGCCACCTGATATGGATCAGGAAGCTGACACTGGGACGTAGGAAAGAATGACAAAGGCTCTTAACCACTGAGGCCTCTCGTTAGTCACCATTTGTATGTTTTTGAGGCGAAGATTGACACGCCTCCTAGACTAGAGCTGAACTCCCAGTGATCTAACTGCCTGCGCCGGCCTCTCAAGTGTGAGAGTGATGAACTAGAACTGAACTCCCAGTGATCTAACTGCCTGCGCCGGCCTCTGAAGTGTGAGAGTGATAACACTCTCCTGGCTACTGCCTAGCTTACTTCTCATGTTTTTAAAATCTATATTATGTTTTTCTGCATTTTATTTTTGGCTAGACACAGTGACACATGATTTTAGTCCCAGCAGTAGAGGTGCAGAGGCAGGTGGGTCTCTGTGAGTTCCAGGACAAGGTGACCTTTTTTTTTTTTTTTTTTTTTTTTAAAACAAGGTTTCTCTTTGTAACAAGCCCTAGCTGTCCTGGGAGATGACCCTTTCTTAAAAAAAAAATAAAAAAGTGTCTATATATACTTAGAGAATAAGTTATACTCAGCACGGTTTACCCAGATGCTATTATTCCTTTCCATATTGTACCCTATCTTCATATTTAATTATATCATGAGATTTCTTTAAAGACATTGAGTACAGTATTACAGGCCTAAAACTCCAGTCCTAACTTGTCCCTAGTTGTATACAAGTGGGTCCCTTTATGACTCCATCAGTGGTATCAGAGCAGAAAAGCGGGGCTTGTCTCTTCCTCTCTGACTCTGTACCTTCTTCTGAGACAGGATCTATCAGAGAACCTGCAACACACTGTTTTCCAGCCAGGCTGGTTGCCAGCAAGCCCCAGCAGCCTTCCTGCACATCCCGACTCCCTAGGGCTTTGATTACAGGAATGCACAGCCTTGACATTTTATGTGGGTGCTGGGGACTGCATGGAGGTCATCATGCATCTACAGTAAGAGCTCTTACCCACTGAGTCATCTCCTTGGCCCTCAAACAGAAATTTAGTGATTGTATCATTATATGTTACACCTGCTGCACATAAACATTGAGAGTAACTTGTGTTCAGCTATAGAATATGTCCTTTTTTTTTCAAGTTCATAAATACAATCTTCAAGTGGTGGCGCACGCCTTTAATCCCAGCACTTGGGGAGGCAGAGGCAGGCGGATTTCTGAGTTGGAGGCCAGCCTGGTCTACAGAGTGAGTTCCAGGACAGCCAGGGCTACACAGAGAAACCCTGACTCGAAAAACCAAATAAATAAATAAATAAATAAAAATAAATAAATAAATAAATAAATAAATACAATCTTCAAGGAAGACATTACGATCCTCATTTTATGGACAGGGAGACAGACTCTCAGAAGTCAGTACGAAGGCTGCTGTGTAGATGGAAAGTGAAGAATGTTTTAAATCTCATGTCCTGGGGCATCCCCCTTCCACAAAGACCCCTCTCTCTTCTATTAGGCGCTGCTTCTGAATGGCAAATTCCATGTCTAAAGGTCTGGTCCTGGTAGGAGGGTTTCTCTGACATTCGTCAGAGGTCCTATGGACTACTCATGGAGCTGCTTCAGGGAGAAATGAAACCACATACCTAGATGCAGCTGGACATCTTTCACCTCCAGGGTGCTGGACTTGCGGTGCCGAGCGAGCTGGCAGGCAGCTGTCACCACACTCTCAATAAAATCATCAGCGATCTGTAGCAGCATCTGGAGAGGGGAAATGGGAGAGTAAGTATGGCACTGGCCAGGTCAGGCTCCTGTTGTTGGGACAACTGTGTGCTTCCTGACTCTCAGATTTGGCCAGGCTTTCAATTAGCAGGCTGGAATCAGCATCTGGACCAGTGTGGATGAGGAGTAAGGAGGACAAACACATCACTCAGAACAAGAGCAGCTCGTGCCTTACTGAGGATATTTTCTGATCTTTCTGCATTCCCTGCCCCTCTGCCTTCTCCTGATTTAATCATGAAACAAAGGTGATCCCTGATTACTCACTGCTGACACATGACAGATCTGCTATTTGTTCTTTTACATACTCTTTTGTTTTTGTTTGTTTGTTCTTTCAAGACAGGGTTTCTCTGTGTAGCCCTGGCTGTCCTGGAACTCACTCTGTAGACCAGGCTGGCCTCGAACTCAGAAATCCACCTGCCTCTGCCTCCCAAGTGCTGGGATTAAGGCATCTACAACCACATACAGCCCACCAGACAGGGTCTTTTTTATTTTATGGTTTGTTTGTTTTTTAATTTTTATTTATGTATGTATGAGTATTCTGTGTGTGTATATATATAGTACAAGCCAGAAGAGGGCATCAGACCCCATTACAAATGGTTGTGAGCCATCATGTGGTTGCTGGGAATTGAACTCAGGACTTCTAGAAGAATATGCAGTGCTCTTAACCACTGAGCCATCTTTCCAGCCCTCAGACAAGGTCTTCTGTAGTCTAGGATGGCTTTGAACTCCTAATTCTCCTGCCTCTACCTCTTAGGGATTACATGCACATGACTTCATAGTCAGTGTATCCTTAATCATTTTAATTTTTCTTTTTCTTTTTTTTCGAGACAGGGTTTCTCTGTGTAGCCCTGGCTGTCCTGGAACTCACTCTGTAGACCAGGGTGGCCTCGAACTCAGAAATCCACCTGCCTCTGTCTTCCAAGTGCTGGGATTAAAGGCGTGTGCCACCACCGCCCGGCTTAAAGTTTTGTTTTTAAGGTTTGTTCGTTTAATGTTTTTGAGACAAAGTCTCACTGTGTGGCCCTGATTGGCCTTGAACTCACAGAGATCTGCTTGCTTCTACTTTCCAAGAGTTAGGACTAAAGGCATGAACCACCATGCCTGGCTATTTGCATTTTTGAGACAGTGTCTCACTATACAATCACAGCTGGCCTGGAGCTTGCTATGTTGACCAGGCTGGTCTTGAACTCACTCCAGGACTGCCTCTGTCTCTCAATTGCTGGGATAAAGACATGAGCCACCACACATTTATCTATGTGCAGGTGCCCTAGGAGATCAGAAGTCCTAAGAGGGTGTCAGATCCTCTGGAGTTACAGGTGATTGTGAGCTGCCTGAAATGGTTGCTGGGAATCAAACTTGGATCCTGTGTAAAAGCAGCAAGTGCTCTCAATGACTAAACCATTTCTCCAGGGCCTTTGGAGGGCTTAATAAGGACATCAAGTATCTTCCACCAACCTCAGCCTATTTCTATGAGGCAATGTCTCGCTGAACTGACCCTTTCTCAGCACACTGAGAATCCACCTGTCTCTGCTCCTTGTGGAGCTGGGGTTACACGCCCAAGTGGGATGCCCACCTTCTCACACTGGTTCCTGTATCAGATCTTTAGCTCGAATGCTTGTGTAGCAAGTGCTCTTAACTGCCCAGCCACCATCCCTCTTGACCTTTATCCCCAGTCGTTAAAGGAAGATGGCAAGACTAAGACCAACCTGCTCAGGGATGTGTAACCAGTGAGCAGTGGAGATGGAACTTAGCCTCAGGGGTTAAGTTGAAATCCTGAGGTCTTTTATATATTGTCTACATGTACATCTGTGCCTGGTGTATGGAGGCTAGGTGTCAGATCTCCTCAGTCTAGAGTTTTAGACAGTTGTAAGCTGTCGTGTGGGTGCTGGAAACTGAACTCCAGTCCTCTGGAAGAGCAGCCCTGCATAAAATTCATTTTTATTTAAAAACCTTTTTTTTTTTAGATTTTTAAATTTTATTTTATGTTTACAAATATTTTGCCTGTATGTGTGTTTGTACCTGTACTTGCATAAGTCAAAAGTGGGCATCCCCTGGAACTGGAGTCATAGATGGTTGTAAGCTACCACGTGGGTGCTGGGAACTGAGTGTCTTCTACAGGAGCAAGGGCTCTTAAATGCCAAACCACCTCCAGCCCCACCCCATATTTTTATTTTCTCTGTATCCATGGAGGTATATGCATATGCCCATGTGTGAGGATGCCCAGGAAGCCAGAAGAAGGCATCAGATTACTTGCAGCAGGAGTTAAGGGAGTTGAAAGCTGTCCGATTCAAGTGTTGGAAGCCAAACTGGAATCCTCTTAAAGATCAGTAAATGCTCTTAACTGCTGAGGTATTTCCCAAACCCACCGTCTTTGCTCCTACTCACCATGCTGTCTCGATGCAGGGCCACATTGTCTCTGATCCCCAACTCCACCTTACCTCTTCCACATCTTCATCCAGCTGCTCATTAGGGTCCACTTCTCTTACTAGGTCTTGTAATTTCTTCTTGGTCAATACCTAAAGTGAATTGGGGGAGGAGTTTTCATAAGTATCAAGGAAGCAAATCTCATTGAAGCTACAGAAGACAGGCTGTCAAATGGCTGGGTTTAGTCTCGGTCAGTTAGCCCTACCTTGTGGTACAGCTACAAATGTACAATCCAGACAGAAGCTGTCATGGGAAAGAGAGCGAGAGCATGGAGGGAGATGGGGGAGAGTAGTTTAAAGCAGAGGCCAGCATCTAACTGACAGGCAGCTTATGCAGTTTCATCTTTCACACTCTTCTCTGCATCTGGCTGACAGTTCAAGCTGGGTATGGTGGCACACACCTGATGGCACCAGGTAGGTGGAGGCTGGCAGCTGTCTAAGTTTGAGGCCATCCTGGCCTATAAAGTGAGTTCCAGGACAGCTAGGGCTACACAGATGTCTCAAAACAACTCTCTCCCCACAAAAAAAAAGAAAGAAGAAGAAGAAGAAGAGGAAGAGGAGGAGGAGGAAGAGGAAGAAGAAGAGAAAAAGAAAAAGAAAAAGAAAAAAGAAAAAAAAGAAAAAAGGAAAAAGAAAAAAAATCTAACAGTTCTATGAGGGCAACCACCGTGTGGTTATCTCTATATACCTAAGTGATGTATAAGCAGCTAGCGTTATCACCCCTCTTTTCTAAGGAAAGTCATGCCACATCTAAGATTACGTTAAAACATGATGAGGGAGCTGAAGATTCAGCTTGGTTGTAGACTGCTTGCCTGGCTTGATCCTACATCAGATTCCCAGCATCACAAATAGAAACAAACAACAAAACACAACAGTTTCCCCCTGCCCTGACCCCCCCTTTGTGAAATACGCCCTCACAATGTAGCTCCGGTTGTCCTGGGGCTCACTCTGTTGACCAGGCTGGCTTTGAACTCAGATCTGCCTGACTCTGTCTCCTGAGTGCTAGGAGGCTTCTCTCTCTCTCTCTCTCTCTCTTTCTTTCTTTCTTTCTTTTTTTTTTTTTTGGTTTTTCGAGACAGGGTTTCTCTGTATAGTCCTGGCTGTCCTGGAACTCACTCTGTAGACCAGGCTGGCCTCAAACTCAGAAATCTGCCTGTCTCTGCCTCCCAAGTGCTGGGATTAAAGGCATGTGCCACCACCGCCCGGCCAAGGCTTCTCTTTACGGTAATTAGGGGTATGTATGTGTTTACATGTGCCCACTACAATGCATATGTGGAAGTAAGAGGATAACTTGAGGAACTAGGGTCTCTCCTTCCACCACAGATTTGGGGACAGAACTTGGATTATCAAGCTGGCAGCATGTGCCTTTACTGGTTGAGCCATCTTGGTGGCCTTCAGTTTTTTTGAGACAGGGTCCTGAACTTGTTTTATAGTAGAGGCTGAGGAACTCCTGACTTCCTCCTACGACCTGGCAAGTCCTGGGATCACAGGTGTGACTTTCTTGCTCTTTTCCAGCAGCTTCCAGAGTCAACACAGGCTGGTCTCTGCTCAGACAACCCTTCCCCAAGCAGCTTGGCTAGTCCTTCTACCCACTCCCTTAAATTGCCCCTCAACCAACCTATGCAGCCTACAAGATCCAAGGCAAAGGTTATACTTCTTTTCTAGTTGCTCTAGAATCAGAGTCACAGGTACAAAGAGGGAATCCCTGCTGCCATTGATGGCAGCAGTAAGATAAACTACAGGAAGGAACAACTGAAGAGAAGACTCTCATTTTACAAATAAGGAGCTATACTATACTACAGTATAGATACTATACTATATAGATAGCTATGCTGTACAGATAACTCATAAAGTATCTGCTACTGCTGAGTGTGGTGGTCCACTCTATAATCCCAAGGCTTGGCAGGAGGATTGCCTATGACCTGAGGCTGGCTGGGGCTACACAGTAGCTGGGGTTCCAGTCACTCTGGGCTACAGACTAAAACAGTAGATCAACAAAATAAAATCAAAACTCCAGCCACCTGCCATATGAAAGTTTGTTTTTACATGTGTTTATATGGATATACATATATATGTACATGCAGCCATACATAAGAGAGTAGAAACTGACAATGTAGACAATAATTCAATACAAATGCTAGAGGGGAAGACCTTCTTCAACAGAAAGAACAAGTACCTGACAATGTCCATCTCTGTATGGACAGGGCCAAATCAGAGAGGGGGCTAAGAGGAAGAAAGGCTGAGAGGTACCTGGTTGTTCTCAGGGCTAAGACGACCGCCTGTCCCAGGAGTGCCTGGTATCTTTCCCACAGTGGTGCTATTGGCCATGGAGCCTTGTGGCGGGGTGCTGGCTGGCTCTGGTTTTATGGATGAGAAACTGGAGAGGTTGATTAGCGCTGAGGGGCCAAACTGGTTCATAATCTGCCGAGCTTTAGACCTCAGCTCATGGAGCTTCTCGAGGTCCTGCTTCTTCTTAGAGCTGTGAGGACCAAGGCCGATCAACTGGAGAAAGAACCAGTCAGTTACTCTAGAGACACCTGCAGTGCTGGCTGACTTGTAAAAGTAACATGAACTCTGTCAGACTCTGAGTCTTATCTGAGAGGGTGATCCCTTGATGTTGACATTAAAATGGAGGGAATAAAGAATTTCATAGCTCTCACCTGGTTTTTAGAAACCATCTTGTCTCCAAAACCGAAATGAAATAGTTCACAAAATTGAAATAAGGAAAAAAGTAAGTGAAATCAGCAATCTTATTTTAAAAAATGAAGTAGAATAAGTAAGACATTTTTGAGGAATCCACACAAGCAGAATACTGGGTTAAGAGTACTTACATGCATCATCATCATCATCATCATCATCATCATTATTATTATTATTGGTTTTTTCGAGACAGGATTTCTCTTTATAGCCCCAGGCTGTCCTGGAACTCACTCTGTAGACCAGGCTGGCCTCGAACTCAGAGATCCGCCTGCCTCTGCCTCCCAAGTGCTGGGATTAAAGGCGTGTGCCACCACTGCCCATCCATGCATTATTTTAAGCATCAAATAATGTTAAATTCAAATAAACAGAAGCACAATCAAATACTTGAAACTCAGTTACAAAGCTTAAGAAAACAATTAGTTCACTTTCAAAACATGTTGAAGAATTTCAAGACATGCTTAACTCCAAGGCAGGGCTCTGCCCAATAAACACAACTTTTAGCAACTAATAAGAGCTCTGCTTTACCACTGACAAACTTTTCCCATTTGTGTTTTAGTGTTTCTTCAAGACATGCCAGGCCCTTGCCTAAAGCAGCCACAACTCCTAAATCTTAGAGCCATTACACTGACTCTGCAGACATCGGCTGCAGTGTCAAGACCAGAAGCACATACACCAAGTTCTGCCCATGGCGGCCTCAAGGATTTTACTTACTGCTATCTGAGTGTCTAGATCTTTAATTACATCAGCAACAGCTGTAAGCCCGCTGTAATGTGAGGCAGCCATTTTCAAAAGCTACCTGTAAACAAATAACTAGTATCAAGTACCACCCTGGCCACAGAACTATTCCAGTTGTGTGGCATGGTGCAACTTTGCCAGCAGGAATCCAGCTGAGGACACAGCTCAGTGCTAGAGCGCTTGCCTAGCATGTGTGAGGCCCTGGCTTCGTAACTGCGTCAAGACTGTATTGTAAAGTCAGGTGTGGCAGCTGAGGCAGGAGGATTTTGGGTATGAGGCCAGAGTCAGCTATCCAGGTAGCTGTTCTCACCCTAAACAGCAAAACTATAGGTACACGGTTGAGAATTCAACGAAATAACAAAGTCTAACTGCCCTCATCCCATCTGCCACAGTTGAGCTGGGGCTGGCTGACGGGAGAATGGCATGCTCTAACGGCTTCTCCTTTTCAAAGTTTTCCTTTTTTTGTTGTGATCACTCTTTAAAGTGATGGTGGATGCTGTTAATTCCATCACTCAGGAGGAAGAGGCAGGCAGATCTCTATGAGTTCTAGACTAACCAAGGCTATACAATAAGACCCTGTCTCAAAAAAAGAAAGAAAAGGAATGACAGAAGAAAAAAGGAAGGAAAGGAATGAAGGGAAAAAAGAAGAAAGGAAGGAGGGAAAGTTGGGAGACAGGAATAAAAACAGATTCTATTTAAACAATTTTTCTTCTGCAATGGTCAGGAATTTTACTATTGAAACACAGTATCGGAGTCAAGGGGACTATTTGCTGGTGGCAGAAAAGCCTTGTGACTATGGTGCCCAGCCTGACTTAATAACTGGGTTTTACCTTGCTGTTTCCTCTCCAGCTTCTAGTTGTCTACACAAATTAGTGTTTCATAGTTTACATGAACTGAAAAGAACAAGTGATCTGAAACTAGGGAGCAAAAGAAAAGTTTTTTACTTTGTGCTTTTTTTTTTTTTTTTTTGGTTTTTCGAGACAGGGTTTCTCTGTGTAGCCCTGGCTGTCCTGGAACTCACTCTGTAGACCAGGCTGGCCTCGAACTCAGAAATCCACCTGCCTCTGCCTCCCAAGTGCTGGGATTAAAGGCGTGCGCCACCACCGCCTAGCCAGGTTTTTTTCTTAAAACTTTAAAATTTATTTATTTTATTTATGAGTACACTGTCACTGTCTTCAGACACACTAGAAAAGGGCATCAGATCCCATTACAGATGGTTGTGAGCTGCCATGTGGTTGCTGGGAATTGAACTCAGGACCTCTGGAAGATCAGTCACTGCTCTTAAATGCTCTATCATCTATCCAGTCCCATTTTGGATAGTTGAACTTGTGTAGACTGTTTTCAATTAATAGGTCAGTGGTTGAGCATGTGTATCTGGGTTCAAGTACTAATGCCCTATATTGTTTTGAACAAGTTATGCAATCCTATGTGTGTATACATGTTCATATGGAGATTAACTTCAGGTATAGTTCGTTACTTAGGCCTTGTGTACTTTTTTTTTCTTCTTCAAGACAGTCTTTCTCTGTGTAGCCCTGACTGTTCTGGAACTCACACTGTAGACCAGGCTGGCTTTGAACTCACAGAGCTTTACCTTCCTCTGCCTCTCAGAGTGCTGGGATAAAAGGTGTATGCTACCACCATCTGGCTCCCCCAATTCCTTTAACTAAAACAAAACAAAACAAAACAAAAAACAAACAAACAAAAAAAAACAGTTACAAAGTGTGTTATGAGACCTGACACTGAATTTCTGAAAGCACACAGAAGAGTATGAATACAAATGTTTTCTAATATTATAAATGTGCATATCCTTCATTCTCTTCTAAATCATAGTTATAAAAGTCAGTTTTGTGGGGGGTTGTTTTGCTTTGTTGAGGCAGGAACTCTATGTAGACCTGACTAGCCTGGATCTCAGATCTGCCTGCCTGACTCCAGTGCTGGGATTAAAGATTAAAGGTATCAGCATCCTTGTCTGGTGGGATTTGGGATTCTTTTGCTGTTTTTGAGACAGGGTCTTAAGCTCTTATTGTCCTGGAACACACTGCACAGACAAGATTAACTTCAAACTCACAGACAGCCACCAGCCTCTGTTTCCCAAGTGCTGGGATTAACGGTGTGCTACCTCATGCACAGTGGCAAGATCAGTATATTACAAAGTTTTGCTCATTGTGGTCACTCATTATACTACCCTCGTATCAGAACCATTCTGGCTTTGGGGGGGGGTGTTATTTATTGTATGTTTTTAGGGTCTTGCTATGTACCTAGATTGACCTGGAATTCACTAGGAGACAACTGAACTCATAAACAACCTTCCTGCCTTAGCCTCCCCATGCTGGCATTACAGGTCCGAACCACCAGATCCAGGTCTTTTCTGAGACAGAATGTTGTTCCAGACCCTTAGTTAGATTAGCACTTGTTAGCAGCCTAAATTGACTTTGAAT
The DNA here is from genome assembly GCF_004785775.1 of Grammomys surdaster. Lineage (NCBI taxonomy): Eukaryota > Metazoa > Chordata > Mammalia > Rodentia > Muridae > Grammomys > Grammomys surdaster. The sequence goes on along the minus strand of NW_021621113.1, from coordinate 5,217,513 downwards.
CAGGAATGCTTCTCCTGACTCACCCCCCTGTTCCACGTGTGAAGATCACAGTATATGCCACCACGCCTAACTTCTGTAATCACTTTTACAGTTAGAGAATTTTTTTCTACTTACTACTTGTTTTATGTTGGGCAAGGGACAGACAGACATGGGTCATAGTGAGGATGGGAGTCAGAAGATAACTTTGGGGAGTTGGTTCTCTCATTTCTCCATGTTGATCAAGCTTAGATAAGGTTAGGATTGACAGCCAGCACTCTGGTTCTCTGAGGTATCTTATTGGTCCTAATGACTAGAGTTATTTTTGAGGGTTTTTGTTTGTTTTTGTAGGGAAGAGTCGGGTTATTTATGTTAGGGTAGGATATTTTGTCTTGTTTGTATGAGGCTATGGGTTTGATCTCCTGCATAGGGAGGGATGGAGGAAGGATTGAAGCCTGCAACCCCAGCTACTTGGAAAACCAGGCAGGATGATCACATAAGCCCAGGCATTCAAGGGAGACTCCATCTCAAAGAATAAAAATAAATAGCTGGGTACAGTAGTGAGTGCCTGTAAACCCAGTACTTCTGAGCTGACGGCAGGAATACACTTCAAGGTAGTCCTGAGCTGCATAGGCAGTTCAAGGCTACTGTGGGGTACATGAGACAGCACTAAAAAAAAAAGACCAAAAATATAAAAAATAAAAATAAAAAAGGGGCCGGGCAGTGGTGGCACATGCCTTTAATCCCAGCACTTGGGAGGCAGAGGCAGGCCTGGTCTACAGAGTGAGTTCCAGGACAGCCAAGGCTATACAGAGAAACTGTCTCAAAAATCAAAAATCAAAAAAATAAAATAAAATAATAAAAAAATAAAGGGAACAGTGAATTGAAAAGTCATATCAGTGCAGGGTGGTGATGCACACCTTTAATCCCAGCCCTGGGGAGGCAGAGTCAGGTGAGAGTTTGAAGTCAGTCTGGTCTGCAGATTGAGTTCCAGAACAGCCAGGGCTACACAGAGAAACCCTGTTTCAAATAAGAATAAGAAGAAGAAGGAGAAGAGGAGGAGAAGAAAGAAGAGAGAAGAAAGAAGAAGGAGGAGGAAGAAGAAGAGGAAGAGGAGGAGGAGGAGGAAGAGACAGATGGATAGAGTGTATACAGGAGGCTTATGAGAGGTACTGTGGAAAACCCAAGTGAAAAGAGCTAGGTGCCATCTGTGACCCTAGTTCTACATCTGTTTTAGCTGCTGAACCTTGTAGATTCTAAAGTCCCTTTAAGGTTCAACAAGCAGTGTAAGTTGAAAATTAAGTCTATATGTGAATATTTCAAGATGACTCTAGGACACTTGTTTCACAGTGCAGAACACAAACTGGATGTTGGGTTGGGATGTAGCTCAGTTGGTAGTGTGGTTGCCTAGTATATGTGATACTGTGGGTTGGATACCACGCACCACGTAAACTTGGTGTAGTGGCCCATGCCTGTAATCCCAGCACTGAGCATCAGAATTAGCTATATAGTTTGAGGCCAGCCTCGGCTAGTGACTCTGAATCAGAAAAGAAAGCTGTAGGGAGCTGGAGAGGTGGTTCAGTGATTAAGAGTACATCTTCTCAGCCGGGCGGTGGTGGCACTAATCCCACCTTTAATCCCAGCACTTGGGAGGCAGAGCCAGGTGGATTTCTGAGTTCGAGGCCAGCCTGGTCTACAGAGTGAGTTCCAGGACAGCCAGGACTACACAGAGAAACCCTGTCTCGAAAAACCAAAAAAAAAAAAAAAAAAGAGTACATCTTCTCTTTCAGAGGAACCATGTTAAGTTCTCAGCACTCATACCCTCATACCAAGGGGCTCACAACACTCCAAACTCCCATCTCCAGGGGATCTGACTTCTCTGATCTCTAGCTTACAGACAAAGACATTAGTTGCTCTTGCAGAAGATCTAGTTTCTATCCCCAGAATCTACACAATGGCTCACAATACAGTTCTAGGGGGACCCAATGCCCTTTTCAGGACTCTGAGAGAATCAAGCACAAATGTACATAAACATGTATTGAGGCAAAACATTCAGACACATAAAAAATAAGGAAGCAGAAGGGTCTCTGTGAATTTGAGGCCAGCCTGATCTTTAGAGTTCCAAGGTAGTCAGGACTACACGGAGAGACCCTGTCTCAATGCTCTTTCCAACAAGAAATGAACAAAAAAACAAACACATCTTTAAAAATGGTACCAGGGGCTTTGGCTTCCCAAATCCTCCCTTTGCTTTGTGGATGTCTTTCTGTGTGCTGGCTGAAAATGTCTCAGCATTCTTAGTAAAGCCTTAAAAAATAATAGTAGCGGCTGAGCTACAGGGAAAATAATGCTTCAAGTATTTTTTTTTAAATCTTTTCCTTTCTTTATTCAGTGTGTCTGTACTGATGGGATCAGAGGATAATTTTGGGAAGTGGTTCTCTCCTCCCACCATGCAGGACTCAGGAACTGAACTCAAATCATCACTCTTTGTGGCAATCACCTTAAAAGAAGAACCACCTCACCTGATCTGCTTTTCTTTTTTTTTCCCCTGGAGATAAAGTCTCATGCTGACATTGAACTCCCGATCTTCCAGCCTCCACCTCCAATGTAATGGGATTACAGTCAAGCACCAAGACGCCTGGCTCTGTTAGCCCAAGCATCCACAACATGCTAGCTATTAACTGGAAAGTTAATCAGATGTAGCCCTAATTTTCTTTCTTTCTTTTTTTTTTCTTTTTTTGGTTTTTTGAGACAGGGTTTCTCTGTGTAGCCCTGGCTATCCTGGAACTCACTCTGTAGACCAGGCTGGCCTCGAACTCAGAAATCCGCCTGCCTCTGCCTCCAAGTGCTGAGATTAAAGGCGTGCGCCACCACCGCTGGGCTGGACATTCTTATATGTACAATAGGACTAAGCAGACTTAACTGTGGAGCTGTGATAAGGAAGTGAGGTGCTTCAAAGTGCTTAAGTTGTTCATGGTGGCACACGCCTTTAATGCTAATACTCCGGAGGCAGAGGCAGGCACATCTCGAGTTCAAGGCCAGCCTGGTCTAAAGAGTGAGCTCCAGAACAGCCAGGGCTACACAGAAAAACCCTGTCTTGAAAAATAAGCAAACAAACAAAAAAACAAAACAAAACAAAAAAGATGAAAGAAAACAGAGCAAAAAACCCAAAGTGCTAAAGTCGTGCCCGATTCATCTGAGTAGGTTTCAGTTGTGGATCATTATGAAGGGAAATGACAGGGTTCAAGTCACTCTTCTAAAAGCAATCCCTAGAAAGTGTTCTAGGCCGAATTTACTTGTCAATCTTGCAACACATTATTGAAAAATAAATAAAATGGATTTCACTTAAAAGTTTGTTTCCTTGTAACGTTTATGGTATCTATGTCAATGCCATAATAGGTACTAAAATATTAAAATCCGTTAAAAAAAAATCTCTTCTGAGTTTCAGGGCAGAGATTCTAAAAGCATTTATTCGAGTAATTTCCAAGCATCTCTTATTTGATGTACATGGTAGAATGCTGTATAACTTAAGAATTGGCTCACAGTGATCCTAATCCTTCTTTGGACCCTCTTTTCCTTAAAGAATTCAAAATGGTCTTTTGCTGTCCTTCCATCTACGACAGTTTGGTTGTGATGCAGAGATCTGTGCTCAACAGGGGCTGAACGGAATAGGGCTTAAAGCACTTACCAGTATATAACTGAGTTCAAACTGCTTTCAACTTCACATCTGATTCACAATAATGAAGAAAAACGAAAACGTTTCATGTGGGTTTTCTAGATTAAGTATCTGACACAAGAAAAAGCCTAAATGCAAAAAGCCAAATAGGCAGCGCCAAGAAGTCTTCCCCCGAACATATCTTAATCCTCCGTGTACAGAGAACAGATCGCTAAATCTTTTCAACCTCTCTCCCTTGAAGGCTGGGAGATCAGCCTTCCAGGACCCCTTAGATCCTCCACTTCTAGGAGCTCGGGTCCTCACATCCCTATCCCTTCAGAAACTCGAGACTGGAAGCCCGGATCTTGTCCCCAAAGACCCAGTCCTCACTGCCCGTTTCTATACCCTTTCAAATTCAAGTCTTCTCTGCCTGCTTCTCTATTTCCAGTTCCTAAGTCTTTGCTGCCCTGTTTCTGAATCCTTAGGAGCTGGAACTTTACTGTCCCGCTTCTGTCTCTTAGGAGCCCGAGTCCTCTTGGGCTCCACTTTTACCTCTCTGGAGCCTGTCTTCACGCCCCGTTTCGTTCCTACCCTCGCTTCCTATAAAGTACGGGGTCTTCACCATCCTGTCCCTCTCAGAAGGCTTTCCCTCAGGTGCTGCAGAATTCACATCCGTCCTCGTTTCCTAAGTCTCATTCAGAGTCCAAGTCCCCAACAGCCGCTGCTTCTGCGAGCCCGAACCCCTCAAGTCCCGTCCCAAGAGCCTGGCTCCTCACAGCCCCGTCTCTTCCACAACCTAGTTCTTCCAGCACTGACCCGCTGTGCGTCTGGGTCCTGACACCCTCCTCCCGCTCTTCGTCCTCAACTGCCAGGGCCCAGGACTCACAGGCAGCAGCGTCTATCTCCCCATGATATGCGGAGACTGCCCCAGTGAAGCTTTCGTCTCAGCAGCCGGTCCGACTGCGCGGCCCTCCCCAAGCACTTCCGGCACCGCTCCCCGCCTCCAACCCGGAAACGCGCGGCTCTTCCGGCCTCCGGGCGCGCGCCTGACTCGCGCAGGCGCAGACCTTACTATGACACGTGGTTGAGCTGTGAGCTTTGCGCCGAGCCTTGCCGGTTGTGTTTTCTGCTGTGTCGCTGACTGGTGGGCCAAATATGCGTCTCCTACCTCGGCGTGAATCTCTGCTCTAGATGTTTCTTTCCGACTCATATCTTTCACTAGCGTGACCGGTAACCCACGGCCTCGGGAGGTTTCCAAGTCGCCATATTTGGTTGGTGCCTTTGTTATGCTATGAGGATGGAACCTCAGTTCCACGTAGATACCAACTATGTGACTCTTAAACAGCGTAGTTGGCAGCACAAGAAGTTGGGGACTAGAGAGGCTGATTGCGCCTATTAGTTCATTTGTAGCTCAGTAACACTTGGACGAGAGCAATCTGTGAGGAACTGGTTAAGTCCCTCACTTGTAATATGTAATAGTGGAAGAAACTTGTGTGAAATTCTAAGAGATGTAGGTTCTCAACTTGAGCTGAAAATTCTCAGTCCAAAGCCCGGGGTGGTCCAGTAACCGTTAAACCATTAAGCCTTGAGCTTTGAGTACTTTTTTCTTTATTTTCCTTGTTCCAAATGTTAGGCATGCAAGCAACACGCGGTTTCAGCCCCTGGCAAGGATTCTCATTAAAATGGAGAACTCGCAAACCAATGTTTCTAACATCTAAGAGCTACCTACGGTTTCTGCCCAAATAGATGCCGTTCTATCTTTCCATCCTCATCCTATTAGGCTCATCCACCCTCTTGGTCCAAAGTCCTGGATGCACAGGTTTAGTTACCATTAAGTGATAAAGTGACTATAGCCCTATTTTTCTTTTTGGATTTATTTTATGCATAAAAGTGTTTTGTCTGCATTTATATATGTATGCCATGTGCATGCCTGGTGTACTAAGAGGTCAGAAGAAGCCTTGGCGTTGAAGTTACAGATAGTTGTGATCCACCAAGTGGCTGCTTGTACTGATCTTAGGCACTCTGGAAGAGTAACAGGTTCCTTAACCCCTGAGCCATGTCTCCAGCCCCAGCGTTATTTTCCTGTCATGGTTCTCAGAGTTAGGCAAATCAGTTTGTCGTTGCATTCTTGCATCTACTAAACCTTTTTTTTTTTTTTTTTTTTTTTTGCTATGTGCTAGGTATATCCTGTTGGGGAAGTCAGACCTCACTGTGCACAAGAGGGAAGGGTATCAATAAATTAAGACTGAGTGATAGAGGGTTCTGAGCCAATGCTCCTTAAGACTCAGGTAGCCAGCATGGCTGAAGCTTGGTTTGGGTGTCAGGAAGGGACAGAAGAGGGAGGAGGGTTTTATTCAGTATACAGTGAAAAGACATGGAAACTGAGGCGTGAGACGGTAATTCATATTTCAGGAAACATCGGTGGTACGGCATCTTGGCTCAAGCCATTGGCAGGTAAATATCTGAGTTTGAGGTTAGCCTGGTCTTCAAGCTAGCCAGTGCTCCACAGTAAGAGTCAAATAAAGGATGAGTACTTGGACTCTAGAAGGATCCCTTGATAGACAGTTGGTAGCGCCTGCCTGGCTCCTTAGGGTTTCAGCCACACTTCTTCCTGTTTATGCAGCTCTTGTAGCTTCCACTTAATAAAAAGCAGGGAACGCCATATGCTATTAAAGTGTAATGACCAACAGTCTGGTTTTTTGTTGTTTTTTCAAAAAGTATTCATAAGCTCCTACACACACTTTTTAATGTAAAAACAGTAAGGGGGGGGGAGGGGCTCACTAAATGGGTAAAGTACTTGGTGTACAAACATCAGGATCTGCGTTCCAGCCCTAGCACCCTCAGAAAAAGCTAGCTCAGACTGATGTCTGTGAGCTCTGGGAGCTGAACACAGAAGGCTCATCTCTGCAACTTGTTGGCCAGCCGGTCTAGGTGAGTTGAGGACAGGTGAGAGACCTGGTCTCAAAAAATGGAAGTGGCCGGGCGGTAGTGGCGCACGCCTTTAATCCCAGCACTTGGGAGGCAGAGGCAGGCGGATTTCTGAGTTTGTGAGAGTTCGAGGCTAGCCTGGTCTACAGAGTGAGTTCCAGGACAGCCAGGGCTACACAGAGAAACCCTGTCTCGAAAAAAAAACAACCAAAACAAAAAAAAAAATGGAAGTGATTGAGGAAAGACATCAGATGTTGACTTCTATACCTTAAGGCTGGATTCAGAGTATAGGGCCCCAAAGACATGTAGTATAGTGAGAGCTAACACACACACACACACACTTTTTTTTTTTTTAATCTTAAAAGCATTCTGGGTGCTGGATAGATGGCACAGCGGTCAAGACCCCTAACTGCTGCTCTTTCAGAGGTCCTGAGTTCAATTCCCAGCAATGACATGGTGGTTCACAACCATCTGTAATGGAATCTGATGCCCTCTTCTGGTGTGTCTGAAGACATCGACAGTGTACTCATAAATAAAATAATAAATCTTAAAAAACAAAAAAAGCGGCCGGGCGGTGGTGGCGCACGCCTTTAATCCCAGCACTTGGGAGGCAGAGGCAGGCGGATTTCTGAGTTCGAGGCCAGCCTGGTCTACAGAGTGAGTTCCAGGACAGCCCGGGCTATACAGAGAAACCCTGTCTCGAAAAACCAAAAAAAAAAAAAAAAAAAAAAAAAAAAAAAAAAAAAAAAAAACAAAAAAAGCAGTCTGGAAGCTGAAACAGCAGGCACTCAAGTTCAGTCCTGAGCTACCCTGGAGGAGACAGACAGTCCCAGCTGAAGCCTGAGGCATGGTTCCACCGAAGGTCACTCTGGGCAGCCAGTTAGTTTACTTGGCTTGTTTACATAGCAAGTGAAGGGTCACAACACGGAAGTGGTTAATTTGTTCCCCCATAGCCACACATTAAAAAGTGTTATTTAGCATGGATAATGACTCTCCTATAGCAAGGGATAGAGCCCCCTTCCCTAGTGTGACTTGGTTTACATGCTACACCACATACAATTAATAATCCCACATGATAGGTTATTCTAGAGGGGCTGGATACTCAGGTGAGTTTTCTGAACACCACCCCACCCACCTATTTGAGGGGATGTAAACAGTCAACAAACTGGGATGATCCTTTGCAAATAGGCTGAACATCCCAAGGTGGTGATTGTGTGACTCAGGCAGGGCCTAAGTTATACTCAACACCCTGTTTCAGAAATAAGTAAATGAAAATCTATCATTTTCTGGGGTACATTTTTTGTTGTTTTGTTGTTTTGTTTTTGATACAGGTGCCTCAAGAAACCCAGGCGGACCTGGAAGCTGCAGTCACCCTGCAGCAGCCTCCCATGTAAGATTACCTATTATACTCGGTGTTTTTGTTGAGATGGGGTGTCATGTAGCCCAGGCTGGCCTGGAACTCAACATGTACAATAGCCTAGCCTATAACTCTGTAATGCTCTGTGTCAGCCTCCTGAACGCTGGAATTACAAGCATGAGCCATAACACCCGGCTTACTTTTTTAAACTTTATCTGATTTCATTGAAGTACAGAATAAATCGTCCCACCATATGAGCACAGGGCACGTGTCAGCTTTTTTTAATCCCTCCCCATCACCTAGAATATAGGTCTTTGATGATACGTTTACTCCATTTTTGCTTAAACAGTTAGTCTCCTGTGCAACCCTGTCGGAAGACCCGAGTCAATTCCTAGCACCCATATGCCAGAACACAACGTCCAGTTGGAGGCTACGAGTGACACTACATTACACATTTTCAGTTTTGACACGTTGGGGCACCGTGAATCCCCATTAAGTTACCGAAATGCTCCTAGAACCCAACATTCCACCTCGACCTGGGGGCAGCTGTTTTGCACCAGCACCGCCTACCTTTCGGCGCCAGCCAGAGCCTTCCCGGCAAGCACTGCTCTGATTTGCATATTGACTCACGGACTTTCCTTTACTTCTATACAAAAATAGAGACAACAGTTCTTTGTGAAGCCTTTCTCTCAGCCTAAGAAGAATCGAAAGTTCCCTTCTTAGCTTTAACAATATACAATTGAAAGTTGGTCAGGCTTTCTTTTCACCTTTACCCAAAGATGAGTGAGCCGACAAGGCTACTGTGCCTCTGAAAGCGTTCGAGCAAAAAGGGCTTCTGTCGTGAGTGGCACACGCAGGGTAACTTGATTGCTCTGCGTGCGGAATCGACATCAAGAGATTTCGGAAGCATAATTTTTGGGTAGTTGGGCAGCTGGTGATCGTTGGTCCCGGCGCCTGCGTGATTGTGAAAAAGATAGACCTGTTGTGGGAAATGGGTTTTTTGTTTAGTGTTATGGGGTGCTTCTGGTTCTTAATTTTATCAGTACAGTTAAACTTTGATGCTTGGAGCTTTTGTTAGCCTGACATCTAGTGGGTTTTTTTTATCCTAACACCAGTCACAATTATTGATCTGTGGTAATATCAAAATAAGTGCATGACTGGCCCGCATGTATACCTGTGATGCGACAAAAAGGATATGGGGTCCTCTGGAACTAGGGTTTACATTCCGTTGTGTTCTGTCATGGGTGCTGGGATTGATCTCTGGTCTTCTGGAAGAGTAACCGAGTCCTCTTCATCTCTGAGCTGTCTCTCCAGCCCTTTAGCTATTTCTTTTCATTTTCATTTAAATTATTTTTGTTTTATTGTGTGCCTAGGCACTAGATTTCCTGGAATTAACAGCTGAAGACTGGTAATGAGCCACCCTGTAGGTGCCTGGGGTTGAATTTGGAACTCTGGAAGAGTAGCCAGTGCCCTTAACCAATGAGCTATCTCTCTAGTCCTGCAACTGATTCCTAAGAGGAGTCTGCTTCACAGGTTACAAAATTGAGGGTTACATTGTGTTATGCAGGCAAAAGGAATATCCCACTTCGAAAGGCCTTCCTGTAAGAGTAAGCGAATCATATAAGACTTGACTGTGAGCCAGACGGCACATGCCTTTGATCCCAGCACTTGGGAGGCAGAGGCAGGCGGATTTCTGAGTTCGAGAGTTCGAGGCTAGCCTGGTCTACAGAGTGAGTTCCAGGACAGCCAGGGCTACACAGAGAAACTCTGTCTTGAAAAAACAAAACAAAAAAAGAACTTGACTGTGAAATTTCCTCCTTCGATATACGTTTCATATGGAGTATGTGTATTTAAAATACCTTGATGCCGGGAGTTACATATTTTGGTGTGCATACCTCATATATGTCCATATCCCTTTTAAATTGTTTTACTTTTGAGACAGGATCTCACTATATAGTCATTACGGCTGGTTCTTTTTCTATTTGTAGACGAAACTTGGCCTTAAACTCAGAGATCTGCCTCATGAGTGTTTAGATTTATTTTTATTTATGTGTATGTGTGTGACTGTGTGAGTTCATGAGGGAGTTGAATTCTCAGAACCCACATGGTGGGAGAGGATGAACTCCTGCCAGTTGTCTTCTGACCTTCATATGCCAGCCATGGTGTACCCCTCCAATAAATCAATATAATTAAAAGTCTCTGAAATAACTACTCGTATCTATAGATATATGGATATCTGTGTATGTATATATATATATATATATATATATATATATATATATATATATCCCCCGAAGTGCTGAGTGCTGATGTGCCATTTTACCCAGCTTCTATTAGCTTTTGAAAAGGATGTGGGGGCTGGAGAGAGGACTCCACACTTGTTCAGTTCCTAGTACCCAGCACACCTCCCTCCTCTGGTTTCTTTGGCACTAGGTACAAATGAAGTATGTATGCATGAGTATAGAAAAACACACATAAATTAAAGATAAATAAATCATTGTTTAAATAAATACATAAACATACAGTCTAGGTGTGGTGGCACTTTTTTTTTGTTTTGCTTTGTTTTGTTATTCTAGACAGAGTTTCTCTGTGTATTTGTGTAGCCTTGGCTATCCTGGAACTCACTCTGTAGACCAGGCTGGCCTCGAACTCAGAGACCTGTCTACTCTTGCCTCCTAAGTGCTGAGATTAAAGGCATGTGCCACCACTGGCCCTGTAGTGGTAGATATCTTTATCCTAGCACTCAGAAGGCAGAGGTAGGCAAGATCTCTGTGAGTACCAACCAGAGTTGTATAGTGAGACCCTGTCTCAGGGAAGGAATGAGTGAAGGAACAAAGGAAAACAGAAGAAAAGAAAATGGAGAGGGCTGGGCAGTGGTGGCATATGCCTTTAATCCCAGCACTTGGGAGGCAGAGGCAGGTGGATTTCTGAGTTCGAGGCCAGCCTGGTCTACAGAGTGAGTTCCAGGACAGCCTGGGCTATACAGAGAAACCCTGTCTCGAAAAACTAAAAAACTAAAAAAATTAAAAAGAATAAAAAAGAAAAGAAAATGGAGAGGAAGGAAAAGATGTAGCTCCTCTGGGCTTTGATAGTCCTGCACTGGGCTGGAGGTGGTCATAGGCTCAAGGAGTTTATACTCCAAAGTCTCACCTTGTAAGTCAGACTGGCCTAGAACGCAGACATCTGCTAGGATTCAAGATTTATGCCGACACACTCAGGTCCAGCTGATACCCCCACCACCACTCTTCTTTTTGTCTTTTGAGTCAGGGTTTCTCTATGTAACAACCCTTGCTATCCTGGAACTCTGTAGACCAGGCTTGCCTTTAACTCAGAGATCCTCCTGCATCTGCCTCCTAAGCGCTGGAATTTAAGGTGTGGACCAGTACTCCTGACCTCCATCTTCTTTTTCTACATAGGAATGCTGAGGTTGAGTCAGAGACTCATAAACACAGTGCCAGCGGGGCTCTTCCCCCTCCTCCTAAGCCAGCTTTTCCCTTTGGTGCAGACACAGATGGGGCTGAGGTGGCTGAGGCAGTGACTAACCTGTCTTCATCTACATTAGTCTCAGTTTTGTTTTGTTTTTCTCATCAGTTGGCAGAGCTTTCCTCTTTCTGATTCTGCCTTCTTTTCTGATTCACATCCCATCTGTTACTAGTTTCTGGTTTCTCAGAGTGTGGATGATCCAGAAGGGAGGCACGAGCTGTAGGGGGTTGGGAGGGAGGAACAGGGAGTGCAGTAGTTCTTAAGCAATAAATTATTTTGAGAGTTCTGTGTACCAGGGAGTCCTCTGAGACTAAGATAACCTGTCTGAGCCTTCACAGAGAAAGTATGTATTGTAGAGGGAACAAGGGGGAGCAGGTCCAGGCAGAAGGAAGCCGTGTGGAGCATGGGTGTATTAGTCAGGGCTCTCTAGAGTCACAGAACTTATGGGTAGTCTCTATATAGTAAGGGAATTTGTTGATGATTTACAGTCTATAGTCCAACTCCCCAACAATGGTCAGCTATGAATGGAAGTCCAAGGATCTAGTACTTACTCAGTCCTCCAAGCAGGCAGGAGAAGACTCAATCTTCCTTCTTCCAATGTCCTTATGTAGGTTTCCAACAGAAGGTGTGGCCCAGGTTAAAGGTATGTACCACCACACCTGGATCTGGGACTTGCTTTGTCCCAGATGACCTTGAACTCATCGATCTCCTTGTCTTAGTCTCCTGGGATTCATAGGCACTATGCCTCAAGATCTCCGTGCCAAGATCCAGGTCAGAAACGTGTATCTCCCAGTCTCAAGATCTGGATCACAAGTGAGCCCTCCAATTCTGAACTGTAGTTCATTCCAGATACAGTCAAGTTGACAGCCAGGAGTAGCCATTAGGATGGGTAAGAACATTAAGAGATGTGGAAGAGAGTGTCTGTGAGGACAGTGAGGACAGGAAAGGCCTCTCAGTCTTGGGAAAGAAGCAGCTGAAAAGCAGTGTCTCAAGTGGTGAAGCTGCATATCTCCAAAGGCCACGAATCCCTGTGTTGGGATGAGAGGGCCAGTGTGGGGCTGGGGGTGTAGTTCCGTGGTAAATGGGGGACAAGGGGACCACTGTGAGGCAGCAGAGGGACAGAAAGAAAGCAAGTCAAGAAGAGGTCAGGTAGACTGAAAAGGAGTTCAGGTTTGCTTCTAAGGACCTGTAGGGCATTAGAAGACTGAATACTAGCCGGGCAGTGGTGGCTCACGGCTTTAATCCCAGCACTTGGGAGGCAGAGGCAGGCGAATTTCTGAGTTCAAGGCCAGCCTGGTCTACAGAGTGAGTTCCAGGACAGCTAGGGCTACACCGAGAAACCTTGTCTCCAAAAAACAAAACAAAAGACTGAAAAAGACTTAAAGCAGTAGGGCAGAGAGTGGGAGACCACCAGGAGCCTCTGGCTGTTACAGAGCTAAGGGAGGAGATCAGGACCAACTACAGGATGGGTTTTCTGTTTTGTTTAGTTTTTTGCTCTTTGAGACAATACCTCATGAGCTGGATAAGAACTCACTATGTAGGGCTAGAGACAAGACTCAGTGGTTAGGAACACTGGTTGCTCTTCCAGAGGTCCCGGGTTTCATTCTTAGCACCCATATGACAGCTCACAACTGTCTATAATCTAAGTTCCAAGAGGTCTAACACCCTCACCTAGACTAATATGTAGACAAAACACCAGTGCACTAAAACTGAAAAGCAACAACAAAACCAAAAACAACCTCACTGTGTAGCCCAGGCTAGTCTCAAACTTATAACACTGTTTGCCTCACCCTACCCAGGTATTGGGATTATAGAGGCATTTCAAATACATTTACAGGGGCTGGAGAAGATTGTACATCAAAACCAAAATCAAATAGATACACTGAACACATTCAAATCTCAATCTTCCCTTCAAAACTACTGCCTGAGGTCATCTGGTGAGTCTGCCCTGGTAGGTGCATACACCATTATGTGCATACAGACTCTCCCCAGTAGACGCTACTTCAAAACTGTTGCCTCCTCCATTGGTCAACCTCCTTCACTCAAACAGAATCCTCTCCTAATCGAAATTGGCTAACTCCAGAATGATGAAGGGTGGGACAAATCCAGACCAGGCATTGAGCATCTACCCTTGTGTTTTGTGTTTGGTTTGGGTTACTAGAGAAAGAAGCTAGCAACTCACTGTGTAACTCGGGCTGACCTTGAACTTGTGATCTCTGTGCCTCTCTCTAGTAGCAGAGGTTGCAGGAGCTGGGCTACCAGGCTAGGCCCAAGCAACTTTCTTTTTCTTTCCTTTGCTTTTTTTCTGTTTTGATTTTTCAAGGGACAGGGTTCTCTGTGTAGCCTTGGCTATCCTGGAACTTGCTATGTAGACCAGGCTAGCCTTGAACTCAGGGAGAACTGCCTACTTCTGCCTCTCCGGGGCTTAAAACACCACCAGTGAAGTACATTCTTAGTATGCACCAGACACTGGGTTTGATCCCAGTAACACAAAACCAAATCAAAGCCCAAATATACTAACACCTCTTCAATTCCTAAGAAACAGCATTTAGTGAATTAAAAAAGAAAAAAGGTGTAATTTAGAATTATGTATGTATAATAAATCATGAAGGTAAAGGAGGAAAATTAATAGAAAAATATTGGCTGGAAATATATCAGTTATAAATAGAAATCCATGCTGTGTTTTTCCACCCTTTGTGAGCATTTGGTTACAGGAGGATGATTAAGTGGGGTGGGGATCTTGTACATCACTTTCCTCTGAAAGCCGACAGTCATCGTATTTCCTTGTTTTGTTGTTCCCTTCATTCCAGCAATATAATAAAGAAATACAACTACAGTTGTTGCTCATCAGTGTTTTCCGCACAAGCTCCATTTACTGCCTTCCAGCTCCATTTAGTCCCCGGCTTCAGAAAGGACTCTGTCTCAGCAGAAGCAGCTCTCAGGTGCTGAACCCAGGGGCTGCCCCCTTTCCCTTCCAGAACTTTTTGCAGCTCTGATGTTGCTGGCACCATCTCCTCTTGGGATCATCCAGTGTGTTCTGTGGAATTCCTTTCTCCCTCTGTACAATAATCCAGCCTTCCCAGGCACTCAGGCTTCCCAGGCGCTCAGGATGGCTGCTCAGAGTTCCTTCAGGTTTGATGTTCTCTAAGCTTGGGCACCTGGCTTCCATATGCTCATTCTTTCTGGGTGACTTCATCTGCTTTTGGCTTTGATGGTCCTGTCTCTCTCTACATGACAGATCAAATATCCCAGATACAGAGTCAATCTTGAAAATAAGCAAACAAGGGGCTGGAGAGATGGCTCAGCTGGTAAGAGCTGGTATGGTGTCTCATAACCATCTGTAATGGAATCCAATGCCCTCTTCTGGTGTGTCTGAAGACCGCTACGGTGTACTCACATACATTAAGTAAATAAATAAATCTTTAAAAAAAACAAACAAAAGTCTAGGGGCTGGCAATATAGCTCAATTGCTAAAATACTTGGCTAGCATTTGCAAAGCCCTGGGTTCCATCCCCGCTCCACAGAACCTGGGCATGGTGATGGTGATCTGTAATCTAGCCCTTGGGAGGCAGAAGCAGGAGGAGTAGGAATTCAAGGCCATCACCCACTGTATCGCTGGTCTAACAAAACACCCAGACTTAACATAGTACAGTCTTCTTATCAGGTCCTGGTGACAGTCTTGAGTGGAACAACTAACAGTTTTATAGGTGAAGACAGCAGGGTTAAGGGAGCTGTGACTTGGTCATGGTCCCAAGGATGGTAACACCAACTACTATCTCTGGAATTCCAGCTGTCACACACACACACACACACACACACACACACGCACACTTATTTCTGCTGCTCTATGTGATTCCTGTCTTTTGTGGGAAAGCATAAGATCTTCTTTCTTATTTATAACTGTATGTGTGTTAGTTTATGTGAATGAAGTATCACCAGAGGACAGAAAAGGAGTTAGATCTCCTAGAGCTAAGAGTTACAGGTAGGGCTGGAGAGATGGCTCAGCGGTTAAGAGCACTCACTGCTCTTCCAGAGGTCCTGAGTTAAATTCCCAGCAACCACATGGTGGCTCACAACCATCTGTAATGGGAATCCGATGCCCTCTTCTGGTGTATCTGAAGACAGCAACAGTGTACTCATATACATAAATAAATCTTTAAAAAAAAAAAAAAGAGTTACATGTAATAACGAGCCAGCCCACATGAGTGCAAGGAACCCAACTCATGCCCTCATCAAGAACAGTACACACCTTAATTGCTGAGCCATCTCTCCAGCCCCCAGTGATTCTTTTCCTGCTTGCTCTCAAATATAGCTTTTTTAAAATCACATTTAGTGTGTGTGTTGGTTCTCCTTCCACTATGTAGGTTCGAGCGGTGGAATTCAGGTCGTCAGGAGCCTGTACCCGACGAGCCGTCTCTATACATACACAGCCTACAACCTGCCCTTTGGAAGTAAAGAAGACAGATACAATGTATATAGGAAGCAAGATGGGGAAATAATTCTTCCGGGTCTTCCTCATGTAGTCTACCTACTGACCTATTTCCCTCTTCACTCCCCTCATCTCTACTTTTTGCTTTTTCTGAGACAAGGTCTTGGCTAGCCTAGAACCCACTATGTAGATCAGGCTAGACAGGAATTCTGCTGGAATTAAAGGCGTGTATTACCATGTACCGACGTTCCTGTTTAGCCTATTAAGATGAGAATGAAAGAGTAAGATTGCTGTGAGGCTTTTATAAACCCAAAGCATCTTCCCCAAGGCCTGGCCACATTGTCTCAAAGCTTGTCAGTTACGATTCCCGACCTCAACTTGCCCAAGTACTTTTCAAGTATCATTTCATTGTATATGAGCGACATACACCTTTTGGGAAATAAGTGGCTTAGAGTTGTCAAGTCGCTGCACGGTTGTTCAAGGAAATTCAAACTTGAACCCAGAACCCGCACAAGCAGGAAAACCTGTGCAAAGAGCCATGGTTTGGACTCAGGAAGGGGTTACTATCATTGCTCGGGTACATCTTTTGATTCCACATTGGTCCCGAATAAACTGTAAGCGGCAACAAAGAGGATTTGGGGAAAGAAAAGCCCTAGCCCTCCACAAGAGTCAAGGCGAGTTGATCTTTGCATCTATCTTATTCAGTCCCTGGGATCTCCCGCGACTTCTCCAACACCGCCTTTCAAGGGCCGAAGGCCTAAGCTCTCGGGCTCCCTAAATCACTCGGCTGAGGCGTGTATCCCCCGCGCGGCCCACAATAAGGACGCGTCCCCTTTAAGGCCCCAGCTCGCCCGCGGCGGCGGCCGGAAGTGCTGGAGCCCGGCTTGGCGGCGGCGGTGGCGGCGGCAGCCGTGGCGGCTTGTGCGCATGCTCCGTCGCCCGCCCGCCCTGGCCGCTCGCCGCCCGCCCGCCCGACGGAGACGGTGAGGAGGGGGAGG
>NW_021621113.1:5158568-5200290 GCF_004785775.1 Grammomys surdaster | reverse complement strand
GGGGGGAGGCTCTGCGCCCCCGGACCGAGGGGCCCGGAAGTCCTCGCGGAGGGGCCAGGGGAACCGGGGAACCCCCCCAGATACGGGGTCTGGGAGCTCGGGCCTTTCGCGGAGGAGCTGGGTCAGGCCTGGGTCGTGCGGGGGTGGGGGGAGAGGGCGGCGTGCCGCGGTGGGGGTGGGGTGCCGAGTGTAGGAAGGAGGGTCTAGCCTTCGCCAGAGGGAAGAGGCCTGGGCCACCAGGACCTCAGGAGAAGGAGGCAGGTCCTTTGGAGGGCTAGGAGAGGAAGGAGCGTCCTTCTCCAGATGAAGGGCAGTAAGGAGGAGAAGGGTCCACCCGAGGGCTTCAGAATGGAGTATCTCCGGTGGCCAGGTGGAGAGCAGGCTGGTTTTCTGCTTCGGGAGATGAGGAAAGCTAAGGTTATGAGGGGTGATGAGAAGAGGGGACCCCTTGCTTTCAGAAGTGACAGGGGAATTGGTCAGGTGTCCTCTAATTGAGAAGCGAGAGAAATGTGGGCAGAATCTTAGCCGAGGGTCTTGATCTGGCTGTCCAGGGAGCAGGGAACCCCTAAACTCTCAAAATGAGACCTGTTTCTGTGTCTAGAAGAACCAGGAAGTAGGGATTTTCTCCACATCTGCAGGCTCTTCCCATCTGTTCAGCCCCCCCCTTTCCTTGGCTAGTATTATGAAACGTTTTCATAAGAGCTTGGGCCTATTGCTTCTAATGTTTCAACCATATAAAACTTGTTTTTCATTTATACTTAATCAAGTTCACTGATTAAGCTACTGTGAGCTTCGTTGGGTTGGTTTGGGCCCTGTTTTGATTTCTTACAGTCTAGAGGGGTGACTTAAAAAACGTATCCTTTGATTCCTCCAAACACCTCACCTATATAGAAGCCTCCAATCTGTGATTTATATAGAACTTCATTTCCTCTCGATACTTCCTGCAGAGTGGTTCTGTGGAATGACCTTGGGTTCATTATATCTGAATTCACTTTGGATCAACTACTAAGTGCATACGAAAAGGGGTGGACTTAGTGAGTTTTGTGCTTAAGTAATAAAGTTGCAACTTGGAGACTTGTTTTTTTGTTGGTTTTGGTTATTTATTTATTTACTTATTTGAGACTGGGTTTCTCTTCGTGGCTCTGGGTGCCCTGGAACTCATTCTTCAGATGACGCTGGCCTTGAATTATTTTGGTATTTGAGACAGGGTATCTTTGTGTAGTCCTGGCTGCCCTGAAATCCTCGTAGACCTGCCTGGCCTTGAACTCAAGAGATTTACCTGCCTCTCCTTATGAGTGCTGGGATTAAAGGCCTGTGCCATCACTGCCCGGCTTTTGTTTGTTTGTTTGTTTCTTTTTGAGATAAGGTCTCATTATATAGTTCTGGCTGGCATCAAACTCAATGAGATTCACCTGCTTCTGCCTCCCAGCTATGCCAGGTTGTTCTGTATGTTATTAGACACTGGGGCTCACTATGTTTCCCATGCTAGCTTTGAATCCACTATGTAGCCTGGGCTGCTTTGAACTTATGGTAGTCTTGTCTGTGATGCTCAGGTGCTTGAATGTAGGTGGGAGGTCGTTATATGTGCTCGCTTTTTTTTTTTTTTTCCTCCCCTTGGCATCTTACTTTGTAGCTCTGGTTTGACTGGAACTTGCTATGTAGACCAGACTGACTTTACACTTTTCGTATCTTTCTGCTTTTGCCTCTCCTGGGCTGAGATTTTAAAATTAGATGTATTACTTGGCACGGGAGCACATGCCTGTAATTCTGTCCTCACTCACTTGTAAGGCAGAAGCAGGCAGATATCTTGAGTTTGAGGCCTGCTACATTGCAAGTTCCAGGATAGCCAGGGCTATATAGTGAACCCGTGTCTCAAAACAACAACAAAGATGGATATGTTCCTGTGACTCGTGTGTGTGTGTGTGTGTGTGTGTGTGTGTGTGTGTGTGTGTGTCTGTCTGTCTGTCTGTCTCTGCTGGTCTGCCGTGGTGTACTTGTGGAGATCAGAGGACAACACAGGATTTGATTCCTCCTTCTGTGTGTGTCCTTCAGACATTCATGCTTGACAACAATAGCCTATCTTTACCTTCCGAGCCATCTTGCCAGGCACCCCCCCTCCCTTTTTGACAAAGGTTCCAGTAGCCTCAGCCTCCTTATGTAACTGAGGATGACCTTGAATCCCTAACCTGCCTGCTTCCACCCTCAGAGTGCTGGGTTAGACTTGTGCCACTATGTCTGGCTTCCTGCTCACTGTATGCATAATGTTGGGAGGGGGTACATGTGCCATGCGTGGTGTGCCAGTGGGTAGAGGCCAGAGGGTTTTATGGAGTTGGTTCTCTCCTTTAACCTTTATATGAATGAGATCTAGAGATGTAACTCGGGTAACCAGGCCTTTTTTTTTTTTTGTCCTGAAAATAACTGCAGAGCAGTAGTCCATTAGCATGCATCTGTAATCCCAGCTCTCTGTAGACTGAGTCAGCCTGGACTACCTAGTGAGACTTTTGTCTCAAAAACCCCACGTAACTGAATGTGGTGGTTCTTGCCTGCAGTTGCTGAGCTTGGTAGGTAGAAGCTGGAGGCTCAGCAGCACAAGGTCAGCTGCATGGTGAGACCAGCCCCAAACAAAGCAAGGACTACAAAGCAAAGTACAGACCAACATTCTTCTCCTGTAGATTGACTCCATGGCTCACGCCAAGCCTCTGCCCTGAGCTGTACTGCCCCTGCAATACTTCTTTCCACATAATTGACTAAATTTTATTTAAAATTGTGTCATGTTTTTGTATGTTCTCATAGAATTACAGAGCACACGGTGTGATTTCACGAGGGATATTGCAAGGCTTCTTCTGTGAAATACCTATGGGATCAGCTCCCTTGTCTCACCTCGGGAGTTTGTGTTGTTATAAACAAGGGGCAGTTTTGTGTTCACACTTCTTAAAGAGATGACCCTGCAGTTAGCCACGTAGTCTGCTGTTGGTTTGGAGTTACTCACTAGAAATGTGATATTTACCATATTGAACCTAAACTTCATTTTACTAAGAGTTATGAGTTGTCTTGTTGAACTGGACTTTTCTCTGTCACTAAAAACATGTTCTAGGTGACTCTTATTCTCAATGGTTAGAAGTCAGAACATTCCTCCTGGGTTCCAAGGTATGGAAGGAATAAAATACAAATTTTGTAGAGGGTGATGGCGAATGCTTTTAATCCCAGTACTCTGGAGGCAGAGGCAAGCGGATCTCTGAGTTCCAGACCAGCCTAATCTACAGAGTGAGTTTTATGATAGCCAGAGCTACACAGAGAAACCGTATGTACCTGAAGACAGTCTTTGACTCAACTCATATAGTCCCACTACTCAAAGGCGATAGGATTCTTAGAAGTTTGAGCTACCTTGGGCTGCATGATGAGTCCCAGGCCAGGCAGCTATTAGATAACAAGGCCTTGTCCCATCCTCCTGTCTCCCCACAATTTCCCAAAATTAAAACTCTCTTCCTTTTTTGGTGGAATAAATCTTTCTTAGGAGTTACATTTTTATCTCAAATGATTTGTTTGTTTATTTGTTTTAATATTTACTTTCTTATCTGAGCCTGGTGGCACACGCCTCTAAAACCTGCACTTGGGAGGCAGAAGCAGGTGGATGTCTGTGAGTTCAAGGCCACTTTGATCTACAGATTGAGTCCCAGGACAGGATAACACCCAAGACTACATAGAAAAAAAAATCTTGGGGAAAAAAAAAGATTTATTTTCTTGTTTGAGGCCAACCTAATTTAGTGAGTTTAAAACTAGTTATAACAACATACAAGACTCTATCTCAAAAACTAAGACAAAAGGTTTATTTTCTTTTTTTATACATATGAATATTTTGAATAAATGTACGTATATGTGCCACATTTGTGCCTAGGAAAGTCAAAAAGGGCATCAACCCCTCTGGGACTGGAGTTAAGGTGAGTGTGAGCCCCTGTGGGTGTTGAGAATCCAACCTGGGTCCTCTCTACAAGATGAACACGGGTTCTCACCTGATGAGACATCTCTCCAGCCCCTGCTTCAGACTTAAGGTGCTACTATTTTATACAAATTCAGAGAGTTTCTTCTTAAACTGTACTGTAAAGCTGAGCACGGTGGCACACATCTGGAATGCCAGCATCTGGGAAGTGGACGGAAGGGGACCAGGAGTTCAGGATCATCCTCAGTGACACAGTGAATTTCAAGGCCACCCCAAAATTAGTAAACCTATATAGTTGAATGACTCTGGAGACCGTGGTAGAAGGATCGCTCAGACCCAGAAGTTAGAGATCAGCCTGGCCAGCACAGCAGAAACAAGCTGTGGGAAGACACAGCCTGACTTACAGCTAAGCAGAAGAGCTTTCACCTCAATCCTCAACAGCCCCCACTGACCCCTCTTACCCAAAGAGGAAAGAAAAGCATGATGGGAAATGGGCACAAGCTCAAACCTAGTGAAAGAAGTCACTCGAAGGTCTTCCCACAGATATCTTCAAAGGGTTAACAGAGACTAGCCTGAAGGAAAGGACGGACAATCCTTGGGGCAGAAAGCTAGTTCTGAGGCTCAGTCTAGGAAACGTGACCTGTTTGAAAGCTGGAAAACAGTGACAGGAGCTGAGTTGTCAGCTTTGAAAAGAGGGCTGATTGGCAAGACTTTATAGGCCACAGCGAAGTGCTCGAACTTTATTTTCACAGCAACAGGAGTGCATATTAAGGCATGGCCTTTGGTAGGATCACTTAGGTTATGTGGGGAATGAATGGGAGGACTCTTAAGACCAAAGGTTGGGATATAGAGAAATAGCTGGAAAACCCAGGTGACAGTGTGACATCCCAGATACATACAGTGTTGATAGCACAGATGGAGAATGGGAAGAATACACATATGTGCACGCGCGCAAACACACACACACACACACACACACACACACACAGGAGATTGGATAGGGTATAGGGTTTTGTGGTTGATTGGATTTTGAGAGAGGAGACAAAAATAATTCCTGAGTTCCCTCCTTTTGAAACCACATGGAGGGCAGGCGGTGGTGGCGCACGCCTCTAATCCCAGCACTTGGGAGGCAGAGGCAGGTGGATTTCTGAGTTCGAGGCCAGCCTGGTCTACACAGTGAGTTCCAGGACAGCCAGCGCTACACAGAGAAACCCTGTGTCGAAAAACCAAAAAAAAAAAAAAACAAAAAAACTTTGTATTAGAAGCCAGAGAAGAAGGAATTTGACAGGACATGACAAGGTGAATCCACATTATCAGTGTCAAAGCTGAGGAGAGTGATGGGGACTCAAGAGTGTTTCAATAAAACAGTGCCTAAGCACTGAGCCTGATGAGACAGATATTTGAGGCTAGTCTGAGCTACATAACACTACTTTGTCTTGAAAAACCAAGAACAAACTTGGTGGTGTGATACACACCCTTAATTCCAGCACTTGGGAGGTCTTTTGAGTTCAGTTTTACAGAGTGACTTACAGGACAGCCAGGGATACACAGAAAAACTCTTTCAAAAAACTAAGAAAGAAGCCGGGCGTTGGTGGCGCACGCCTTTAATCCCAGCACTTGGGAGGCAGAGGCAGGCGGATTTCTGAGTTCGGGGCCAGCCTGGTCTACAGAGTGAGTTCCAGGACAGCCAGGGCTATACAGAGAAACCCTGTCTCGAAAAACCAAAAAAAAAAAAAAAAAAAAAAAAAAAACTAAGAAAGGAATGAAGGGCCTTAATCCCAGCACTCTGGAGGCAGAGACTAGCCTGGTCTATAGAGTTAGTTCCAGGATAGCCAGGGCTACACAGAGAAACCCTTTCTTGGAAAAACAACAAACAAACAACAACAACAACGAGTTGTAGAACATAGGGCCATGAACATTAGCATGTGTTTTATGACATGTTCAATCCCTAGAAGCAGCAGAACAAATAAACAAGAGGGCACAGGACAGCTAAGGCTATTAAGGTCTATACAGGTAACTGGGCAGTGTATTTTTCAAGACAAAGTGCTGGGAAGTGTGCAAACAGCAGGAGAGAGTGACAGGCCACATTTGGGGGGAAATTCTGAAAAGAAAGTGCAGGGATGGTAGCTTTACGCTGGTGCTTAGAAAATAGAATGGTTAGAGTGCTGGAAACACATTAGTATGTGTTCATACTAATATCAGCCAGTAGCTGACAGGGTTGGAGATTAATGCTGTAGATAAAGCTGGAGTATGCTGAGGCCAGTGAGGTCCGCTTTGAATGACATGTTAAGTATGTGTATTTTAGGCAAACAAGGCTGGCATAGCTGAGGAGTGACTTGGTTCTCTGGCTATCAGTTACACATTCCAGTTTGAATCCATGACCAACATGGCTGTCTCCTGGTCACCTTTACAGACCCACATATACTGAGGGAGTAAATTCAGTGTATTTTCTTGTACTCCCTCCCTTCTCTTCTCTGTCCTCTTCCTCTTTATTTCAAGACAAGCTGGCCTTCAAATTATATATCTCTGGGTGTATTCAAATGTTTCCTAATCTTCAGGATTCAGTCTCCCAGTGTAACAGCACCTAGTTCCCCCCCCCCCCCCACCCACTTCAAGTGTAGTGTAAAGGACTGCTCATTGTTAGAGCGCTTACCCACCATGTACAAGGCTCTGATTTGGGTTCCTAGCACTGAAAAAAACCAACAATTTTCCTGAGATCTGAAGTCTAACAGCTGCAGGATATCCTGAAACCCTCTTGAGTTTTCATAAAGATTGGGACAATGGAGACAGCAAAATGGCACAGTAGGTAAAAGTGCTTGCCATTGCAAGCCTGGCTCTCATGGCAGAAGGAGAGAGCTGACTCCAGGTTTGTCCTCTGACCTCTCCATGGATGCCTTGGCGAATACACAGACATACAAACAACAATTAAAACAAAAACCAAAAAACAGGGTCTGTACTTCAGCTTGAAGGGGCACATGGTACTTGGTGGTGTCCTCAGTAGCTCCGCGAGGAGCACATGGTACGTGGTGGTGGTGTCCTCAGTAGCTCTGCGAGGAGCACATGGTACTTGGTGGTGGTGTCCTCAGTAGCTCTGCGAGGAGCTGTCAGACAAAGTCGTCTCCATTCACGGTGGACAGCTGATCTGTTTCTGTGAGTCATGTGGAGGTGCTGACCTTAGTCCCAGCACTCCCAGTAGAAGAGGACGATCAGGAGTTCAAGGTCGTCATTAGTTACAGAGACAGTCCAAGTCAGCCTGGACAACCTGAGACTCCATCTCTAAAAATTAAAAAAAGAACAAAGTTCTTAGAGCCAGGCTTGGTGACTTATACTCTGTAATTCCAGCACATTGAAGCTGAGGCAGAAGGATTGCTTTGAATTTGAGACCTTGTCTCTAAAAGAAAAGTTCTGGACTAGAAAGATGGGCTCAGTGGTTAAGAGCACTGATTGCTCTTCCAGAGGCTTGGGTTCCACACCCTCACAGACATTCATGTGGGCAAAACGCCAATGCATGTAAAACAATTTTTTTTCTTGTTTTTCTTTTTGGTTTTGTTTTTTCTAGACAGGGTTTCTCTGGATAGCCCTGGCTGTCCTGGAACTCACTTTGTAGACCAGGCTGGCCTTGAACTCAGAAATCCACCTGCCTCTGCCTCCCAAGTGCTGGGATTAAAGGCATGCGCCACCACGGCTCAGCGTGTATATATATATATATATATATATATATATATATATATATATATATATATGAGTTGTAGGATCTCTTGAGTTTGAGGCCAGCCTTGTCTAGAATCTGAGTTGTAGAACAGCCAGGGCTACACAGAGAAACCCTGTCAAAGAGATAAATAGAAAGAAAAAGATAGGTTTTTTGATTGTGAGCCTAGCCTTTAATGGCTGAGCCATTTCTCCAGCCCAAGAGATAGGTTTTTAAGACAGCGAAGTCAGTATCTATTAACAGCTATGCAGCTAAATTCAGATGCTTACTGAGTGTTTATTAAGGATAGAACACTATGGGGCTGGTGAGATGGCTTAGCGGTTAAGAGCACTGACTGCTCTTCTAGAAGTCCTGAGTTCAATTCCCAGCAACCACATGGTGGCTCACAACCATTGTTAATGGGATCTGATGCCCTCTTCTGGCATGGCTGAAGACAGCTACAGTGTACCCCTATACATTAAAAAAAAAAAAAATCTTAAAAAAAAAAAAGGATAGAGCATTGTGTCTAATATTACATACTTGATATGTAATGGCTACTTGCACTTAAAATAGGTATGATTCCTACTTTCCAGGGGCCACTCTTTGGGATGGAACTAGTCTATGCTGTAACTTGATCCACAGAAAAACAAGCCAGGTATGGTGCATGCTTGCAATGCCAGCACTCAGGAGGCAGAGGTGGAAGGATCAGCACGTTGGAGCTAGCCTGGAATACTTACTGAGAGTCCCTTCTCAAAACCAAAACAAAGAGCAAAGTTCTTTGATCCCAGAACTCAGGAGGCAAAGGCAGACTCATCTTCGAGTTTGAAGCCAACCTGGTCTAGATATTGATTTCCAGGTCAGAGAACATTACATAGTGAGACCCTGTCTCAAAAAACAAAACAAAACCCTGAATAAAAACAAAATCGTATGATCTAGTGCTGTTAATTTCTGTGCTGATGTGATCCCTCCCAGTGCTGATGATCCCAGGCTACCAATTTAATTTCTCTAAACTTGAGAGGAGATGGTAGAGTTGGCTCTGGCAGACCACTGGTGAGTCATATGTCTATGAAAACATGCTAAGAGCCTGTGTGCGCCTGTCAGCTCCTCTCAGTTCTCATCCTTTGCAGAGGACAGTTTGTGGGCACTCCGAGCTGTTCCTTATCTTGAGCTCCTCTCCCGTAGCTTTCCCTTTCAAGATGAAGTTAAGTTACTCATGCTTCTTGTTCCCCGCAGCAGCCCCAGCTAGCTGACTTCATGTGAAAGATGGCCAATGCGGAAGTGAGCGTCCCAGTGGGAGATGTGGTTGTGGTGCCCACTGAAGGAAATGAAGGCGAGAACCCAGAAGACACTAAAACTCAAGTGATCTTGCAGTTGCAGCCTGTGCAACAAGGGTGAGTGGCTAGGGATGTGGATATTCCAGACAGTTATTATTGAGAGGTTTAAAGGTTGGGAAATAGCTGGGCAGTGGTGGTGCAAGCCTTTATTTCCAGTACTTGGGAGGCAGAGGCAGGTGGATTTCTGAGTTCGAGGCCAGCCTGGTCTACAGAGTGAGTTCCAGGACAACCAGGGCTATACAAGAAACCCTGCCTCGGAAAAAAATAAAAATAAAAAATACAGGTACAGCATGAACATTTGCTTCAGCTGGAGCTGGCTGGATCTCATCTCAGTAATAGGTACTCGTCCTGTCATCCTAGAGCTGTTTCCTAGTGTCCTTCTCTGTCTTTACAGTGGGAGCTCTCCAAGGGTGAGTTACATGGCTCCCTCATCTTCTCTGTCCACACTGTTTAGCACAGGGCCCAGGTGTTGATTCAGAAACTAAGAAAGGCACATCCAAAAATATTTCTACTATAAGCTCTCAAACACTCCTGGACCAGCACATTATCAAAAGTATCTGTCCACCGCCATCACCGTAAGGATGCACTACCACGAAGCTAGAGGAGACAGAGTACAAGGTCCTCGCCAGCATGGAGCCTGCAATCTAGTTGTAAAAGCCAAAAGTGCATGGATTAAGTATGGAGTCCCTTACGTAGTGAAGACGAAGAAGGGACGAGTGGATCATTATCAGTTAGAAAGGAAAGTTGACTAAAATGCCTTTGCACCATCCAGGATCAAACCCGTAACCTCTCTTATGCTGCACAGGTGATCTGTCCCTGAGCTATCCTATATACTAACCCTAAAAGATAGAACTTGAGCTTTTCTGCCGGACGGTGGTGGCGCACACCTTTAATCCCAGTACTTGGGAGGCAGAGGCAGGTGGATTTCTGAATTCAAGGCCAGCCTGGTCTACAGAGTGAGTTCCAGGACAGCCAGGGCTATACAGAGAAACCCTGTCTCGAAAAAAAACAAAACAAAACAAAACAAAAACAAACAAACAAACAAAAAAGAACTTGAGCTTTTCTTTGGGCTGGGCAGTGGTCTCACACTCCTTTGATCCCAGCACTTGGAAGGCAGAGGCAGGTAGATCTCTTCATTTGGAGGTCAGTCTGGTTTATAGAGCAAGTTCCAGAACAGTCAGGGCTACACAGAAAAACCCTGGAGGAGGTAAGTTGATGGTAGTGGTTGGTCTGTCTTCCTTCGTTTCTTTTTCTTTATTTTTTTGAGACAAGGTCTTGTTATGTAGCCCAGATTGGACTCAAGTTCACCATCCTTCTCCCTTAGCCTCTTCAGTGTTGAGATGATAGGTGTGTGGTGCTTCCATGCCTAACTTTAAAGAGGTAATTAAAAAAAAAAAGCCTCGTGGTCGGGGCACATGTCTTTAGTCCCAGCACTTGGGAGTCAGAAGCAGGCAGATTTCTGTAGTTCAAAGCCAGCCTATTCTACAGAGTGAGTTCCAGGACAGCCAGGGCTACACAAAAAAATCCCTGTCTTGGAAAACATATGTCTTGGAAATTATATGTGCGTGTGTGTATACGCACACACACATATACATGTACATGCACACATACATACATATATACGTGTGTGTGTTATATATAA
Source organism: Grammomys surdaster (assembly GCF_004785775.1). Taxonomy (NCBI): domain Eukaryota; kingdom Metazoa; phylum Chordata; class Mammalia; order Rodentia; family Muridae; genus Grammomys; species Grammomys surdaster. Next base: position 5,189,689 of record NW_021621113.1, on the reverse strand, counting down.
TTAGGGCAGGAGGTGGCACACACTTTTAATCCCAGCACTCAGAAGGCAGAGGTAGGTTTACTTTTATGAGTTCAAGGGTAGCCTGGTCTACAGAGCTAGCTCTAATGCAATCAACTACACAGAGAAACTGTCTCAAAAAACAAAATATACACACACATAACACATACAACACGCATGCACACACACATATAATATATTTTACACAGACACATACACACACACACACAAACAGCCTGGAGAAATGACTTAGCAGTTAAGAATGCTGACTGCTCTTGAAGGGGGACCCTGATTCCACTCCTAGCGTTTTCAAAGCAGTGGGCGCAGTATGTATGTGGTGTGTACACATGCATACAGGTATTTACCTATAAAAGTAAATCACTTTTTAAAATCACAAAAATAGAACCAACAAAAGCTAAGGTGTAACTGGACCCAAAAGGAAAAAAAAGAAAGGAAAAGGAACTTGTGTCATGGTGACACATGGTGGGTAAGCTGGTTCTGGAGCTGAGAGCGCGGGCGAACGGAGACTGTCAGAAGAGTTTGATACTGATGCTTTCTTCGCTTGTCTCTTTCTCTGAGACAGTCTTGTTAGGTAACGCAGAATTGTCTTGTATCCCAGACCCTTCTGCCTCTATCCCTCGAATGCTAGTATTTGGGTGTAAAATGCTGCCTCTGCTTTTTGTAATTCTTAAATTACTTCTTAAATTTTCGAGTGTATCGTTGCATGGGAATGTGCACACGTGTAGGTGCATGTGGAGACCAGAAGAGGGCATCAGATCCTGGAGCTGGAGATACTCAGTTTGAGCCAACAGCCATGGGTGGGTCCTCTGGGAGCAGGCAGTGTTTTTAACCTCAGAGCCATGTCTTTTATGAAAGTAAGATCTCCAGCTGTCCTTGACTCACTACAAAGCCTATGCCAACCTCAAACTAGAAATCCTCCTGTCTCAGCTTCCCCAGTGTTGGAATTACAGGCATACAGTACTAAACTTGACTTACATTTGTACTTTGCCAGGTGTTTATTATGTCCATGTTTGCAGGAATGCATTAGGCAGCAGAGGCAGGCTGAAATAGCTTCCCATGGGTACACAGAGACGCTGGCAGTGTATACGGGGATACTTTTATATTAATGGGTTGACTTTCCTTTTTTTTTTTTTTTTTTGGTTTTTTGAGACAGGGTTTCTCTGTATAGCCTGGGATGTCCTGGAACTCACTCTGTAGACCAGGCTGGCCTCGAACTCAGAAATCCGCCTGCCTCTGCCTCCCAAGTGCTGGGATTAAAGGCATGTGCCACCACTGCCCGGCTTAATTTTTCAAATAAATCTCTTTTACAACATTTTTAGAGAGCTCAGAGGAAATGAAGGGACCAAGATTCTGTCACCATTTCTGACTTTCCAGGCATTTTGAATTCATAGTAATCCATAATGAGTAGTCTGTGTTTTCTTTTTGTTGGTGTTACTGATTTTTGTTTGTTAATTTTTTATGTGTATAAATGTTTTGGCAGGATGTATGTTTGAACACCACCTGTGTGCTGTGTTCACAGAATTAGAGATGTTTCTTAACTAGTATTTAGGTGCTGGGATTTAAATGCAGGTTGTTAGCTGAGCATGATGATAAATACCTTTAGCCCCAGCATTCAGGAGACAGAGGCAGTCTGTGAGTTCAAGCCCAGCCTGGTCTACATGGTGAGTTCCCGGACCGCTAAATCTATGAAGTGAATGTATGCAGTCAGAAAAACAAAATAAAATAAGTCAAAAAACGCAGGTTCTTTGGAAGAGCAGTCAGTGCTTTTAACTACTGAGCCAGCTCTCCAACTCCCTATTCTATTCTTCTGACATTTGATCTTATTGTGTAGCTCAGGCTGGCCTCAAACTTGATGCAGTCCTCCTGCCTTAGCTTTCTTGGTGCTGGATTACAGACTTGAGCCATCATGCCCAGTAGTTTTCATATTTTATTTTAAGCACTGTTTTCTTATCTCCAGCTCATTTCCTTATTCATTAAAGAACTATTTACTGAAGCTGTTATGTTGCCATGTTGGTTTATGAAATGTCAGGCACACGGTAGTGAACAAATGAACATATTTAATCTAGAGCATCTCTTGGGGAGACAGAGATCAATAAGAATTTGGTTTTTTACATTTTATTCTTTTGCTGACATTATGTATAGGTACCGTATACATGCTTGATGGCCTTGGAGGTCAGAAGGAAGCACCAGATACCCTGAAACTGGATTTACCAAAGATTGTGAGCTACTGAGTGAGTGCTGGGAACAGAATATGGGTCCTTTCAGGACCAGAGCCCTTAGCCACTTAGCCATCTGTCCGGCCCTGAGAATGTTTTATTAAATACCAAATGTGCTGTAACCAGAGATCAAGAGTGTCATACCAGGCCGGGCGGTGGTGGTGCACGCCTTTAATCCCAGCACTTGGGAGGCAGAGGCAGGCGGATTTCTGAGTTTGAGGCCAGCCTGGTCTACAGAGTGAGTTCCAGGACAGCTAGGACTACACAGAGAAACCCTGTCTCGAAAAATAAAACAAAACAAAACAAAAAAAAGAGAGAGTATCATACCAAAAGAGAGATGGGGGATTAGCCTGGGAGCAGTAGGTAGAAGGAAAGTGTCTTCTATTTATTTTAATGATTTATTTTTATTTCCTGTTCATTAGTATTTTGCCTGCAAGTATGTCTGTGTGAGGTGTCAGATTCCCTGGAACTGGAGTCACAGTCAGTTGTAAGGCATCATGTGGGTGCTGGGAATTGAACTCAGTCCTCTGCAAGAGCAGCTAATTTTTTTTTTTTTTTTTTTTTGGTTTTTCAAGACAGGGTTTCTCTGTGTAGCCCTGGCTGTCCTGGAACTCACTTGGTAGACCAGGCTGGCCGCGAACTCAGAAATCCGCCTGCCTCTGCCTCCCAAGTGCTGGGATTAAAGGCGTGCGCCACCACCGCCCGGCGCAGCTAATTTTTTTTAACTGCTGCACCATGTTTCCAACCTTTGTTATTATTTTTTAATTAGCAGTTTTTAACTTGGTTTGTTCATACGGTTTTATAACAACCATTAAAATTATATTCAGAATCCAGACACTTTGGCAACACATCAAACATAAAGCTAGCTAGTGTAGACTTAACCTCAGCACTCAGCTGTCCTGGAACTCACTCTGTACAGCAGGCTGGCCTCAGCCTCAGAGATCTATCTGCCTCTGCCTCCTGAGTGCTGGGATTAAAGCACCACCACTGCTTGGCTTGGTTCTCCTTTTTCATTGCATAGAATCAATAACTGACTTATACAGAAAATAACCAAATCCTTAGCTCAGAGTCTTCATCAGATACTTGGGTAATACCTGAAAACTATCAGTAGCTGAGAACATGCGACTGTTACAGGTACACCTGAACCAAATAAGCTGACATCTTAGTGAGTCCTGGGCAGCATGTGCTCCTGAGTTTGCTTTTCCTGAAACATTGTACTCTTGAGATAACAAATTTTTTTGAGGCAGGGTTTGTGTAACAGCCCTGGGTATTCTAGAGCTGTAGACCAGGCTGGCTTTGAACTCACAGAGATCTGCTTGCCTCTGCTGGGATTAAAGGCACAAGTCACCACTACCCAGGGAGAAGACTGACATTTTGGTTCAAGTAATTATCAGTATGGAAGGATATGTTTTACAGTCAGTAACACACTAGGAAGGCATTCAGTAGGAAGAGTATGACAGAGTTTATCCTGAAGACTAGTGATTTAGAGCATAGGGTGGAGTCTGGCTGATGTCCATTTCCAGAGTGAGCTTCACCATCGTGCCTGTGGTGGCGCTGCTGGTCTCCTGAGGCAGATGAAACACCTGTCTGGAGAAAGACTGCTGACTCTTCCTCCTCTAAGTCTCCTCATGCTCCCTCAACATCAGTGGCTGTCATGAGCACGTGATCTGCAGACTGCTTATGAAGACAGCTGGAGGCTTGAGCTCAGTCAGTTCAGTGCCTGCCTGGTTCTGAGCAGGAGGGCCTCAGGTGGATTTGTTGTTGTTGCTGTTGTTTTAGTGTGGGGTTTTGTGTGTGTGTGTGTGTGTATTTTCAAGACAGGTTTCTCTGTATAGCCATGCCTATCCTGGAGCTCACTCTGTAAACCAGGCTGCCCCTGCCTCCCAAGGCCTGGGATTCAAGTTGTTTGCCACCACTTCCAGGCAATCCTGAGTATTATCCCTAGCAATGGAAAAACTAAAAAATGAACCCAACAATGGGAGCTGGGTATGATGACACTGCCTGTAATTTCAGCACTGTGGAGTCTGAAGCAAAAGGATCATTTGAATTTGAGGCCAGCCTAGGCAACTTATTATGATCTTGTCTCAAAATAAAAAGTAAGAGACGAAAAAAATAAATAGCAATTTAGCTCAAGGGTAGAACCCTGGGCTAGTATGTGAGAGGTTCTGGGTTTAGTCCCTAGAACTGCAAATACAAAGAAACCCAAAATTTTGAGTGTTTTAAGGAGGAGAACCACATGATTACTCTGGTAGGCGTATACAGGATTGATGAGAGTCTGGACAAGCTCTTCGAGGGTAGACATAATGAGGCCCTTGTCAAAGTAGCAGCAATGGCACTAGAGGCAGGGAGGACACCTGAGTTAAAGAGATCTTTCTGGCAAGATTTGACAGCTGTTGGAACTGAGGGAAAAAAATCAGAAAATTAGTAGACGAACTGTGTATGCAATTTAGTGACAGAGTACCTATCTACCAAGTATAAGGGTCTAGTTTAATGTCCACTGTACAAAAGAAAGGGAAAGAAATAGAAACAATTACCACTTCACCAGAGCAGGAAAGAGAGGAAGAGGTCTAGTGCAGTGCCCAGCCCCATGCAGTGTACAGGCTGACACCCCTTACAGGGACGTGGAACACGAGACAAGACAATGGTTTCTGAATTGTTTGGGTTTGTTTATTGGGACAGTGTCTTGTATTCCAGGTTGACCTAGAACTCCTGACCCTCCTGCCTCTATGTCTCATGTGCTGGGATGGCAGGCGTGTGACATTACACTCAGCTCAGGAATAGAAGTAGCATGGTGATTATTGCAAACATAATTCATTCAAAGGGAGGGCTGCACAGTAGAGGTGCCACCACGGCGCTGAATCAGCATCTGCAGAGAAGAGAGGACAGGCATTGCTTCAGATACCAGTGTCTGTGAGCCAGTGCACGAGGCTGCTGAGAGAGAGGGAAGAGAGGACATTTGTGTGGCATGTTAGGTCATCTGAATGTAGAGGCATTGGGGAAGATTTGCTTTACCTAACCTATTTCATCAGAGTCCAAATAGGCCCAGCCCTGATTAGCTTCAAAGAGCACATGAGAGAGGTTGTGTTCATTGTGGTGTGGCCTTAGACAGAGTGTATAACCTCCCATTTAGTGGTGTCTCTGGTGATTGCTGGGTACCCGGGGCAGGTTCATGTTTGGTTTAAGCCAATAATTTGCTTCTGAGAGACTAAAATGCTAAAAATAAATAAATAAATAAATCCCAACTCTATAATGTTTAGATTTCAGCAAGGGTCATCCATTTCTGGGTCATCAGGCCATTTCCTGTCTCAAGCTGTCTGCTGGTTCTATTTTAGTCAGGTGAATTTTATGAACAGGCCTGTCCTATACTTGAAGCAATACTTACTGTATCTTGAGCATTTTAAGCAGTGGTTCTCAACCTGTGGGTCAAGACCCCTTTGGAGGTTGAACAACCCTTTCATAGGGGTTGCCTAAGACTATCGGAAAATATAGAAATTTACACTATAATTCATACCAGTAGCAAAGTTATGAAGTATCAAGGAGATAATTTTATGGTTGGGGGTCACCACAGCATTAGTAGCTGTGTTAGAGTAGAGGGCTACAGCGAAAGGAAGGTGAGAACCTGCCCTTCAGCTATTGAGGAAGGGCTGGAGAGATGGCTCAGCAGGTGAAGAGAATGTGTTGCTCTTCCAGAGGACCCAAGTCTGGCTCCCAACACCCACATTAGGCAGGCAGCTCCCACCCACCTGTAACTCCAGCTCCAGGGTTTCTGACATCCCCTCCTATTTTCTGTAGGTGCATGCATGTGCACACATACATACACATGTACATGAATGTAAGCAATCACACAGCTTTCTACACATAAGTTACACAAATCTTTAATGTTATGAAAGAAAGGGTCCATGTAATACAGTAGCAAAGGAAGTGTAGCAAGAGTCAGCAAGAGTCATCTACTTGGGGTGAGGTGAGGTGCGTTTCATCTTCCCGGCCAGTAACCACTAAGTGGTCTGGGCCTCTTGGAGTTTACAGTGGAAAACTTGTCAGGTTGTAAAATAACACTTATTTTATTCCGTTTTCAGATAGATTAAAACAAATGTCTTAACCCCGTGCTAGGAATATTAATTTTTTTCATGACTTATGTAGTTTCTTTATTGATGGGCACTTTTACTACAGGATTTATGAAGCCGGGTCAGAGAACAGCGCAGCAGTTGTAGCTGTAGAGGCCCACACGATACACAAACTCGAAGAAGGAATTGGTAAGTCTGCCATTCTATTCAGTACCTTTGACTTCAGTGCTGCAGTAAACCCAGGTAAGCCTGATCAGTGAGAACACAACTCAGTAATTATGAATACAAGCTGCATGCCTGGATTGGGCAGATTCACCACTACACTACTCCATTCCCCAGCTCTAAGATCCCTTATAACTTGGGTTTTTCCAGGCCACTTGCTTCTCCTCCATTGTCCTTCCACCTCTCTCTCCTTTGTTCGTCTTTCTCTTCTCCTCCAAACTTTTTCCGCTCCACTTCCCCTTCTCTCCCCAATCACCGGTTCTGGCCTTTATTTTATAAATTAAAGTAGGCAGAAAGTTCACAACAAGTCACCTGTATACTGATTCACTCCTCCTCTGCAGCCCCTCCTGGCAAAGCGGGATTAGCTTCATGATAGAAGACCAGGGCTATCCACAACACTTCAGCTTCTGTATGTTTTGAGAGTTTCTATATATTTTTCCTTTGAAATCCCTGGTGATGGAACCCAGGATCTTGTCCAAGCCAACAGGTGGTTCACTACTAAGCTATGTCCCCAGCCTGTGATTTCTGGTCTTTAGTGCCTATTTTCTGTCCCAACCAATCCAGTGTACCAAATGATAATACCAGCTAAGATGGCAGACTTGGCAGGCATGGTGGAACATGCCTTTAATCCTAGCACTAGGGAGTTTGAGGCCAGCCTGGTCTACTGAGCAAGTTCCAGGACAGCCAGGATTATACAGAAAAATTCTGTCTCAACAAAACAGTACCAAAAAACAAACAAACAAAAAGATAGCAGACCTTGATCTTGATCACTTAATATACTATAGTAGTCAAAAAGTTTGTTTGTTTGTTTTGTCTAAAACAAATCCTACAAAGAGATGGGGTAAAATGCTTAGCTTAGACTCTATGTGAGATCCCTAAGCACCATTGAGGGGGAAACAAACAAATTAAAAATAAATGATTGAGCCAGGCGGTGGTGGCGCACGCCTTTAATCCCAGCACTTGGGAGGCAGAGGCAGGCGGATTTCTGAGTTCGAGAGTTCGAGGCTAGCCTGGTCTACAGAGTGAGTTCCAGGACAGCCAGGGCTACGCAGAGAAACCCTGTTTCGAAAAACAAAAACAAAAAAAAACAAAAAAAAAATCATTGAACATGGGGCCTGAGATGTGGATTTGAAGTCTAGCTATTTGGGCAGTTGAAGCAAAAGAATCACAAGTTTAGGGCCAATCTGTGCTGTAGAGCTAGTTCAAAGCCAGATCAGGGACATAAAGTCAGTAGTAAAATGCTTGCCTCCAATATGCAAGGACCTAAATTGAATTTTTAGTCATCTGTCCCCACTTCCACTACCCACACATCACAGTGAGGCATACCTGTAAACGGCTGGGAGCCTGAGACAGGAAGGTTGTATTTGAGGTTGGGCTATACAACAAGACTTTGTCTTTAAAGTTGGGCTATACAACAAGACTTTGTCTTTAAACATAAAAGATCCCACAAAGAATCGGGAGTCTGCAGGTTGATCCCTGTCATTAAGTGAGGCTGACGGTGACGACTGAAGAGGTACTGTATTAGCTGGGAATTTGTCAATGGAAGGAAACTTAGAAACTAAGCAAATCCGACTTTTCTTACATTTCACTGTGTGTTCTTCAGAAACTCTTCTTTCTTAAGTTCATATATTTATATGTCAAACATAGGAAGTAGTTCCTATCTCAAACAATTATAGGAAGAACTAAAAATTCTGGGTGTGTTGTCTCATGTCTGTAATCCTGGTACTTTGGAAATAGTGGCAGCAAGATCACCCTTGGCTACATGAAAAGGCCATAGCAGCTTGAGGGACACAAGGCCCTGTATCAGAAAACAAACAAACAAAGGAATTAGAATATTAAACCAAAAGGTTTATGGTACGGTTGGCCATATTGTTCAATGGTACAACACTTAACTAGCCCTGGGTTTGATCCCCAACAATATACAAAACAAGAGAATCTGAGGGGCCGGAGAGATGGCACAGCAGATAAAAAGTACTTGCCATGTAAGGAGGCAAACCTGCAAGTGAGTTCAATCCCCAGAACCCACATGAAGGTGGAAGAAGAGAACAGACACTCTCGAGTTGTTTTCTGATCTCTACAGGCATGGCACCATGCTTCCCCCAATAAGACATAGCCATTATGTCAAACTTTACAAGTATTCTTGGGGCTGGAGAGATTAAGTAGTTAATAATCATTTTTTAAAAAAAGATTTCTTTCTTTCTTTTTTTTTTTTTTTAATGTATGTGTGTACACTATAGCTGTCTTCAGACACACCAGAAGAGGGCATCGGATCCCATTACAGATGGTTGTGAGCCACCATGTGGTTCCTGGGAATTGAACTTAGGACATGTGGAAGTCATCTCTTCAGCCCCAATAGTTAATAATCTTCAGTAAGCTGTAAGGACCTGGCTTAGATTCCCAGCACTCACATGGCAGCTCACAACCATAATAACTCCAGTTCCAGGGGATCCAGTGATTTCTTCTGGTCTATAAAGGCATCACACAGACAAGCGGTGTACAGACTTGCATGTAGGTGCCCATGCACATAAAATAAAAAATAAAAAATAAATAAAGAGTGTCTGTCCTGTTGGTGCTGGGGCTATAGGTCCTGTTGGTAGAGTGCAGTGTCCACGTTCCGAGATCATCATTGCTATATACTCAGTCCAAGGCCAGCCTGGGCTACATGAGACCCTCTCCAAAGAAGAGGAAAAAGAAAACAAAACAAAACTGTGGTCTGAAAGGAACCCCCAAAACTATACATATCCTAAACTTGAGTTTAGGAAGGAGTTATTCAGTAATAAGAGATTCCGTTCCATTTTAGATGCAAGCAGTATAGACGCTAATGAGGACATGGAAATCGCTTACCCTATAACCTGTGGAGAGAGTAAAGCTGTCCTCCTCTGGAAGAAGTTCGTGTGTCCAGGAATAAATGTGAAGTGTGTCAAGGTAATTGTTCCTATCTTGAGGTTTGCCTTCAGTGCCTTATCTCTCTCTCTCTCTCACCACATCAGCCACCCTCTGTCCTGTCTTTCACCATGCGGATTCATCTGAGGACTGAACTCTGCGTGGCAGGCTTGGCAGCACAGCTGCTGCTCCTCCTGTGTGACTTGGGTTCTGGAACCCTGGCCAGGGTCATCGAGAGGGAAGAAAGGACAGCCACATGGATATAAAGCTGGGTCAGATGGGGCTCTCTTAACTGCTACCTGGAACCTCAGGACAGAGGGAGAGGTTAGCTAGTCTTGGGAGCAGGTTTCTGTGGGTGAACAATCTTAAGCTGGAAACATCTCAGAGAGGGAAGCTACCATTGGTGGTCTTTGCTCACACTGATCAATTATTCATAAGCACTCATTCGTATTGGGACGCGTGAGCCTGAACCATAATGGGTAAAGACTTTACCAATTGCCCCATGATCTGAGGCTTTGAGCTTCCTCGGCATGGCTGTGCCCACATCAAAATATACATCCCCAGCCTGGCATAGTAGACACGCCGTTAATTGTAGCACTTGTAATGCAGAGGCAACCAGGCTGGTTTACAGAGTGAGATGCTATCCAACAACACACTCTCTTAGAACTTCACTGACAGGCAGGCCCTTCCGATTTGTTTGTTTGTTTGTCTTCGAGACAGGGTTTCTCTGTTAGCCCTGGCTGTCCTGGAACTCTCTCTGTAGACCAGGCTGGCCTCGAACTCAGAAATCCACCCGCCTCTGCCTCCCAAGTGCTGGGATTAAAGGCGTGCACCACCACTGCCCTACCATTGTCTGTTTTCATGGAGTTAAACCTAGAACATAGTATGATGCCTTCTAGTAGTGACAGGACCTTGTACAGCACAGGGCTGTCCCTGTGTGGTCCCTAATAGATAACAGTGTTTGATAAGTACTTGTTCAACAATGAGTGAATGGTCAGAATTCTTCTCTATGTCTGCCTATCCATGTGGTTTTGAGCCTCACCAGGCATTGTGGTGTACAACTTTAATCCCAGCACTTGGGAGGCAGAAGCAGGCAGATCTCTGTGAGTTTGAGACCAGTCTGGGAGTTCCAGGATAGCTGGGGCTACACAGAAAAATCCTGTCTCCAAAAAATCTTCAGAGTCTCATGACTTAAAATAGCAATCATTCTCATCAGTATGCTTACACATAAATGTACATACATATTACACAGCATATACACTGTGCTGTAGTGAATGAAATCATATGCAGCGGGCCTAGAACTGTTATGCAGCATAATAGCCTTATTTTAATTGTTATTGACAAGAATAAGCAGATGTGGCCTGGAGAGATGGCTCAGACGTTAAGAGCACTGGCTGTTCTTCCAGAGGTCCTGAGTTCAATTCCCAGCAACCACATGGTGGCTCACAACCATCTGTAATGAGATCTGATGTCCTCTTCTGACCTACAGGCATACATTCAGACAGAACACTATATACATAATAAATAAATAAATCTTAAAAAAGCAGGTGAAGTATGTCATGACTGTCACCCATCATGGAGGCAGAAGGATCGGTTTGAGTCTGTGGGCAGGAGATAACTAATGAGTGGGACCCTGAAGTCAGCCAGTCTTCTGCTGCTTTGTGAATTCCTCTTTCTTCTACCTTTCATCACCCTTTTAAGCCTCCTAACACTAAATAAGAGAGAGAAAGGGAAAGAGGTTCCTGAATAAATCAGGTTGGAAAGGGGGTGACGCATCAGTAGACAACTTCCTCCTGCTGGTTAGGGGCATCGAGTCCTTGGGGCAAGTTTGATCTTTGCCATCAGGGTATCTAATTTTTTCTTCTTGTTTCTTCTTTGTGCATGACTATTTAACAAACTGAGACCAACAACAACCCACCTATCAAGGCCCTAGCATTTATGTACCCTCTGAAAAGTCCCCAGAATTCCAAACAACACAAACACAGAAACTATCTGTAGCTGGCAAAATCAAGCTCTACCAGAGCAGGAGGCAAATCATAGTCAGCTGCTGTGGACAATCTGAAGCAGCCCCGTATTCCACATGTGGGATTAAAATGAAAACATAGTCTTACAATATTTCTGTGTTTTTAGAGAAACCAAAACTCCAAAATTCTCACTACAGACTCTGTCTTAAGAAACCAAAAAGGGGCCAGGCAGTGGTGGACCACGCCTTTAATCCCAGCACTTGGGAGGCAGAGGCACTCAGATTTCTGAGTTCGAGGCCAGCCTGGTCTACAGAGTGAGTTCCAGGACAGCCCGGGCTATAAAGAGAAACCCTGTCTCGAAAAACAAACAAAAAAACCCCCAAAAAGGTACAGTGGCTGGCTCACACCTTTAATGTCACCACTTGGAGGCAGAAGAAGGTGGATCTCAGTGAGTTCAGGGCCAACCTGGTCTAGACATAGGGAGCCCTAGACCAGCCAGAGCTATATAATGAATCCTGGCCCCACAAACTAAACAAACAAATGAAAAATCTCATGAGAGCCAGGCATAGTGTCGCACACCTTTAATCCCAGCACTTGGGAGGCAGAGGAAGGTGGATTGCTGTGAAGTTAATGCCTGCCTGGTTTACTTATCAAGTTCTAGCCCAGCCAGAACTGCACAGTGGACCCCATCTCAAGAAAAAATAAACTAAAAAAAAAAAAAAAAAGAAAGAAAGAAAGAAAGAAAGACAAATCTCCCAAGAGCATCTGTAAGTAGTTGTTTGTTCTGCCTCCACTTATAGCCACAGTGATCCCTGTATGTTGTCATCACCATGGGGCTTTTGAGTGGTACCAGCCTAGGTCAAGAGTTTCGGAGTTTTGAAGCTATGCAGTTGGTTTCTAGTATACTTAACGTTTTCTAACATCTTGAATCTTTAAAAAGTAATGAGTTAGGGGGCTGGAGAAATGATGCGGTGGTTAAAAGCACTGGCTGCTCTTCCAGAGAACCTGGGATCAGTTCCCAGCACCCACATGGCAGTTCAGAACCAGTCCATAACTCCAGTATCAGGGGATCTTGTAGCAGTGATATTGGGCACCATATGTTGCCAGTAGTTTTTACTGCTCCGCTTTGCGAGTCACAGGCACACACCTGCCCAGGAGCTATCTCCGATCCACAGATGAAAGACACATACATGTTAGGTCATTTTTAACCTGCCATACTGGCTCAGTGGGTGGGATCTCCTAAGCCTCCCGCGGCTAGCTTTTGTTTGTTTGTTTGTTTGTTTGTTTGTTTTATCGAGACAGGGTTTCTCTGTGTAGCGCTGGCTGTCCTGGAACTCACTTGGTAGACCAGGCTAGCCTCGAACTCAGAAATCCGCCTGCCTCTGCCTCCCAAGTGCTGGGATTAAAGGCGTGCGCCACCACCGCCCGGCCCGCGGCTAGCTTTATGATTAGCCCAACACCTCTAACTCTGCCCTCAGCTTAGATGGCCAGTTACCTTCTGTGAAGCCCATTGGTCTTGCTGCCCAAGACATTTTTGGGCTGCCCTTAAGATCTCCAGTAGCTCTGAGCCTGTTCCCTCTCGCCCAAGTATCTCCTAGCCTGCGGGAACCTGGAAGTCCTGCCTCTTACCGCCAAGCCATTGGCTGCTGGCATCTTTATTGATTGATCAAGAACCAATTGTGGACAAGGATCTTTAGTGCCAGATTCGCAGAGTCCAGATTAAATCAAAGCATTAGAACCATTCCTCTAGCTGGGTGGTGGTGGCGCACGCCTTTGATCCCAGCACTTGGGAGGCAGAGGCAGGCGGATTTCTGAGTTCAACACCAGCCTGGTCTACAGAATGAGTTCCAGGACAGCCAGGAGTACACAGAAACCCTGTCTCGAAAGAACCACTCCTCTACAGGATCTGTCCCCTTTGAGACTCTGTGGGCACTGCATGCATGTGGTGCACAGACACATATGCAGGCAAAACACCCATACATATAAGATTAAATCTTTAAAAGTATCTCCAGTGTGTGTGCAGGTGTGTGTGTGTGTGTGTGCGTGTGTGTCTGACTGACTGACTGACTGACTGACTTCTGCTGTATTCTACTAAGTATTCCAATCTAACCAGTCTAGTTTCTAGGGAATTCTTCTATCTCTGAGTTCCATCTTATAATAAGGTGCTGAAACTAAACAGATGGTGGTGGTACAGGCCTTTAACCCAGCACTCAGGAGGCCGAGGCAGAAGGTCTCTGAGTAGACCCAGCCTGGTCTACAGAGTGAGTTCCAGGATAGTCAGGGCTACACAGAGAAACCCTGTCTCAAACAGCAAGACAAAAGGTGCTGGAACTATAGCTATAGTTTCACTGTATCTGCTTTTTCTGTGGTTTCTGGGATGGAACTCTGTGTGTAGTCTTGCACAGTTAGCACCTTGAGTGGTGACTTATCTCCCTGGCCCGACTGTCTTTATCACTTCTTAGATCTCTCCAGTTTACTTAACCAACCTGCAGAACACCAGACCCAGCTCCCTGCTTTAAAATGTGAATGGAGTTTTAAATGCCATTTAGTGTGTTTTCACTCTCATCTGTGACTTTGTCCTGGAAAGGACAGGGACCGAGAGAGGGATACTGTCTGGTAACCTAGGTCAGGAGGTTGAGTAATACTGATGTGCCTTGTGGCATTGTCTGGGGGCATTACTTCATTCTTTCCTTGTTGACCTACCTGTGTTGACACTGGACCACTTTGGATTTTTCAGTTCAATGATCAGTTGATCAGCCCCAAGCATTTTGTTCATCTGGCTGGCAAGTCCACTCTGAAGGACTGGAAGAGAGCCATCCGTCTAGGTGGCATCATGCTCAGGTAAGTGCTGGCGACAAGCACTCAGTCATGGGAGAGTCTTCTCTTTAACTTGACACTTGTATCCTATCTGTAGGGTTAGCTTGAGCAGTGTATACTGTTTGACTTTTGTCAACTGTCTTAATCTTTTTCTTCCTTTGTCACTTGGGGTGTAACCCAGGGCCTTGTACCTGCTAAGTCAGCACTCTACCGCTGAGTTACCCCTGCAAGCCCTAACTTTTCAATCAATTTATATTAACAGCAACCTAAATAACTATTAAATGAAACAAACTAACCCAGCATCTGCATCAAATTTTTTATTCTTTCTAGTTCAGGTGAGCCCTGAACTTGCTGTGTAGCCAAAGCTGACAACAGCATGCCTGGCTAAGGCTGCTGATGTCAGGAGGTTAGCAGGATCCTTTCTCAGCAGAGATCCACCCTGTCCTCCTCACATAGAGGCAGCAGTCTCTGTGTTGAGTAAGTCCAATGGCCATGACCCTGGGACCATCACAGAAACAAGTGTCAGTGTGTGAAGTAGAGCCCACCCACACTTTTTTTTTCTCCAACAAGTTTAGCGTTGTGGTTTTCCCTCTTGAATGCATTAGTATTTTTTGAATGTTCACCTTCTGATAGAAAAAATTTCAATGCAAGGAGTGGAACTATAGAGATGACTCAGCTGTTAAGAGTGCTGCCTGCTCTGCCAGAGGATCTGGGTCAGTTCCCAGCATCCACATAGCAGCTCACAACTGTCTGTAACTCTGGTTCCAAGGGATCCAGCACCTTCTCTTAGCATTCACAGAAACTAGTATGCAAATACTTCATAGACACATATGCAAGCAATGCACCCATACACATAAAATTCTAAAAAGAAAAAAAATTAAGGTCAAGAGTTAATCGTGCCCAGCTAGGTGTGAGTATACCCTTAATTTCAACACTTGGGAGGCAGAGACAGGAAGATCTCAACTTTAAGGTAAAGCAGGACTACATAACAAGTTCCAGAGTAATATGGTCTACAGAAAGAGACCCTGTGTAGAAATAAAAGACAGACAAGGAGTTGGTTCCATTGGGCACAGTTTCTCAGTGGTGGAGACTCACCCTCAGCAGAGCACAGGCCTGGGTCTGTTATATAGTTTGAAAGGAATGGCTTTCCTTACTGTTCTGTTCTGTTCTTCTTGACTTACTTTATGTTCAGGAAGACAAACATGTGCCCATTTCCCACAAATGTTAAGAGGACTTGGAATGCCCAAAGATCTCTGTTAGTGGAAGCCAGATGACAGGATGGTATAGATTGTAGTATAATTAAAATGCTTCCTGATGACGTAGAGTGTACTATAATTAGCATGCTTCCTGGGTTTTCTCAGGGTCTGTAATAGCAGGGGCTCATGAGTCTCGTTCCAGAGGTATTTTCCAGAAGGAATGTTAGATCATCAGTGTTGTACACTATTCCTAGGAGACTTTTTTTTTTTTTTTTGGTTTTTCCAGGCAGGGTTTCTCTGTGTAGCCCTGACTGTCCTGGAACTCACTCTGTAGACCAGGCTGGCCTCGAACTCAGAAATCCACCTGCCTTGGCCTCCTAAGTGCTGGGATTAAAGGCGTGTGCCACCACTGCTCGGCAAACACAACCTTAGAGATTTCTTAATTTTATAAATTTTACTTAGTTTTTATTGGATTTTTTTTTTTTTAAGATCTATTTATTTTACATTTGTGAGTACCCGTCACTGTCTTCAGACACATCAGAAGAGGGTATCAGATTCCATTACAGATGGTTGTGAGCCCCCATGTGGTTGCTGGGAATTGAACTCAGGACCTCTGGAAGAGCAGTCAGTGCTTTTAAATGCTGAGCCATCTCTCCAGCCCTGTGTCATACCTTCTAGCAGCTAGAATGTAACCCCGTTACTTTATTCCTTTCCTCTTTTATTCCTCTCTCTGCCTCTCTGTCTTCTGAAATGTTATATCTCTAAAAGTGGCAATAGCCGGGTGGTGGTGGCTCACGCCTTTAATCTGAGCACTTGGGAGGCAGAGGCAGGCGGATTTCTGAGTTCGAGGCCAGCCTGGTCTACAGAGTGAGTTCCAGGACAGCCAGGGCTACACAGAGAAACCCTGTCTCAAAAAACCAAAAAAAAAAAAAAAAAAAAAAAAAAAAAAAAAAAAAAAAAAGTGGCAATAAAGTAGTAAAATAAATTTTGTCGGTTACTAAGAGGTGGAGACAGGAATCGGGCTTAAGACTGTCCTATGTAACACAGTCAATTGAGGCCAGCCAGGTCTAGGAATACTAATTCATCAGGATCTCTTTCAGAATCCTAATTCTGCACGTCTTAGTTGAGCTGAGATATACACCAACATTCTCATCTCAGAGGTGTTTTATTGTTTGTTTGTTTGTTTGTTTGTTTGTTTCTGAGACAGGGCATTACTTTGTAGCCTGGGATAGCCTGGAACTTGTTATATAGAACAGATTGGCCTTGAACTCACATAGCCTCTGCCTCCCATGTGCTGGGACTGTCAGGTTTGGTGTTAATGACATTCCTGACATCCTTCACTAAGGATCTGCAGTGTGGTGAAGAACATGGGTACTCCACAAACTCAGAAAAGTAGTAGTGAATGTGGGTGCGGCCAGCAGATGTTTGTAATTCCAACAAGAATTTTTAGAATTTGATGACCTCAGACATGATTAGGCTTCTCTAATCTTTGTCATGCACTCAGCAAGATTGTCCCCACCTGCTCCTCTGTCCTACTTCTCAAAGGTGAAATGCAGGCTGACCTGCCCTTGTTTCCTTCTGTACAGGAAGATGATGGACTCTGGACAGATCGATTTTTACCAGCATGACAAAGTTTGCTCCAACACCTGCAGGAGCACCAAGTTTGACCTTCTGATCAGCAGTGCGAGGGCTCCAGTGCCAGGACAGCAGACAAGTGTGGTGCAGACCCCCACCTCGGCCGATGGTAGGGGGTAGGAGACCACCTGGAGACCGCCGTTTTCACCAGCCTTACCTCTGTACAGCATAGCGCACCGCTTCTTTCTGTGGCTTTGTTGCTTGACTTTGCATTCGTAGCCCAGGCTGAACTTGAACTTGCTGTGATTCTTGCTTCTGCCTCCCGAGTGTGCTAGAATCACAAACATAAGCCACCATGCCGGGTGCCCCTGGTATTCCTCCATTTCCGATTCTTGTGAGCATGGATGTGCTTGTGCTTTGTTGTAAGGTACTGCAGCAGTCTTGGGTGGGATCTCACCCTGGAAACAGACTTCTTTTTTCCTTTTAAAAATGACTCGGTTTTTTTGTTTGTTTTGAGACTATGTTTCCATAGCCCAGACTGTCCAGGAACTTACCATGTAGCCCAGGTTGGCTACATAGTGTTCTCATCTCTCCTCTCTACAGTTACAAGCTTGACTCACCCATGCCTGCCTGCCTCACTCTCTCTACTCGCTTTTTTTTTTTTCCAAAGCAGGTAGGGGACTGGTGGTTGAGACAGTGTTTCTCTATGTTACCCACCTGCTTCTGCCTCCTGGTTGCTGGGACTAAAAGCATGTAACATCACTCCTAGCCTGTCTGGTTATCTTAATTGGTTCTTTTTTTGGTTGTTTTTTCTTTTTCTTTTCTTTTGTTTTGTTTTGTTCGAGACAAGGTTTCTCTGTGTATTACTGCCTGTCCTGGAACTCACCGTGTAGACCAGGCTGGTCTCAAACTCACAGAGATCCACCCGTCTCTGGCTTCTAATCTCACTGTGGGATTAAAGGCATGCACCACCACCACCTGGCCTACTAGAATTTTAAGTTAGAACTAAAATTTCAAGCATTCTTATTTCTTTCTTACAGTGCATATCAAGTATCAGAAAGATGATTCTGTTCGCACAGTACTCACACAGTGCTCTCACAGTATTCACACAGTGCTCACACAGTGTTCCCACAGTGCTCTAACAATGCTCCCACAGTGCTTGTTCAGTGCTCCCATGGTGCTCCCACAGTGTTCCCACAGTGCTCGCACAGTGTTCTCAATGCTCCCACAGTACTCACACAGTGCTCCCACAGTCCTCCCATAGTACTCATACAGTGCTTACACAGTGCTCACACAGTCCTCCCACAGTACTCACACAGTGCTCACACAATCCTCATACAGTCCTCCCACAGTACTCACACAGTATTCACACAGTGATCACACAGTCCTCCCATAGTACTCATACAGTGCTTACACAGTGCTCCCACAGTCCTCCCACAGTACTCACACAGTGCTCCCACAGTCCTCCCACAGTACTCACACAGTACTCACACAGTGATCACACAGTCCTCCCATAGTACTCACACAGTGCTCCCACAGTCCTTCCACGGTGCTCTTACTTTCATGCCACTCTCAAGGCACGTCAGGATTGAAGGAGACTTGATAAGTTTAGAAAGGTAGATTGGGGGGTGGTGCGATGGCTCAGCAGTTAGGAGCACTGAGTGTTCTTCCAGAGGTTATGAGTTCAAATCCCAGCAACCACATGGTAGCTCACAATCATCGAGAGGGAGAAAGGAAGGGGAAAAAAAAAGAGGTTAGACAGGTAGATTGGAATGACAAATCTGTCAGTGGCTCATCTGAGAAGACTACTGTGTGCAACAGATATTCTGCCCAAGTAAGACCCAGGTTACTAGGCTAGATTTTCTCACAGATAAGCAGGGTGGGTGCACACTGACCCTCAAGATTTGTTTGTTTAGATGCAGTCTTCCTGTTGAGCCTGGCTGGCCTGCAGTTTGCAGTGTAGACAGGGCTTTTTCCTTTGCAGGGCAAGTTTTCTTTGGAAAACTCAGTATACATCCTGGCTTATCTAGAGATGTGGGTTTTTCAATGTGGGCATATAGGCAAAAGGCACTATGTTAGAGTATTGGGTCTTTGTGTCTGTGAGGATGAGAGAAATAGCTAGGACTGTTTCTCATAAACTTGACTTGTTTTGTTTCTAATGCACTCTCCTTAGGTAACATCACACAGATCGCCATCTCAGAGGAGAGCATGGAAGAGGCGGGGCTGGAGTGGAACTCAGCCCTCACCGCCGCTGTCACCATGGCCACAGAGGAGGGTATAAAGAAAGAATCTGAAGAGATTTCAGGTACTTTCCTATACGGCTTAGGTCTTTCTGAAGGTTATAGCCTTGCTTATGCACAAAGCAGACCTCTTTGTTACATCTGCTGGTTTCCCTCATAAACATGAGCACTAATATAGCGGAGGTCACCTCCTCTCACCCCAAGTACATATGGGCACTGAGCCGCGGGACTGTCGGACTCCATTGTCTGTGCCTCTCCTCTAAACCCTGGTCCATCTCCAGCACAGTTCTCAGGCAAATGAAGCTGGGAGATATTAGAAAGAAAACTTCAGGAGCAGGCGGCATAGTATAGTGATTATTAATTCCCTTAGAAGGATCAAGAAAAGCAGAAAAGCATCTTCACTTTTTTTTTTTTTTCCTTTGGTTTTTCGAGACAGGGTTTCTCTGTGTAGCCCTGGCTGTCCTGGAACTCACTCTGTAGACCAGGCTGGCCTCGAACTCAGAAATCCACCTGCCTCTGCCTCCCAAGTGCTGGGATTAAAGGCGTGCGCCACCACTGCCCGGCACATCTTCACTTTCTTCTGCTAATCATTCATTTAATAAATATTGGTTGCTATTTGCTGGGTACATACGTAAAGAGACTTAGTGATCATCCTGAGTGACCTGCAGGCCCTCCCACCCAGCTGTCTGGTTTAATGTAGAACTAATAAAAATTAATCTTTAATTAATGTTTATCATAATATTTTTATTAGCTATTCTTCATAACATTAAATCTTATCTAATCAAAAAATTAAAATTGAATTTAATAAAATAATACTTAGCCTTAAATATTGAATGCCTAATTCATATTTAATTGAATATCTTTATTGGAGTGAGATACTTGTTTTTATAGCCAGAATCATAACAAATCAAGGGCCTGACAAATTGAGGTAAATATCCTAAGCCCTTAGTTACTGAAGGGGCTAATGATTAGGTACCAACTCGTAGGGGCAGCCAGTCCTTCTTGTTTTAGTACAGAATTCTTTTGAATTGAAATGAACATTTTACTCAAGTGCTGAGGTATCTGGGTAATGTCTCTCTTCACCTTCTGTCTCATACGGTTTGTGCCAGAGGACACTTTGATGTTCTGGAAGGGGATAGCTGATGTAGGGTTGATGGAGGAGGTCGTCTGCAACATACAGAAGGAGATAGAGGAGCTTCTCAGGGGTGTTCAGCAGCGGCTCCTTCATGCGCCTTTCCAGGTCACAGGTGAGTTCACTGAGGCTGGACTGAGCTGGTGTTCGATACTCACGGGTGTCCCACGTTGCTGTTGGCCTCACAACTCCAGAGGCAGAGGCATTTAACCTTAATTTTACAGAGAAGAAGAGTAAGGCTTGGCGAAGTTGAGGCATTGTTTTATACAGTTCATGACTGTGCTTCTTAATGAGGTCTTAGGGGTTTAACTAGGCCTCAACATTCGGGAAAGCACTCTCCCACTGAGATAGATCCCCAGCCTTATTTTATTCATTAATTGGCCTTTAAATTTTGGTTTGGTCATATCTTGTCATTGTTGTTTTTTTGTTTTGTTTTGTTTTGTTTTGTTTTTAGAAATTTTACTTTTCTTTTTAAATTCTGTTGTCTTAAAAGTTTCTACTACTGTGATGAAACAGCATAACAAAAGCAACTTGTATGTGTGTTGGGGAAGGGCTTCCTTTTCTTATGCTTCTAGGTCACACTCTGTCCCTGACACACACCAGTCATGGCTCGCTGCCTCCTGCGTACTGGCACCTGCTTTTTCTTCCTTGTCTGGGTGTCTCCAGCCTCTGACTCTTTCCCAGAGTTCCAATCTCTGCCCAGATGTCCCACCCAGCCTCTCCTGCTTTGCTATAGGCTGTTCAGCTCTTTATTAAACCAATCAGGAGGTGATGGAGTACCGATGTAAACGATGTTTACAAAATACTGAGACAGGTGAAGCACCATAAAAATAACATTACCAAAGTCTGGCCGGTAATCAGATCTCTGCAAGTACTGAAATCAGCATTTGAATAATAAAAAGACAACCTTTACACAGTGCACTAAAAGATCACCCCTACAAAACCCTGTCTGAGGGGCGGGGCTGAGAATGCATCCCGGGCTTGTCCACAGACCACTCTGGTGGGGATATTTTCCAAATTGTAGTTTTCTCTTTGAAATGATTCTAGCTTGTGTTGAGTTGGCATGAAACTATTTAGCACACATGTGTGTCTTTATGTGCACATGAATGTGTATGCTCATGGAGAGCAGAGCTGTCAGATCCTCCCGGAGCTGGCAGTTGTGCATTGATTGACATGGATGCTGGGAACTTAGCACAGGGCTTCTGGAAAAGCAGAGTCCTCTTAACCACTGACCCGGCAGGGCTTTGAATGGGCTAAGTACACACTGTACCGTTTAGCTACTAAATTGAGATGACTGTAAGGTCTTCGAATAGAAGAGTCAGCAAATTAGATGAGGGTGTGAATTTGAAACACAGTGGAGCTGGGGAACTACATGGGGGAGTTCTCCACTTTTGTATGTATAAAACCATTGAGTTGGACACAGTATCACCAGCCTGTGGTCTTGGCTCTTTAGTGGCTTATAAGGCAGACAGTGTGTTACATATCTATAATCCCAGCCCAGAGGAAGTGGAGGCTCAGGAGTTTAAGGCTATCTGGTTACATATTGTCTTAGTTAGGGTGTTACTGCTGTGAACAGACACCATGACCAAGGCAACTCTTATAAAGGACAACATTTAATTGTGGCTGGCTTACAGGTTCAGAGGTTCAGTCCATTATAATCAAAGTAGGAACATGACAGCATCCAGACAGGCATGGTGCAGGAGGAGCTGGGAATTCTACATCTTTTTTTCAAGACAGGGTTTCTCTGTGTAGCCCTGGCTGTCCTGGAACTCACTCTGTAGACCAGGCTGGCCCCGAACTCAGAAATCTGCCCACCTCTGCCTCCCAAGTGCTGGGATTAAAGGCGTGCACCACCACCGCCAGGCGAATTCTACATCTTTATCTGAAGGCTGCTAGCAGAAGATTGACTTCCAGGCAGCTAGGATTCTAGTCTCAAAGCCCACACCCACAGTGACACATCTACTCTAACAGGGCCATACCTCCTAATTTTGCCACTCTCTGGGCCATGCATATACAAACCAGCACACATATCTCTAAACACCAAAAGCAACACATAGAACTGGGTGAATTGCCGGGCGGTGATGGCGCATGCCTTTAATCCCAGCACTTGGGAGGCAGAGGCAGGCGGATTTCTGAGTTCAAGGCCAGCCTGGTCTACAGAGAGAGTTCCAGGACAGCCCGGACTATAAAGAGAAACCCTGTCTCAAAAAAAAAAAAAAAAAAGAAGTGGGTGAATTGACTTTGGAAAGGAGTGTACATAAAGTGGTCTTAGTTAAAGAAATCAGTTGTATATAGGGCTAGTGGTAATATTACTAGCAGTGATGTATGCAAGGCCTCATGTTTGACATGTAAAATATGATGTGTATGTGTGCGATTGTATAGGTATTTGTTGTTGTTGTTTAAGATAAGGTCTCTCTATATGTAGTCTTGGGTGTCCTAGAACTCACTGTGTAGAACAGATTAGCCCTGAAGTTGTCTCTGCCAAGTTCTAGGAAAGTCATATACCACCACACCTAGACATTTATTGATTTTTTTTTAAATTTTTTTTTCGTTTATTGATTTTTTTTTTTTTTGAGACAAGGCTTTATTCTAACCCAGGTTGGTCTTCAACTCAAGGCAGTGATCTCAGCTCAACCTCCCAGATGGTGGGATTACAGTGTGAGTCGTTATCTCTGGCCTACTGGGTTATTCGAAGATGTAGTCCCATCATATTGCTCAAGCTGATCTTGCACTCCTAGGCTCAAATAGTCCTTCTGCCTCAGATGGGCTTTTATTTAAGATTATTTATTTCTCTTATTTATTGAGTTTTGCCTTGGTTTTTGCAGTGGTCAGGATGGAACCATCATACTAAGCAAGCACCCAATCACTCTGCCATAGTCCGACCCTTGTGTGATTGTTTACATAGAAAGATCTGCAGATATGCTACAAAATCAAAACTAAATACATGTGATAAATCTTGGTTTAAAAAAAGTTGTCAGACATGGTGATGAGCACCTGTCATCTCAGAACTAAAGATGCGAAATTAGGAGTTCAGTCACCTTTGGCAAGTTTGAGGCCAGTCTGGGATATGAGATGCTGTCTCAAAACTACCACCACAACAATTATTGAAATGTATTTAAGAGAGTCCCATAATATCTTGGTTCTTTTCCTTGTAGTGGGTAAGAGAGATGTGATTGAATCAGAGTCTAACATATCCAAGGCTGGCATAGAGCTCACTCAGGGTATCCTTGAACTCCTGACCACACGGCCTGTGTCTCCCTAGTGTGCTGGGTTTGCAAGCATGTACCGCCTCTCTCCTGGCTTCTTTCAGGTCTGTAACTAGCACAGGAGGGAGCTGGTAGGAGCTTCTGATTGACTCTGTAGGCCTGTGCTTTGTTTAATAGATGCTGCTGTTTTAAACAACGTGGCAAACACATTTGGCCTAATGGACACAGTCAAGAGAGTTTTGGACAACAGACGGAAGCAAGTGGAGCAGGGGGAGGAGCAGTTTCTCTATACCCTGGCAGGTACGTGGAGCTTCCTCTCTTCAGGATGTGCTTATTCTTGAGTGCTGTTTAGAGGGCTGGCATGTCACTAGGTTATTCTAATAGTCTAGGAATGTTGCTGACAGAACACGGATCAGCTTTCCCTTTTCACATTATTGTATCGCCATTTTTGCTAACTGTGGATTTTGTACATTGTTCCCCAACACCCACATGAGACGTCCAGGCTCAGGACATGCATCTGCAATCCCAGCACTGGGGAAGAGGAGACAGGAAGATGCCTGGAGCTCACTGGCTAGCTACCTAGCCAAACTGTGGCGCTCCAGGTTCAGTGAAAGTCCCTGTCTTTCCACACACTTGGGCACATAACCACACTAGCATATACCTACACAACAAACACAAAAATACACAAACGAAGCCATCAGGGACTTGTGAGCATCTCGGTAATCTAATTCTTCCCCCTACTTTGTTCATTTCCAAAGAAGCTTTCGGAGTGTAACACGGGATCCAGTAGTCTCTGTCTCTTCAAGGTCTTTAAGGAACCTAAGGAAAAGCAAATAGAACTAGATAAAGACAAGAAAGTGCTCAGGTGTGTAGGTGTGCTGGAAGAACAAAAAGACTTTCCCGTAGACCAGGAGAGCTGTGAGGACAGAGGTGGGACCAGCCTCCGCTGTAGAGCACGGTCAGACTGCCTGGCAGCCTTAAGTGTTCTTGCACGATTGCTTTAATGGATGCACTATTTAACTCAGCCCGGGAGACAGCCACTCGAGCCTAGTTGGTGAGTTGCAGGCTAATGAGAGACCTTGTCTTGGAGGGGATAAACAGTGCTCCTAAGAGTGACACCTGCGTTTGTCCTCATGCCTGCACAGGAATCTACATACACATAGGTACACATGTGCTCATGCATGTGCACATACACACATAATACCTCAAAAGGTAAGAGAGAAGTGTTATACTGTGCCTCATAAATGTGTAGTTATGCTGTGTGCTGGAGTGATAGCTCACAGTTCAGAGCATATGTCCTCCTCTTCCAGAGAATCCCAGCACCTACACCACCTGGAACTCCAGCTGTGGGGTCTGCCTCCCTCTCTGCCTCCACAGGAACCTGCACTCATGTGCATGCACTCTCTCTCTCTCTCCCCCTCCCCTCCCCTTCCCCTCCCCCTTCCCCTCCCCCTCCTCTCCTCCTCTCCCTCTCCCTCTCCCTCTGTGTGTGTGAGTGTATATGATACACACACTCACATACACACAATTAAAAATAAAAACATTAATCTTTAAAATCCATGTCTGCACATGTGCAGGGTGCAGGCTGGGCGCGGTAGCTTAGTGCTAACGCACGTCCTTAGGATGCTGGTGGTCCTGAGTGTAAATCACACACTTGTGAAAAGGAAAGGACCATGGGAGCTTCTTGGATTTGTGTTTTGCCAGGAGATGAAAACTTTGCGGAGGAGTGTGTGGTGAGTTAAGTAAGCTCACAGTTTAAAGGCTCTGAACTGTCGCCCAGCCCATAGCCCCACCATTAAATGCAATTGCTAAAGGGTTTAAAATATAGACACATCTCCAGGAGTTATTTGTGAAACAGCGGTGTGACAAGCCTGCGGTTACATAATGTAGGACCAGGACAGAACCCTATGTCTCCTGACCCCTGGCCAATGTTCCCAAGAAAGCATTTCTTTCCACAAAGTCTGGCTGGTTTTGTTTTTTCCCCATAGACTTGGAACGGCAGTTGGAAGAGCAAAAAAAGCAAGCCCAGGATCCCAGACTGAAATCGCAGACAGTTCAAAATGTGGTACTGATGCCTGTGAGCACCCCAAAGCCTCCAAAAAGACCCCGGCTCCAGCGGCCGGCCTCCACCACTGTCCTGAGCCCTTCTCCTGTTCAGCAGCCTCAGTTTACTGTCATCTCTCCCATCGCCATCACCCCCGTGGGCCAGTCCTTCTCCATGGGCAATATCCCGGTGGCTACGCTCAGCCAGGGCTCCAGTCCTGTGACTGTCCACACACTGCCTTCTGGTCCTCAGCTCTTCCGCTACGCCACAGTGGTTTCCTCTGCCAAGAGCAGCTCGCCAGAGACAGTGACCATCCACCCTTCATCAAGTTTGGCACTGCTAAGCTCCACCTCTATGCAGGATGGGAGCACCCTGGGCAATATGGCCACCATGGTGAGCCCCATGGAGCTGGTGGCCATGGAGTCTGGCCTGACTTCAGCAATCCAGGCTGTTGAAAGCACCTCTGAGGATGGGCAGACCATCATTGAAATTGACCCTGCCCCAGACCCCGAGGCTGATGATACTGAGGGCAAAGCAGTCATCTTGGAGACAGAACTGAGGACTGAGGAGAAAGTGGTAGCTGAAATGGAAGAGCACCAGCATCAGGTCCACAATGTGGAGATTGTGGTCTTGGAAGACTGACTGGGGATGGGGCCAAGAGCTGTGTTTTGGCTTGGAATTTTAATTATGTTTATTTTTATCATTGTCCCACTCATTTCCACATAGAACCTTTTTTTTTTTTCTAAAAAAAAAAAAAAACAAACAAACTACAAAATCTCATTGTAACTGAAAATATTGGGTTCCTCCTACTCCCTCACTGACAAAACAGACAGAACAAGCTACCTTTCCAGAAATTAGGAACAGGTCACCCAGGGTCTGAATCATCTTTCCCCAAGGAAGGTAATTGCTTTTACGGGAGGTATCAAAATAACCAGGAATCCTTCCCAGAATGTCTGTATACATGCATGGTTTCTCTCTTGTAAAGATGCATTGACCAGACCCTGGAACACAGATCTGACACCGGAAGATGACCAGCTCTGCTATGGATACAGAAGCATACTTGCCTCTGTATCCTGGATGTGATGGCCTCAGACGCTGGTGCAAAACTGAAACAACAGGCTCTGCTTAGTGTGGGAAGGAGCAGCAGCTTAAGGGGGAAGCCCTTTGACAAGGAGAGGGCAAGGGATGGTCTTCCAGAGGTGCATCTGATGCTTCTCAAGCTCTCTGAGGGTCGGGTACCATTTTCAGAAGAGGCCAGAGATTCTAGAAAGATACACAGCAATCAAAAGATTATCACAGCTGTGCTTTGGGGATAGCTCACTTTGCCCCCAGCCTTGTCAAAGCCCTCACCCTTCTCACCAAGGATTATTAGTGCATTCCTTTGCAGACTGTGATGTGGTATAAATTGTTCTAGTTCTTGACTGTGGCTGTCATGGAGGTGGGGCTCCAAGGCCATCATTTTTTGTTTCTTGACTCTAGGAATGGCAGAGTCCTTCATGCAGACCAGCTGCTATTTTCAGTAGAACCCTGCACACAAGTGTGTGTGTGTGTGTGTGTGTGTGTGTGTACATGTGTGTACATGTTTTGGCTTTGGAACCAAAAGCAGTCATTCACCTGGTGCTTCCCCTTCTTTTCCTTCAGTCTGCTGGATCCCATGTTCTGCAGCCGTTCGGCAGACAGCAGTGACAGGTGCCTGCCTGCCTTCACTCCCTTTGAGATTCTCCTCTACTGTTTATACCACAGATGTTTCTGAGAGATACAGAACTCATAAAATGGCTTAGGCTTGGCAGGGAAGACTGGTAACACCCCCAGCCTTTCCTGAGGCATGGACTAGATGTCTCCTGAGTGAGCTGGACTTCCTGGGAAAGGGACATTGCCTATGACATCATAAGAAATATGACAGAAGTGTCAGTAACGTTGGGTGTGGGGCTTCTTCCTGAATGCTGTTTGTACATTCAGAATTACTAGGTCACTTTTTCTGATGTGATCCTGTTTCTTTGGTTCTCTTTAGGGTTTGGGGAAGAATGAGCAGTTTCTGATTTAATTATATTGTTTACTATATTAGTGAAAATATGGACACTCTCCAGGTGACTTTATAGGTCAGAAAAGCATACAGCTTAGGAGTTAGAGGATTTATTATTATTATTAAACGTAAAATGTTGACTTTAGTTTAAAAAAAATAGAGAAGGATGCCTGCTAAACCTGTCTTCCTACCTGCAGGTTTTAAAAATACTGTAAGCAACTGAGAATGTCACCTCCCATCTCTTAGATGGCCTGATATTGCCAGGGAAGCCCTTGGGGATCACTCTGAAGACCCTTAAGAGTGCGATTTCTGAACTCTATTCAGATTTGTTTCAGCTTTAAAACTGGACTTTTCTTTTTTTTCTTTTGTTTTTGTTTTTGTTTTTTTTTTGGTTTTGGTTTTGGTTTTTTCGAGACAGGGTTTCTCTGTGTAGCCCTGGCTGTCCTGGAACTCACTCTGTAGACCAGGCTGGCCTCGAACTCAGAAATCCGCCTGCCTCTGCCTCCCAAGTGTTAGACTTTTCTTTTCAGAATATTAATTAGGCTGGGGACAGAACTGAGTTGGTAAAATGTTCACCTAGCATGCATGAAACCCTGGGTTCAGTCTCCAGCAGGAAATAAAGTGAGCATGGGGACACATACCTTTGATCTTAACACTTGGGAAGTAGAGACAGGAGACTCAGAAATTCAAGGTCATACATAGCAAGTTCAAAATTAACCTAGAATATATGAAATAGTGTCTCAAAAACATTCTGTTTAGGACAAGCTTTTGATCTCTTACATTTTTAATGGAGGAAGTGGAATTTATTTCTGGCTTCCTTAGGCTTTTTGTTAATTCATAGGAATTTTTATTAGATTTATTTATGTGTGTGTGTGTGTGTGTGTGATGGAGAGCTTGCTATAGTATGTATGTGGAGGTTAGAGAGCAACCTGCAGGAGTCTGTTCTCTCCTTCCACCATGTGGGTCCTGGGAATTGAACTCAGGTTGCCAGGCTTGGTGGCAAGCACCCTCATCCATTGAGCCATCTTGCCAGCCCTAAAAGTTTCAGTTTTCAGACTGAAACTGTTACTTGAACCTAGAAAGCCACATCTCATCCCTGTTGTGCCCTTTAGGTCATTTCTCTTTTCCAGAGATGGGTGGACCAATTCAGGACTCGGGAGGCACCCTAGAGAATAGAGGCAGGCTTCCTCAGGTCCTGTCTTTTTGCTCTTCACAGCTGTTGTAGCATTAAAGGTCGTGTGAGCATCATGCTTCCAAAGTCAGATTTCCTTCTTGAGACAGAGCCTGTTTACGTAAAACATTTTGGCGGGTGGATTACACAAGCTTTGTTGTTTTTCTCTGGTCTTCCAATTGCTGTCATTGCTAGCTGCTGTGGTACTTGTAGGAACGAGACCTCTCACAGCCCTGGTCTAGATTATTTTAGATGGGGTGGTATACATGCAAGTTACTGATGTGTGAATAGGCAGTTGCAATGAAATTACTCCTCAGGCTGACTTGATGGTAGCTATCTTTTCTCTAGCCATTCGTTAAATAAACATTTGTAAGTACTGTCTATGTATAAGTACTGAATGCCATCGATTGCGTCGTCAGGCCTCAGTAAGTACCATGAAGATGCAGATTTTGTGCTAGACACTGATCTTACAGACAATCCCTGTTCTCAAGAAGTTCATACCCAGACGTCTTTTTGTTTGTTTGGTTGGTTTGGTTTTGAGATGGTTTCTCTGTGTAGCCCTGACTGTCCTGGAACTCAATCAGTAGCCAGGCTGACTTGAACTCAAAGAGATCTGCCTGCCTCTGCATCCCAAGTGCTGGGAATAAAGGTGTGCACTGCTACCGCCATAGTGAATAGTCAAAAATATTTTAATGTCATTTGTTTCTTTTTGTGATGCTGTTTTATCTTAAGCATTGAGAAGGTCAGCAGGCTGGCAAAGTCAAAGGTGAAGTCACCCCTGGCGAGATATTACATTATGTCGAGGTGAGTGTAGCTATGGACTTTTGGCCTGGAGTTCAGCATAAAGGATCAAACACCTCAACTCAGCTTGGGGTGTGAATGGATTCAGCTACTCTGAAGCAGTCTCTTGGAGAAGATGTGTGCTCCAGTTCAGTCACACCTGAGCTGGTAACCATCAGATGGGGCCTTGGGCTTAATCTACAGCAGAGCTAGTTCTTCTGGTAGAAGGTAAATCTCTGAACTTTCGTCTCTGTATAGTTGCCCCTGAACTTGACTATGTAGAGCAGCCTGGCTTTGAACTCATAGAGGTCCATCTGCCTCCGGATTAATCTCAAGCACTGGGATTAACGCTGCCACACTTGGTTCTTGTTACTCCTCAGTTTCTAGTCTTCCAAAGAGTTCTGTTGCATGCATGCCTGCGACCCCAGCCCCAGAGGGCAGGTGCAGGGGGATAGAATGCTTCAAGATCCTGTCTCACAAACCAGAAATTTAGGCTTCCACACCCCAAACCAAAAGTTACTCTGCTTTTGTGTCGTCCCCTCTCCCCCATGGACGATAGACAGTCAAGATTCAAAACCACTTTGGTGTGTACTTCCCTCACCTGCCATAGGAGGGGGAACTAATATAAATGAAGGTATTTTGGAAATTAACATCAGATGATTCTTTTAATGTTGGTGTTTTGTCCCATTTGATTAAAGACACTGAAGGTAAGTGTATATGGAGAGTACTGATTTTATTTACAAAAAATTGTACATTTAGTGTGCTTGTGTGTGTGTGTGTGTGTGTGTGTGTGTATGTGTGGCATTCCAGAGTGCACAGTATCTTTGTCAACAACTCTCAGGAATCAGTTCTCCCTTTCTGCCATGTGGGTTCCAGGGATCAAATTCAGTTTGCCAGGCTTGGCCAGCAAGCTCCTTTACTCACTGAGCCATCAAATGTCTAGCTGAAGACATTTGCTTGTTTTAGATGTATTTATTTTAGTTTATGTGTATAAATTAGTTCTTACAAGTATGTATGTGCACCACACACATGCCTGGTATCCGAGGAGGTTGGTCAGAGAGCGTTTCAGATTCCCTGGATCTGGAGTTAGAGATGATTGTCTGCTACCATGTGGATGCTGAGAATCCACCCCAGGTTCTCTGGGTTAATGCATGCTCTCAACTGAGTCGTCTCTTCGGGTGATATAAACAGCAAAACTCTGTTGTGAAGTATGGAGTCATTGATCCATAATGGAGCACTATCTAGGAGGTGGGAAAGAATCCTCCCTGCCCCACCCCTAGAAGAAAGGTTGGATTCTGAAATTAAGCACAAAGTGGTGATGGCGCAAACCTTTAATCCCAGCACTTGAGAGGCAGGTGGATCTCTGAGTTTGAGACTAGAGTGGGCCGGGCGGTGGTGGTGCACGCCTTTAATCCCAGCACTTGGGAGGCAGAAGCAGGTGGATTTCTGAGTTTGAGGCCAGCCTGGGCTACACAGAGAAACCCTGTCTCAAAAAACCAAAAGAGAGAGAGAGAGAGAGAGAGAGAGAGAGAGAGAGAGAGAGAGAGAGAGAGAGAGAGAGAGAGAGAGA
>NW_021621113.1:5155765-5158558 GCF_004785775.1 Grammomys surdaster | reverse complement strand
AGAGAGAGAGAGAGAGAGAGAGAGAGAGAGAGAGAGAGAGAGAGAGAAACTAAACTGGTCTACAGAGAGAGTTCCAGAACAGCCAAGGATACACAGAGAAATCTCATCTTGAAAAAAAAAAATGAAGTTGTGGTCTGCTTTGGTCAGTCCTGTGGATAAACTCAGTGAGAGAAAGTCCCAGTGTAGCCCAGTTCCCCCACCTCCAGATGATTTCCTAGTAGTCGGTCACTCGGAGGTGAGACAACTCCCTCCCACAGAATAACTCTTCCCTGGGAAGTCCTAGTGTAGAGGGAGCAGTGTGATTGGAAAGCCCTTGCCTAGCAGGCACAAGGCCCCAGTTGAGAATTCTAGTATAATCTATAATGTGCTCGTGAACAACCAAGATGGCCAGGTGTGGTGTGCTCTACCTGTAACCCAACTTTTTCTGCAGAGGCCCGAGGCTGGAAGAGCTTGAATTTGGGGTCAGCTTGGATTCTAAAGCAAAACCCTGTTTCAAGCAAATACCCGGAACCAAGTTTGTCAGGGACTCCAGGGGTCTCTTTCCTCTTCTAAGTCTGTTCTCGGCCCCTCTGTTCAGGACTGAGAAGACATCCGGGATGAATCCCCGAGCCATGTTTGATTCTCATGCTTTGCCATGTTAGTAACTCTGCCTGTCCCATCTCTGTTTATTAATATATTTTTAAGATTCATGTAGTTATATATTTTATGTATATAGGTGTTTTATCTGCCTTGGCATCTGCACACCAGAAGCCGCCATTGGCTGCCATGGACTAAAGTTATTGATGGTTGTGAGCCACCACGTGGGTGCTGGGAATTGAACTCAGAATGCCTAGAAGAAAAGCCAGTGCTCTTAACCGCTGAGCCATCTTTCCAGCCCCTTTGCTTTTTTGGCGGTTTGGGGGAAGTTTTTGTGGTTTTGTTTAAACACAAAACATACACGCAAGCCATCTATTCATTTTCTTCGCTGCATAGCCTGAGGTTGGGATTGGTGACTCTGAAGACTGGCTGTGCTGTTCTTTCTTTTCTTTTCTTTCTTTCTTTCTTTCTTTCTTTCTTTTTTTTTTTTTTTTTTTTTTGATTTTTCGAGACAGGATTTCTCTGAGTAGCCCTGGCTGTCCTGGAACTCACTCGGTAGACCAGACTGGCCTCGAACTCAGAAATCCGCCTGCCTCTGCCTCCCAAGTGCTGGGGCTTTTTGGTTCTTAGAGGACACATCGTAAGCAATCTCAGCACAGTTAAGATTTTTTTTTTTTCACATCAGTAGCACTTCCAGCTCCTTGATATTGTGGACCAGAAACTTCCGGAAGCCGCTAGGTAGTCCGTGCTTGATTTTTCTTGTTGCTCCCCCAACCAATGTTGGGCATCAAGATCTGGCCCTTGAATCTTCTCTGCACCCTATTGTCAGTGCCTCTGGGTTTCTGCCAGTTTCCCTTAATTTTCACATATCGGTCTGACGGGTGCCTGACGAACTTCTTGGTCCTCTTTTTGACTATCCTGGGCTTCACCAGAGGCTGGAGGGCAGCCATGAGGGCTGCAAAACTGATGGCTATGGCAGCACAGGCAGCTCCAGGCAAGGCGCTTTAAAATTTATTTAAAATTTATATATATACATATATATATATTTTTTTTATGTGTGTGAGTGTTTGGCCTGCATTTATGATAGTCGCTTTGCAAGTGCCTGATGCCCTCACAGGCCAAAACAGAGTGCCTTAACTCCTAGGACTCTGTTAAGTACTGTTGTAAGCTGCCATGTGGGTGCTGGAAACTAAACGTGGGTCTTAGATTTGAGCAAGTGCTCTAAACTGTTGAGCTCTTCAACATCTCTTCAGCTCCACTTGTCTACTTTAATATATTTTTTTATTTCTTATTTATTTATTTTTGGTTTTTCGAGACAGGGTTTCTCTGTGTAGTCCTGGCTGTCCTGGAACTCACTCTGTAGACCAGGCTGGCCTTAAACTCAGAAATCCACCTGCCTCTGCCTCCCAAGTGCTGGGATTAAAGGCATGCGCCACCATTGCCCGGCAAATTTATTTTTTTAAATACTTTAAAACATCGGGTCCCCTGGATCTCCAGTTACATATGGGTGTGAGTGTAGGTACTAGGAATTGAACCCGGAACCTCTAAAAGAGTAACCAATGCTCCTACACAGAGAGCCATCTCTCCAGCCTGCATACTTGACATTTTGAACCTTTTTTTTTTTTTTTTTTTTTGGTTTTTCGAGACAGGGTTTCTCTGTGTAGCACTGGCTGTCCTGGAGCTCACTCTGTAGACCAGACTGGCCTCGAACTCAGAAATCCACCTACCTCTGCCTCCCAAGTGCTGGGATTAAAGGCGTGCGCCACCACCACCTGGCAACATTTTTTTTTTTTTAAACTAAAGGCACTGTCAGGACTCCAACATATAAGTATACATTTGCACACTATCAGTTTCACTAGCTAAAAACCCAGTCTAACACCACTGGTTACTGAACTAAGTATAGTATTATTATTATTATTATTATTATTATTATATTGTGCACTATGGGGGATTGAACCTAGAGCCTGGAATGTGATAGAGTAAACCCTTTACTACTGAGCTATAGCCCCAGATCTCTTACCTCTTTTCATGCATCTTTTTTCGTGTGTGTGTGTGGGAGGGCCAGAGCACACTTGTGACACTAGAGGACAACTTCTGGAGGTCTATTCTTGCCATCCACAATGTGGTTTCTAAGAATTGAACTCAAGTCATTATGGTTGACAAGAGCCATTTTACTGGCTCCAGACCTCTTTACTGTTAGAGAGAGAGAGGGAGGGG
>NW_021621113.1:5117413-5155665 GCF_004785775.1 Grammomys surdaster | reverse complement strand
GAGGGGGAGGGAGAGGGAGAGGGAGAGGGAGAGGGAGAGGGAGAGAGAGGGACTCTAGGCTGGTTCTAGGGTCATTTTGAACTTCCTTTCTCAGCTTTCCTTTTTTTTCTTTTTCTTTTAAAGTAGGAAAAATATGGAACGCTTCACGAATTTGCGTGTCATCCTTATACAGGGGCCATGCTAATCTTCTCTGTATCATTCCAATTTTAGTGTATGTGCTGCTGAACCGAGCACCCTTTCTCAGCTTCCTAAGAAGCAGTAATGACCAGTCTGCACCACCAGATCTGGTTTTGAAACACCTTTTGCCATGTACTGTGTACACAAAGTAAGTTTTCCAGAACACACAGATTCTAAGAGCATATCTGGGTCCGGGAGGACAGCTCACTGGGTTAGAGTACTTTCTGTGTAAGCTTGAGGACTTCAGTTGGAATTTCAGCGTCCATGCCCAAAGCTTGATGTCCTCATGCACACGTATAACCCACTGCTGTGTGAGCAGAAACAGAAGTGTGGGTACAGCTCTCAGGCTGTGAGTCTAGCTCCAGGTTCCGTAAGAGACCCTGTCTCAAGAAAATAAGACGGGATAGAACAGGACACTTGACATCTTCCTCAGACTTCCATATGTGCATGTGATATGCATACCTGCATATATGTATATATATACCTGCATATACATGTATCTGTATATACATGTCTTAGGGTTTTGCTGCTGTGAACAGACACCATGACCAAGGCAAGTCTTATAAAGACAACTTTTTTTTGTGTGTGTGTGGTTTTTTGAGACAGGGTTTCTCTGTGTATCCTTGGCTGTCCTGGAACTCACTCTGTAGACCAGACTGGCCTTGAACTCAGAAATCTGCCTGTCTCTGCCTCCCAAGTGTTGGGATTAAAGGCGTGTGCCACCACTACCCGGCAAAGGACAACATTTAATTGAGACTGGCTTACAGGTTTAGAGGTTTAGTCCATTATCATCAAGGTAGGCATGATACAGGCAGAGATGAGAGTTCTACATCTTCATCTGAAGGCTGCTAGTGGAAGACTGACTTCCAGGAAGCTAGGGTAAAGGTTTTAAAGCCCATGCCTGCAGTGACACACCTACTCCAACAAGGCCACACCTCCAAATAGTTCCAGTCCCTGGGCCAAGCATACTCAAACCATGACAACATGTATACCTGCATGTGTGTATGTGTGTGTGGTATGTATCTTTATATACATATGTACCTGCATATACAAATATGGCTAAAACATACACACACACACAGACACACACACCTATAAAGCGTAATTTTTACACTTGCTTCATTCTCTACCCAGGATCATGGACTGTGTTAAGACACAGCTCAGTTTTCTGGATAAATAACTTCTGCTGGGTAGCATTCCTGCTTCACAATTACCTGACATTCCTATTATGTCTGCTAAGCTGCTCAGCTGTATCAGAGCTCTGCCTGGAGAATTGCTCTGGGTTCTCACACATCTCCAGTCTCCTGATAGCCGCCACAGCTTAGCACAGGCTGCATATGGATCTGTCACTAGTGTGAGAACAGGATGATCAATACGTTTGAATATGTATAAATTAGTAACGGTAGCTGGCAGTGGTGACCTACACCTGCAACCCCCAATAAGACCCTTACCCAGAAATCCAAACTGAAAGTCAGCTGCGTTGCATGCCTAAAAATCCAGCAATCAGGTGGCCAAGGAAGGACCTGAACCTCAAAGACAGTGCTGGCTACATACTGAGTTGGAGGCTAACCAGGTCAGTGTGAGCCCCTGCTTCAAACAGAAAAAAACGCAACTGCTACCAGAAGTTCTGATAACTGTTTTTTCACAGAGTCCTTGAGACATGTCTTACTTGGGGCTTGGCCTCTTCACAGGCTTCAGGTCCCTGTGGCCAACCCATATTTCCTGATGTGGGCAGTGTATGGTTCTGCTTCTGCAGTCTTACGTCACCCCACAGATAGCTGCCCAGCTTCTTTGCACACTTCTTTCCAGTCTCTGTTCACATGTTGCCTTGTTAGAGAAGGCTTCCTTAACTACCCACCCTATGAGAAATGGCCCCTCCCTCCTGCCCCTTCCTCCACTTCCTATTTTTGTTTGGTCTGCCTTGTTTTGTGTCTGTTTGTTGTTTTGAGACAGGCCTCTCTGTGTAGCTCTGGCTGTCCTAGAGCTGGCTATATAGATCCGGCTGGCCTTCAACTCAGAGATGTGTGGGTCCCTAACTCCCATGTGCCCCTATTTCTGACCCAGGCTATACTAAAAAAAGAAGAAGAAAATGAACTCTGAGATGGGCATCCTGGCATATGCCTTTAACCCCAGCTTGACGGCAGAGCTGGGTGAATTTAGGCCAACCTGGGTCTCATAGCAATACCTTGTCTCAAAATAAGATTTCTTTTTTCTGAGTATAATGGTGCATACCTTTATTTCCAGCATGCAAGAAGCAGAGACCAGTAGATGAGTGAGTTCAAAACCAGCCTTATCTACATAGGGAGTTTTACCAGCCAGGGCTACAGAGTAAGATGCTTCCTCAAAATAAAATAAAAATAAATGAAATAATAAAATAAAATTTGAGACAAGGTTCCTTGTTGCCCCTGCTCCAGGCAACTTGTAATACAGCTGAGGTTGATCTTGACCCTCCCTAAATCTCGACTCCACCTCCCAAGTGCTCAGATTATGCCGGTACACCACCACAGGCCTCTATGAAGATTCATTCCTTTCTTTTACTTCCTTCTAGATTCCTAACTGAATCCAAGACTTTCTCTCATTACATGTTTATTTATTTGAGACTGGGTCCCTCTGTGTAGCCCTGGCTGTCCTAGAACTCACAGAAATCTACCTACCTCTGCCTCCTTAAATGCTAGGATTAAAGCCATAAACTACCATGCCTGGCTTCTGGTTTTGTTTCTTTGTTTCTTTTTTCAGATAAGGTTTCTCTGTGTAGCTGTGGCTGTCTTGGAACTTGCTCTGTAGACAAGGCTGGCCTGGAACTCAGCACTGAAGGAAAACAAAATCATTAGGAAACAAAATCAGATAGAAACAGCCTGTAATTCCAGCTATTTGGGAACCTGAGACAGGAGGATCATAAATTCAAGGTCTACCTGGGCTACTGAGTGAATTCAGTGGCTAGGCACAGTATTGCACACCTTTGAGCCTAGCATTCCAAAGGCAGAGGCAGGCAGATCTCCGTGAGTTCAAGGCCAGCCTGGTCTACAGGGTGAATTCCAGGACAGCCATATGTTCCAGGACAGTATGTATTTCAAAAACAAACCAAACTAATTAATAACTTAGTTAAAATACATTTTATCGTTAGCAGAGTGTGGTGGTACAACTTTTAATCTCAGCCCTCAGGTGGCAGCAGAGGCAAGTGTATTTCTATGCATTTGAGGCTAGCCTGGTCTACATAGAATGATCCTCTCTCGAAAAACAAACAAAAAAGTTTTATGTGTTTGAATGTTTTACATGCATGTATGTAAATATGCCAGAAGCCACACACATACACCAGGTGTCCTGGCTTTAGAGTTAACAGATGGTTGTAGCCTCTGTATGGTGCTGGAGATCAAACCTAGGACTCTGCAAGAGCAAGAAGCACTCTTAAAGGCTGAGCTATCTCTACCTGCAACTGAGATAGTATTTAGAGTTTATTATTTTTAAAGTTTATTTATTTATACTTTTTATTCTTGCTTTTCTAGACAGGGTTTCTCTACATAGTTCTGGCTGTCCTAGAACTCACTATGTAGATCAAGCTGCCCTCCAACTCATAGGTTTAAGGATATGGTGATGTGTCACCATACCTGGCAAAATTTACTTTATTTTTAATTGTGTGTGTATGTCTGTATTTCACATGTATGTGGGTGCATATGGAGAACAGATTCTCTACAGTCCCTGTACATTTTAGACAGACCCTCATGTAGGCAAGATTGCCGTTGAAGGTATCCTGCCTCTATCTCCTGCCTACTGGTATTATAGGCATGTCCCCCACCCTCATGGCTGCTTAGATTTCTACTGTGTCTACTAGTTAGTCTACACTGAATTTGCTGCCGTTGTTTTTGGTCTAGATTTAGTGTCATGATCTTTTAATCCCTAATCTCTCTTTTCCCACAGTGCACTGGGACTTATTATACTTTTAACCTTTTACTGGTTGACCAAAATTTGTAGCAAAAGAACAAGGTCTTTGCAGCTTTTGCTTAATTCTCTAGTCTCACATGGTGCCACCCTCCCTCTTGTTATGAGCCAGCCATGGAAACCTCCTATCAGTCCCTACTGTGCCTGCTTCTTCCTCATTTAGGATCTTTGCACATCATGTGCTCTTGCTAGCTTCCTTCCTCGTCTGGTTAATAACGCATAGTCCTTCAAGTCTGGGCTACAGCTCACTCCTCAGTGAAAACTTCCATGCTCTTCTGAAGAGGTCATTTGCCTGTACTTCCTCATTGCACTTTGCACAGCGATAACTGAGTCACTTTGAATAACTATTTGCATGCTCTTAATGTCCTTAACTAGTGTGTAAACTCCAAGGGAAAGTGAACTGCAAGCCTTTCTCCCTGGCACACTGCTGAGCGCTCAGTCGATGCTGTTAAAACGCTCCAGTGGCAGAGCCTAGACTAGAACGGAATCTCAGTCCCTGTACAGTATCCTCCACGCCCTAAAATACCACCATCCACTGCAGCCCTCCCTTCCTGCTTCCCAGGGATTAAACATATCAGTTTGATATGTTCTGTTTATTTAGGAGTCTGTGAAACCAATCTGGTAAACAAACCTAGGGTTAACATTACTCTTTATCTAGCAAGGATATTTTAGCATTTAACTGAGAACTCCTGCAGAAAAGATGATCTCACAGGAGCTAATCAAGGCTCCCTGTACCTGAAGAAACTGTCCAAAGCACTCCCTTCCACTCCCAGCTCTTAAGGAGATCACACAAAAGGAACCTACAGCATACTCAACATTTTCTAATGTTTCCAACTTATTTATTTCCTTTTGTTTTCAATTTTTTTAACCTTTATTTTTGTGACAAACTGGTTAGACAGATAGTATTATCCTGTCTTTTTTTTTCCCCCTCTCTGTCTTAAGGGAGGGAATCTGAGACAGGTATAATAATTTTCCTGGTGCTGTACTTGGACTCGGGGGACCGATGTTTAGACTCTTTCATTCTCAGGAGATGACTTCTAGTGTAATTCTCTTTTTACCAAATCACACTGCCTCCAAGTGTGAGCCATCGCTGATATAGTGTATATATAAATCTGAGCCATGAGCTTGACTGGCTAATTATCTTT
Organism: Grammomys surdaster; assembly: GCF_004785775.1. Classification (NCBI taxonomy): domain Eukaryota; kingdom Metazoa; phylum Chordata; class Mammalia; order Rodentia; family Muridae; genus Grammomys; species Grammomys surdaster. The sequence goes on along the minus strand of NW_021621113.1, from coordinate 5,150,407 downwards.
CATAAAGAGCTTTCCTAGGCTTTTCTCATTCAGTTAGCAGGATGTCCACTCTGAGACTTGACATTTTACTAAGAGTTCCTCAACTTTGGTGCCTGATCTTATTCAGTTAAGCCATAAATGTGAGTATAAGCAGAAAAGAAACGCTTTGCACTCTGAGTAATTTATAAAGTAAAATCCAAGAATCTTGGCTTTTTTCTCCTGAGTCTGTCAAATCAAAACCTTCTTTATCTAGCAAGCAGATGGTATTAGGTTAACAATACTGCATTGCTCAGGTGTCTACCGTTTGCAATAACAAAACCTACTATTAAATATCCCTGTACAGAGTGATTTTTTTTAACTTAAAAATGCCCTTGGATGGTGCATGCCTTTGATAACAGCATTTTGGAGGCAGAGGCAGGCAGAAATATGAGTTCAAGGCTAGCCTGGTCTACCTAGTGAGTTGGAGGACAGCTAGAGGCATCCTGTCTCAAAAAACAAACAAAAAACCTACAAACAAACAAACAAAATGTCTTTGCTCATCCTTTGGATGTCCTCTGGATCTTAGTTCATGAATATATGATTTCTTTATGAGCTGTTGCAGGATGATATTATTTTCTTCTTTGTGTCAAAAACATGTATCTAAGCTGGGCAGTGGTGGCACATGCCTTTAATCCCAGCAGTTGGGAGGCAGAGGCAGGTGGATTTCTGAGTTCGAGGCCAGCCTGGTCTACAGAGTGAGTTCCAGGACAGCCAGGGCTACACAGAGAAACCCTGTCTCGAAAACCTGCCTGCCCCCTCCCCCCCAACAAAACAAAACAAAACAAAAACCCACAGATCTATTTAATAGCGTGGTAACTTTGGCATCATACTTAATCTCGATTTTCCCAGCTGTAACACTGTCCATAGCCACTTTGAACTTGTTTAAAGTCTCTAAGTTTAATGTGTTGGAAAGCACTTAATGATAAAGCCCTGTACACAGCATGTACTGGAATAGTATTCATTTTCCTGTCCTCAGATCAAGAATGTTTCCTCTTAGGGTCCGACAGACTTCGTGGAAGTATGTGCGACATTGTGTGCATATGTGTGATGTGTCTTTTTCCTGGAAATAAAGTCCAGAGTTTACTAGATTTTGGGGTCACTGACTTCTCTGCAAAGGGACTGTATATTTTTCTCCCTCAAAAGCCAAAGGGATAAATGTCTTGTGTGCAGGGCAATGAGTGTTGGCTTTTTAATATTTAGTGGAAGTACTGCTCCTGGGTGCTTTTTTCAAGTTCCTGAGGAAGGAAGGTGACAATAGTCCTAAGGAAGGGCGTCTTCTGGGTCGACCTCCATGAAGTTTTCCCTGTGAGCTTTTAGGACCTCTCTTCTGGTTCCTTTTCAAATTGGGGGAGAGTTATCAAATGCAGTTATGAAGTAGGGCTCAAATCTTGCATGTAGCAGAAGCCTCTGCAACATTAAGAAGCGGGCTTTTGCGTGTTTTCTTAAGACAAAGCAATTTTTTCTAGGTGTTTGTCAAAAAACTACAGTGGCGACCCCGGCCACCCAGTGCTCCTAGGCCCAAAGCAGCGGCTGTGGGGGCGGGGAGACAGCGCGCGCCGCTTCCGCTCCTCCAGCCCAGCAGAGGGCGCCACGGGCACGGTTCTACCTTCCCGAGATGCTCCGCGCCGGGCCCCTTCCGCGTGGGTAAGTGAATGTGAGAGTCAGCGCTCGCACAGCGCGCGCGCCGCTCGCCTCTGCCGCTCGGCTCCCACATTCCGGCTGCGAGGGGAGGGTGCGCGCGCCAGAGCATAGAGACGGGCGTTGAGCTCCCCGGCTAGAGCGTCGCTGAATCGGAGCCGGAGCCCGAGCCGCGCGCTGTGTCTTCGCTGCGTCCGCCGAGGCTCCGAGTGTCAGGGACAAAAGCCGCCGCCGCGCCCTCTGCTCCCGCCGCCGGGGCTCATCCGCCGCCGCCGCCGTCCTGACGAGGAGTCAGCCACCGTCGTTACCAGTGAGGATCCGAGAGCCATGTCGGCCAGCAGCCTCTTGGAGCAGGTACAGGCCCAGCCCGCATGTCTCGGCCATTGTGTGAGGCGAGACGGGGCCGGACTAGGCCGGGGCCCGCCGCTCCTGGCCGGGCCGCGGCGGCGCCTCTCGCGGGTCGGGATTCGGGCCTCAGGCCGGCCGCGCCCTGAGCCTCCCCGCCTGGCCCGCTCTTCCCGCTCCTCCCCGGGCCTCGCCGGCCGCGCCGCGCTCCCTCCCATTAGCGGCCCGGGCTTCCCTTCCTTGTTTCCTTCTCCTTCCCTCGTGTCGCCGCCGGCGCTGCCCGGCTGACTCGCCGGCCTAGCGCTCTTCCCCGCCTCCCCCTCACCACGCGTCCCCCCAGGCCTTTTCCTTTCTTCCCTGCTCAGGCCCTGCTTTCATTTGTTTTTCCCTTTCCGTTTTCTTCCCGGACGACTTGCTGCTCGGCGACGGCCGCTTCTCCCTCAGAGACCAAAAGGTCAAGGAAACAAAGGTAAGCCCCGCTCCGGCCGGGATAGGGGGGTACGCCGGGCAGTGGGGGCGGTGTCTTGGGGACGCGCCCCGGGGAAAGGACCTTTCGGAAGCCGCTCAGTTCGCAGGTGCCTCGCGCGGGGCATTCGACCCTTTTGGTGTGTTCCTGCAGCTGGCGTGCAGCTTTTTCGTTAACAAGGAGTAATTCATGAGCGGGTGGGGGTGGAATGCATTTTCAAAAGCACCAGGTCCTTAGTTTCCCGTAGGTCTTAGGAGGCCTTTGTTTTTCCTCCTCGTGGAGCACTTTCTGGAAGTAACTCACATGTGAAGCGGGTAGAGAAAGCTGGAGGGAATTGAAATTCCAAGGAGCCAATAAACTGACCTTTTAAAAAGATGAGCTTGCTCTGGGATGAAGAGACTTTTTCACTGTCGAATCTTGCTTCAGCCTTGGTGCTCATTCAGCCTTGGTTATTCTCCGGAGTTTCAAACTAAGTGACTCTCTGAACTAGCATGGTTTCTTCCCGGTGAAGATGTAAATTGATGGGTTTGGAAGGGAGCTCCTCGGAACTGGACATTACTAATCCGACTTTTCCCCTCCAGTACAAAATGGTTCTGTGCATCAGAAGGATGGGCTGAATGATGACGACTTCGAGCCTTACTTGAGCCCACAGGCAAGGCCGGTGAGTAGTTGATCATTCGACATTATCTGAGGATCTGAGGGTACACTGTACTCTTTCCACCCTATCAGTAAGTCTCATTTTTGTGTTGGTGGCTGACTCTCCCAGTAGAATTTATTAAATTATTGTATACATTTATTTATTAGAAATAATACGTTGTGTGGTCAACAGAGCATGTGCTCCAAGACCATAGCACTGATAACATTCGAAGTATAAGAGCAGTCATACCGGCGTGAGTAATTGCCCCTTGCTTGCCGGGAACGGATCAGTGCACAGCTGAATATTAGCGAGTTTAGCCCAAGCTCTTAAGAAAACAAAGCCTTGTCTTTAGGAAAATTGGGGTGATAATGGAGTGAGGGCATTTTAGTAATCACCTGAACGTCACCTACACAAGACTCCTGTCCCTTTGGTCTCTGCTGTCTCTGGGAGGCTCTTTGTATATTAAAACTATTTCAGAGTGAGACAAGTGGGGTGCTTGTTTGATTTCTGGTTCTTTAGTATCTATAGAGAACAACTTTGTTCTAGCTCTTTTGGATGATGTGTTATGAAATCGAGTTCAAGGAGGTTGAACACAGTTGACACTCAGACAGGTAGGGGCCAGGTTAGCGGTTCAGTGGTAGAAGGTTTATGCGTTAGTGTGTCCCTCTAGTATAGTCCCCATCGCCACCAAGAAAAGTTTGAGATACATTTACTATTTTTGATGGGAAGATTAGTTGCATATGTATTTAGATACTCCTAATATGAACTGTACGTGTAGAAATTGTTTGATTCACCAACTTTGTTTTTCCATCTTAAGACAGCCACAAAATTTTAGTTAACATAAATCCACAGATAAATGTATCCAAAAGAATTGAAGATTTTGATTTTAAGATGCTATAGCATAGATAGAAGTTCGTGGAACATTTGTATACAAATTTGAACCTATTCTGTAGGAAAGAACTATAGCTGGTTTTCAGTAACTTGGCATACAAAAGCTATCTAGGAAGTGATTAACAAAGTTTCCACACTGGCCAAATAGCCAATCAAAAAAAGCAGAGACAGAAGTGGAGGAGTTGCTGTCAATGATGCAGTTTGCTTTCTTAATCATTGTAACAGAGTGGGAGCATTCAGGACCCATTCTAGGTAGTTGTTATAAAGTATTGTGTAATTGAGATTTTTGAGCTCTGTGGCATGTGTGAGCTTGCCTTTCATGTATGGCCATTCACCTGTATCTTGGTATAAGCTCTGCCAGGAAGAACGTTTTGTTTGTCTTCGAGAAGCTGAACCTTAATGACTTTGTGGGGTGTTTTTTTTTTTTTTTTCATCAAGAGTAATTCACAGAGCCAGGTATTATGCCTCATGCCTTTAATTCTAGGACTAGGGAGACAGAAGCAAGCAGATCTTTTGAATTTGAGGCCAGTTTGGTTTTCCTGGGCCAACCTGTGCATGGTGATGTAAGTCTTTAGTCCCAGCATTTGGGAGGTAGAGGAAGGTGGGTCTCTATGAGCTTGAGGCCAGCCTGCTCTACAAAGTGAGTTCCAGGGCAGCCAGATAAACTATGTCTTAAAAAAACAACAACAAAAAAACGCATCCCAAAGAATTCTAGGCTAGCCATGACTACATTGTAAGACCCAATTCAAAAAAAAAGGAAAGAAAGAAAAAGGTAATTTATGATGCTTTTTTGTTGTGGGCCTTTTTTTTTTTAATTGAATATGTGTGCTGTGTCCAATACAGGGCCTCATGCTAAATCTTTTTCTTTTTTTCTTTTATTCCTTTTCCTTTTTTTTTTTAAGTCTTCCTATGTAGTTTCAACTAGCCTCTGTTTGCCTCTGTCTCCTGAATCCTAGAATTAAAGACATAAGGCACCGTACTTGGCCTTATCATACTCCATTAGTTGAAAATGTTACTATATAGTTGTTTTTAGAAGCTAAAGAATACAGTTTATGCTGTTTGCTGGCCTTGGTAATGCAAGTTTAAGTACTAAAGTACTTAAGTTTTCCAAGTCTCTTCAGGTCAGATCTACCTATTGGTAGCTAATGGATGGGTAAATAATGAATGCCCTGTATTACTGGAACTATTAAAACTAAGGCAGACTTTTTAAATTGGGCTATGTATTTATGGGGATCAATGTTACATACCTCTTGTTTTTCACTTGATTATTCTGTACACTGTGGGGTCCATATAGTTTTGAGAGAGGGTCTTAACAGTGTTGCCCAGGCAGCTATGCATATGTAGACCAGGTTGGCTTCCAAGTGATTTACCTGCCTCTGCCTTTTCAGTGCTGGGATGGAAGGTGTATATCAGCCCAGTAGTTTCTTTTTTTTTTCTCTTTTCCTTTTTTTTTTCTTTTTTTTTTTTTGGTTTTTCGAGACAGGGTTTCTCTGTATAGCCCTGGCTGTCCTGGAACTCACTCTGTAGACCAGGCTGGCCTCAAACTCAGAAATCCACCTGCCTCTGCCTCCCAAGTGCTGGGATTAAAGGCGTGCGCCACCACCGCCTGGCTTTTTTTTTTTTTTTTCTGTTGTATTTTTCTACTTCTAATGCAAATGGTAGTGTGAATTTCAAGTGGTAGCCATTTATTTTATAGATGAAATGAAATGGGAACTAAACTCCCCCTCTCTGAATTTTAAGTCCTTTGGAAAACACTATTTTCCTTCCAAATTTTTGTATAGTTTACTTAGTGAACATTGTTAGTTTATGGGGGAAGAATGCTTAGACTAGACATTTGGACTAGAACTTGAAAGTTGCAGTTCTTTTTGTTTTTTTCTTCCAAAATTTTCTTAAACACACACACATATATATACATATATACATATACATATATATCATATACATATACATATATATGCATGCATATCATGTGTGTGCGCGTGCACACACACACACACACACACACACACACACAAGAACTGGGCATGTGTGTGCTACCATATACCATACAGATGTGGAGGGCAGAGGACAGTTTGCAGAAGTTGGCTTTCTGTGTTCACCATGTGGGTTCCAGGGATCTAACCTAGTTCTTGAGCCTGACTACTGAGCCATCTCACCAAGCTTTGTTTTTTTACATATCTCCTTATGTGGGTGTGGGCCTGCCATGGCATGTGTGTACAAGTCAGAGGACAAATCGACAGTGCCAGTTCTCATCGCCATATGAGTGCTGGTGATTGAACTCTGGTTATCAAGCGTGACGGCAAATATCTTTACCCTTTGAGACATCTTTTGGCCTTCATTTTTAGGATTTATTAATTTTATGTTTTGAGTCTTGCCTGTGTATATATGTATGTGCAGCACATGTGTGCCTGGTACATGCAGAGGTCAGAAGAGGTCATCAGGTTCTTTTTGGATAAATCTGGATTTGTTAGGTTTTAAACTTATTGTATAGCTAAGAAAGACCTTGAATTCTAACTTTCACGCCTGTACCCCTCCCCCACTTTCCCCAATTGCTGGGAGTATAGGAATGTGCCTCTGGCTCTTGCTGGGAGACTCCCAACACTGATCTTCCATGACTCTCACCTTTGTTTTTGTTTTTTTCAGACAGGATTTTTCTGTGTAGCCTTGGGTGTTCTGGAACTCTGTAGACCAGGCTGGCCTCACTCTCATAGAAATATGCCTGCTTCTACCTCTCCAAGTGCTGAGATTAAAGGTGTGTCCCACCATCATCCAGCAAACTTCCCACTTTTTAAATCCAAAACTAAGTAGTTTGAATAAAGACATCATCTCCACTGGACCTGGATTAGCAGGAGTTAATATATCCCCACCTCTTTGGGATATACAGTAAAATCCTGTTAGGAAAAATAAAAGCTGGACATGGTGGTGCAAGCCTTTAATTCTAGCTCTTGGGAGGCAGAGGCTGGAGGATCTCTGGGAGAACCTGGTTTGCCAGCTACATAGTGAGAACTTGCCTAAAGCAACAACTGGCAGGCATGGTGGGACACATCTTTTTTTTTTTTTTTTAACGTGTGTGTGTGTGTTTATAGATATAAATATGTATGGGTATTTGCTAGCAGGTATATCATGTACCACATGTGTGCATTACTCAAATCCTTTGGGACTGGAATAACATATGGTTGTTAGCTGCCATGTGTGTGCTGGGAACCAAACCTGGATCTTTTGGAAGTACTCAAATGCTATCAATTGTTGAGCTGTCTGCCTGGCCCCAGTGGCATACTCCTTTAATCCTAGCCTAGTCTATAGAGAAAATTTTAGAATAGTCAAAGCTATATAGTAAGACTCTCAAAAAAAAACAAACAATCATCAAAATGTATGTTTACTATATGTATCATATCTGTCAACTTGACTTTACATGTTTTCAGAGAACCTCAGATATGGTGTAACATGCCTATAATCCCAACACTTAGAACTGAGGCAGGAGGCTTGCCTTAAGTTTGAGGCCAGCTGGACTGCAAAGCTTGTGAAAACCAGCAGCCAAAAGGGTTAAGCAGTCCAGTTATAATCACATCAAATTTCATACAGTTGAAAATGCCAGAAAGTTTACTGAAAGATCATGTGAATGGGCTTCTCCCTTTTATAGTGATGGCTCAAATCCTTGAGTTGTGATTGATGTGGAAGGAAAAGTCCTGTTAAATTTATATTATTTATATGTATATATGTATATGTTGTTTTGATGTATCTGCCTTTTTTCCTTCCACAGAATAATGCATATACTGCCATGTCAGACTCCTACTTACCCAGTTACTACAGCCCCTCCATTGGCTTCTCCTATTCTTTGGGTGAAGCTGCTTGGTCTACTGGAGGTGACACAGCCATGCCCTATCTAACTTCTTATGGACAACTGAGCAACGGAGAGCCCCACTTTCTACCAGATGCAATGTTTGGGCAACCAGGAGCCCTAGGTAGCACTCCATTTCTTGGTCAGCATGGTTTTAATTTTTTTCCCAGTGGGATTGACTTCTCAGCATGGGGAAATAACAGTTCTCAGGGACAGTCTACTCAAAGCTCTGGATATAGTAGCAATTATGCTTATGCACCCAGCTCCTTAGGTGGAGCCATGATTGATGGACAGTCAGCTTTTGCCAATGAGACCCTCAATAAAGCTCCTGGCATGAATACTATAGACCAAGGGATGGCAGCACTGAAACTAGGTAGCACAGAAGTTGCAAGCAGTGTTCCAAAAGTTGTAGGCTCTGCTGTTGGTAGTGGGTCCATCACTAGTAACATTGTGGCTTCTAGCAGTTTGCCTCCAGCTACTATTGCTCCTCCAAAACCAGCATCTTGGGCTGATATTGCTAGCAAGCCTGCAAAACAACAACCTAAACTGAAGACCAAGAATGGCATTGCAGGATCAAGTCTTCCACCACCCCCAATAAAGCATAACATGGATATTGGAACTTGGGATAACAAGGGTCCTGTGGCAAAAGCCCCCTCACAGGCTTTGGTTCAAAATATAGGTCAGCCCACCCAGGGATCTCCTCAGCCTGTAGGACAGCAGGCCAATAATAGCCCACCAGTGGCTCAGACATCAGTAGGGCAACAGACGCAGCCATTGCCTCCACCACCACCACAGCCTGCTCAGCTCTCAGTTCAACAGGCAGCTCAGCCAACTCGCTGGGTAGCACCTCGGAACCGTGGCAGTGGGTTCGGTCATAATGGGGTGGATGGTAATGGAGTAGGACAGTCTCAGGCAGGTTCTGGATCTACTCCTTCTGAGCCTCACCCAGTGTTGGAGAAACTTCGGTCCATTAATAACTATAACCCTAAAGATTTCGACTGGAATCTGAAACACGGCCGGGTTTTCATCATTAAGAGCTACTCTGAGGACGATATTCACCGTTCCATTAAGTATAATATCTGGTGCAGCACAGAGCATGGTAACAAGAGACTGGATGCCGCCTATCGTTCCATGAACGGGAAGGGTCCCGTGTACTTACTTTTCAGTGTCAATGGCAGTGGACACTTCTGTGGAGTTGCAGAGATGAAATCTGCTGTGGACTACAACACATGTGCAGGTGTGTGGTCCCAGGACAAATGGAAGGGTCGTTTTGATGTCAGATGGATTTTTGTGAAAGACGTTCCTAATAGCCAACTGCGACACATTCGTCTAGAGAACAACGAGAATAAACCAGTGACCAATTCTAGGGACACTCAGGAAGTGCCTCTGGAAAAAGCTAAGCAGGTGTTGAAAATCATAGCCAGCTACAAGCACACCACTTCCATTTTTGATGACTTCTCACACTATGAGAAACGCCAAGAGGAAGAAGAAAGTGTTAAAAAGGTAAAGCAGCTTATCATTCAGACTCTGGGGAAGGAGGAGGCATTAGAAGGGGTCAGAACGGTATTGCAGTGACTGAATGGTTAATAAAAGCTCTGTAAATAATGGTGTCATTTAGCAGCTTAAGGCTTTATGGGAGTATAATTGGTCTTTTGAACCCTAGTGTGAAGGAATGTGAGCATTAGTGGAGAGCAGAAACAATACAGTGTGAGCTTAACTGGTATAGACAGGTAATTGTAAAGATACAAAGGGATAATTGAGGTGATGGTGTGATGGAAGGGGACCATGGGGATGAAATTACAGAAAAGAATGAAAGTTCTGTGTTGGAGTTGGTTTGTGTCTTTTCTCAATTTTTGTTATTTTCAAGAATTGATGTGTTTCTACCCTGAAATCTGCCTGCTTCTGACAGTTGACAATATTATTTGTCAGAATTTTGTTTTCCTCTTTGTAATGCTCACTGTTTATTATATAAAACTCTAAAAACAGCATGAGAGAGGCTGGAGAAATGGATCAGCATTTAAAAAGCACTGACTGTTCTTGCAGAGGATCAGTTCAGTTCCTATCACTTACATGATGGCTCATAACCATCCATAACCACAGTTCCAGGGGAAACCAATAGACATGTATGTGCACCAAATCCAGTCTTACAAAAATTTATGCACATAAAAAAACCAAAAAAGCCTGAATATTAGAAAAGCTGTCTCTTGGTTTTAACATTTTATTACTCAAATCACTTTCTCTTGACTTTTCTTTACGAAGTGGAGTGATAGAAAAATGGATCGCAGCTGGACTAATTTATTTGAAATAGACAGTACTTGATCTGGGAGTATTATGTATCTGTAAATTTTAGGACTACAGTGGGGGTGTTTGTTTTGTGTTTTTGTTTGTTTGTTTGTTTGGTTGGTTGATCTCTTAGGGCTTTACTGCTGTGAACAGACACCATGACCAAGGCAACTCTTATAAGTTATAGACAATATTTACTTGGGGTTGGCTTACAGGGTCAGAGTGTCAGTCCATTGTCGTCAAGGTGGGAGCATGGCAGTGTCCAGACAAATTGTGCAGTCAGAGCTGAGAGTTCTACATCTTCATCTGAAGGCTGCTAGTAAGAGGGTATTAAAAGTCCACGCCTACAGTTACACTCCTAATCCAAGGCTACAACTTCTAATAGTGCCACTTGCTGGGCCAAGCATACTACAAACCATCACAGTTGGGTTTTTCAATTGTTTATCTAGCTGTGTATCCTTGGCTTTCCTAGAACACAGTCTGTAGACCAGGTTGCCCTCAAACTCATACAGAGATCTGCCTGTCTCTGGCTTTTAAGTGCTAGGATTAAAGATGTGCCCTACCACCTTCCAGTGGTTTGGTTTATTTCATGTGTATGGGCCTGCATTTATGCATGTGCAACACATGCATACTTACAGAGACCAGAAGAGGATATTAGGTGTCCTGGAAATCGGAGTTACAGATAGTTAGTTGTAAGCTCTGCCCTGTAGGTGTTGGAATTGAACCCAGTTTCTCAAGAACAGCAGCTAGTGATCTTAACAACTGATCCATCTTTCCAGCTTGTTTGCTACTTATTCATATTTTATTAGCTTTGATTTGTACAGGTGTTTTGCTTGCATGCATGCATGTATGTATGTATGTATGTGTGCTACATTCAGGTCTGGTTCATACACAAACCAAAAGAGGGTTTCAGATCCCATGAAACTGGAGTTTACTGTTGATTTCTGTTGACGTAATTTTTGTCCTGCTGGTAATTGAACCCAGAGTTGACTTTTTTTTTTTTTTTTTTTTTAAAGTTCTCTGGGTGGAATGAAGACTTGAGCATGTTAGGGAAACATTCTGACACTGAGCTAAGCCCCCGGATCAATTTTGACTTTTAGTCAAGGGACTAAATTGAATTAAATTCACTGGAGTGGTTCAGGGAGAGAGGGTCTCATAGTTTAGACCTCAAAACTCATTAACTGAGAATGACCTTCAATCTGTGAAACTTTTTTTTATCTGACTTTTGAGACAGGGTCTCACTGTGTAGTCCTCCATAGTCTGGAATTTACTTTGTAAACTAGGTTGGCCTTGAACTCACAGAGATCTGTTTGCCTGTGCTGGGATTAAAGACATTCAGCAACATACCCAGTGCTGAAATTAATATATTTTTTAATATCTTAGTTTATTTTTAAATTTTTTAGATTTATGTTTAAGTATTTTGCTACTATACATGTCTATGTACCCCAGTGTTCTGGTCAGTTGTGAGCTGCCATGTGAATGCAGGGACTTGATCCTCTGTAAAACCAAATGCTCTTAACTGCTGGGCTATGTCTCTAGCTCCATAAATACATAGCCCAGGCTGGCCTTGAACTTGTCATCCTCCTGCCTGTGTATCCTTCAGCAGATAATACCGGTGTGAACTACCACAATTGTTTTTTTTAGAGTTTGTTTTAATTGTGTGTGTGTGTGGTGTGTCTGTGCCTACATGGGGGTAGGGGAGCACAAATACATAGTTCTCACTCTCTACCTTTGTTTTATATGTGTTCATGGACTCAAACTAGGTATCCTGCCTTTTGTGGCCAGAATCTTTACCCATTGAGCTAGAATCTTTACCCATTGAGCTAGAATTTCTGATACTCCTGTCTCCACTTTCCAAGTGCTGGTATTATAACAACCACCATTGCCACCATGTCCTATTTACATTGCTTGGTATTGAACTAAAGGCTTTATTCACTAAGGTAGAGCTCTACTGAGTCAGCCTCAGTTCTGATAATGAACTTTATAATATAGTTGGGTGTAAGATTCATATCTTAGAACTGACTGGCCTTGCATTTTTCCTAGAATGAGTGTAACAATGAAAGTTGTTAAATAGTGTCTATAGGTAGTGATGCAGCTTTGATAGAATGTTTGGGGAGCATGCACCAAACCTTGGGTTCTATCTCCAGCATCATCCTCCTTTAAATAAAAAGGTAATGGTTCATCTCCAAAACCGTTTGTAAAGACATAGATGAGTGAATATCCTCCTGATTGTTCTCAGACTAGTGAACAAAACACCAGGGAAAAAATTAAAGCTTTGATTATATTTGTGTCCCGTTGCTTTTTGTTCTGTGGGAAGAGACTATGGGGTTTTCAGGAAGACTCACTGCTAGCTATTTCCATTTCAGTCAGAATTGCCTGCTCTGTTGGTTACTCCTCTTCTGTCTATGCATAACTGACTGCAGTCTCCTAATAGTTTATTCCAAGAAAGTTTCATGAGAATGGGACTTGGCTCATCAGGGCTCTACTTACATGCTTGTGCCTATGCATTATTTACCAAATGACTGAAGACTTGATGGCAAGTAGGGCAGGAATGCAGTAATTTAAGAAGCACTTGAGATCATAGCTGTTGTGAGTCTCCATGAGGCTGCTGGGAATTGAACTCAGAACCTTTGGAAGAGCAGTCAGTGCTCTTAACCACTGAGCCGTCTCTCCAGCCCTCCCAGCTGTTTGTTGTAAAGACCCATAATCAGACTTGTATCTTGGCAGACCACACTGAAGTATAGACCACTATTCTTGCCAATCATTATTATAGACTCATTCTGTCACCTGATGTAATTCAGTATCCTAAAACCTTCAATCAGTGCATCTGTCTGGCTTTATATTTCCAGTACTTTTTAGTGAATCTTTGCATCTTTTGGGTTTCTCATCCCACCTCACCACTGTAACCCTCTTGTCTCTAGCCCAGCTGGCCTTGAACTTCTGAGCCTCTTTTTTTTTTTTGAATGCTGGCCAGTCATATCTTGGTTTGTAACTTTTTTATTTTAAACTTTGTATCTAAAACATTTTTAATTGTGTGTGAGAGACAGCAAGCACACCTCAATGTATGAAAGTGGAGGTTAGAGGCAACTTTTAGGGGTTGATTCTCTACTGTGTAGATAGGTCTCTGGGTTTGCCTTTACCTATTGAGCCATCTCACTGACTTGGTTCAGAACATCTCTTTTAGTGGCTTTGTAATGTTAAAGCATGTTTGTTGATTTTACTCTTTGAGATAGCCTAACTAGCTCAGGCTGGCCTCAAACTCTCATCAGTCTTTCTAATGAATCCTCTCAAGTGTTAGGATTGCAGGTGAGAGAGATTGCATACAGGTTTATATGTTCTTATTAAATGATTAGGGTAGAAATTGCCATACTTGCTCAGCATTGTGGCAAATGCCTTTACACAAAACACTCAGGAGGCAGGTGGATGGAGTGCATTTGAGGCCAGTCTGGTCTCCTTAGTGACTTCCAGGATGGCCAGTGCTACACAGTGAAATATTAAAAAAAGCCGGGCGGTGATGGCTCATGCCTTTAATCCCAGCACTTGGGAGGCAGAGGCAGGCGGACTTCTGAGTTCGAGACCAGCCTGGTCTACAGAGTGAGTTCCAGGACAGCCAGGGCTATAGAGAGAAATCCTGTCTCGAAAAATAAGGAAAAAAGAAAAGAAACAAACATACTTACTGTTGGTTTCTATTTATTCCTTACTTAACACTTTGAAGTTCCCTCTTTAGACCCACTGAATGGATGTCCAGTTCTATTTGTGGGTGTATTTGTATACTCAACACCTGTGGAAGTCAGAAAACAGTTTGTGGGAGTTGGTTCTCTTTTTCCACTGTCTGGGAGTGTAGCTCTGTTGGTAAAATGCTTGCTCAGATTGCACAAAATTCTGGGTTCAGCTCCTAGCACTGCATAGCAGAGTGGCCCATACCTCTAATTCTAGTATTGGAGGGGTCGAGGTAGGAGATTAGAAGTTCAGAGTTCCCTCTGAGGCTATCCTGGACCACATGGCACTCTTGATCTAAAGGGAGAAAAAGAAATGGAATGTGAGTGGCTGGTGAGATGGCTCAGCAGTTAAGAGCACTGGCTGTTCTTCCAGAAGTCTTAAGCAACCTCATGGTAACTCACAACCATCTATAGGAGGATCCCATGCCCTCTTCAGATAGGTGGCTATAAATTTAGCAGAGTTCTCATACATTAAATAGATAAAAATTAAAAAAAAAATCTGCAGGTTCAGCATCTTTGCTTCTTTTGTTGGGTTGTTTAGTGGGGGGATGGGCAAAGAGACCTAGATGTCTTTGCTGCGGCTACAGCTTTTGAAGCATTGCATTGAATTCTCATGAGTTCAAGGGACTGTGTGATAAAGGTTTTGTTTTGTGTTTGTGTACACATGTTGGTTGCATGAGCCACAATGTGTATGTGTAATGTAGATCAGGACAGTCTGCTATAGTTCCCTGATACCATTGTGGTTCCCTTGGGGTCATACTCAAGTCAGTAAGCTTGATGGCAAGCACCTTTACTTGGTGAGCCATTGTTGACCTGATTGTCACTCTCGAGAAAAAAAAAAAAAAACACTAGTGAGTTAAGGCAAGCAGAGGTGATGCCTATCTACTTTTCTGTGTTCACTATCGACCCTTAAGTCTGCAAATGAGCCATGAGGAAAAGCATTGAGTGTGTCAGGTTAGATGGTTCCTTTGCCAGAGGTTGGCAGTAAAGTTGTTGCTGGCCCCTTCTGGACTTTTGCTCCAGCAAAGGTAGTGCAAGTAGCTGTCTGGGTAATACTTTGCACCCTGCAGAGTAAACAAGTCCCAGCAGACCTGATGTTAGGGTAATTAGAACATGAGGTCACCTGAAATGCTTCACAGCCGTGTATGTTAAATTGCTGACACTGGGCCAACAAGATGGCTCAGTGGGTGAAGTGCTGTATCAGCCTGGCAACCTGAGTTCAATCCCTGGACCCCATGTTTCTGTTGTTGTTTTTTTTAAAAGGCGGAACAAAAAAACTGCAGAGATGGCTCAGCAGTTAAGAGCATGTACTGTACTGCACTTGGCAGAGGACCGGAGTCTATGCTGGGTGGCTGACAAACGCCAGTAACTTCAGCTCAAGGAGGCCAGTGCCTCTAGTCTCCGAGGGCACCTGCATTCACTTGCATAGACACACATAATTAAAAGTAAAATAAATCTTTTATTAAAAAGTGGAGTGTGATAGAGGAAGATACTTGATGTCAACCTCTAGCAGAGACAGGCACACCTACAATACACAGCTAGCTGTACATGTGTATAAAACACAAAAATATGGAGGAGGGAACTACCTTTAAAAATTTACCCCTGAGGGGCTAGAGAGATGACTCAGTGGTTAAGAGCACTGACTGTGCTTCTGAGTTCAATTCCCAGCAACCACATGGTGGCTCACAACCATTTGTAATGGGATTTGATGGCCTCTTCTGGTGTGTCTAAAGACTGGGACAGCATACTCACATAAATAAAAATGAATATTTTTTTTAAAAAAAGGCTAATCCAAGTTTGAGTTGTTGGACATAGAGGAAACTGCTCTTTCAACTTACTTGCACTTAGTCTGCTCTCTCTAGCTGTGGTTTCTGTATCTGTCAGGTCAACTAACTGGATTAGAAATGCATAAGGTCTGGCAGTCTAACTCAGTAGTAGAGTACTTAGTACATACAAGGCCCTGAGGTAAGCCTCCTTCACTTACAGCCTGTCATTGTCCCCTAAACACTATAGTATAGTAATTATTTACAAAACATTTACATTACACAATGTCATTGGGTGATTTAAGGTGTATCGGTATTTTGTTTATGGCAGAACATTTTCTTTTTTTTTTTTTTTTTTTTTTTTTGAGACAGGGTTTCTCTGTGTAGTCCTGGCTGTCCTGGAACTCACTCTGTAGACCAGGCTGGCCTCGAACTCAGAAATCCACCTGCCTCTGCCTCCCAAGTGCTGGGATTAAAGGTGTGCACCACCACCGCCCGGCTTGATGAAAGTTTCAAGGGCTGTAACTTAATGATAGGCAGGAAGAGTAAAAAAAGAATGCAAACTGTTTACTGAGATGTCACAAGACTGAGTAGAAGGCTGTAGTCTACTCCTGGTTCATACATAAACTATTAGGTTATGTCATCTCATTGGCAGAGCCTTAGTTAGAATATAAGACAAGTTCTTGGGTAATTTATATAAAAAATTACTTAAGGTCCATCCAGCAAAGGGATAAGGAGGCGGACACTGGACAGATGTGGAGAGAGCATCACAGTATAAATCCTCATCCCCTACAGGTACTGATTTTTTTTTTTTTTTAATTTGAAAAAAGCATTGATGTGTGTGTTTGGAGGAATATGCTACACACATGCAGGTCAGAGAACAAGCTTTTGAGGTTGGCTCTTCCTCTACTTTTATGTAGGCTTTGGAGATTGAATTTGATTGTCAAGCTATGTTTTGTTTTTCTCTGTGTAGACCAGGTTGGACTTGGACTCAGAGATCCACCTGCCTCTGCCTCCCAAGTGCTGAGATTAAAGGCATGTGCCACCACCACCCGGCAGTTCTCAGAGGTTTCTGAAGCAAGGACCTTCACTTGCTGAGCTTGTCTTAGGGTTCTCTTGTGTGTGTGCTTAACTTATTTTTATTTTATTTGTATGAATGTTTTGCCTGTGTTTCTGTCTGTGCATCAGGTATGTGCAGTGTCTGTGGAGGATAGAAGAGGCTGTTTGTTAGTCCCTATGGTTGTCAGCTACTGTGTGTTGAACTGCTGAGGAATATTCATTCTCATCTCTTGGCCCCCCCCCCCTCCCCCACTACCACCCGTTGGATTATATAGTCCTGGCTGTCCTTAAACTCACTGGCCAGAACTCTCTGCCTCTGCCTTCTGAGCCCTGAGAAAAGGTGTGCCTTTCACCATACCTGCCTCTTCTGGCTCTTGGTATCTTTGAGATACCAAGATTACAACCCAGCATAACATTTGAGTTGTTTGAAAGGGTTTAATGCTGTTTGTATAGCTAGGTTCAGAACCTCCAGAGTTACTTAAGTTTTACTAGAGAAGCATTCTAGGCATTTCTTACAGATTTATAAGTGAAGAGCCATGTGTAGTGATATCTATCTGTAGTTCTGTTCTTCAATGGCTGAGATGCAGTAGAAGGCTTGAGCTCAGGAGTGTGAGACAAGCATGGAAAGAGTTGTCTTTCTTCTCCCTCTCTCCTCCCATTGTCTAGGCTGCTCTCAAATGATCATCCTGCTTCAGTCTCCAGAACAAGTGAGGCTGTGTGTGGGTGGTGTCATTGCCTCTGGCTCTGAAATGTCTTTTAATTATTATTTTTTTTAAATGTGTCTGTGTGAGAGATTATATGTCACATGTGTATGAGTGCCTGAAGAAGCCAGAAGGAAGTGTCCAGTCTGGAGGTGGAGTTATAAACAGTTTTAAGCCACCCCTATAGGTATTAGGAGCCATCTTTCCAGTGTCTTGTCCCTCTCTTTCATTTGTAAATTTTAAACTTGAAAATTGAGTGCCCCTTAGATATCCCGTGACTTAGATTTGTGACTTTAAAGTTGTAGGGGTGTTGATTTGCTCGAGAAAGGGTTTATTCTAGCTCAGCCTCGCCTTTAGTTCACTTTATAGTTTGAGGATGGTCTTGAACATACATGATTCTGCCTCCACTTCCAAACTACTGGGATTATAGGCTTGTGCCATTGTGCCTTGCCTGATAAAATTGTGAAATTGTTGCAGCTCTTTGTTAGTAAAGGGTCAAGTAATGATTCTGAGAATAGTCAGGCTTGGCAAACAGTTTCCTTCAGTTTAAAAGTAGTACTTGAAATTTTTACTTTTAGTTCCACCTAAAAAGTTCTACTTTATTGCACACCTCAGAAATTGTCTTTTTTTTTTTTTTCCCCGAGACACGAGACAAGGTTTCTCTGTGTGTAGCCCTGGCTGTCCTGGAACTCACTCTGTAGACCATGCTGGCCTCAAACTCAGAAATTCACCTGCTTCTGCCTCCCAAGTGCTGGGATTAAAGTCATGCGCCACTACCGCCCAGCTTCAGAAATTGTCAAGTTTACTCAGGGACTTGAACAAACAGATTTTGGGCTTTCAAGCTTGTTTCAATTAAGTGTTTACAGGAGTTAGGCTACCAAATACTAGTCTTGGAAAATGAGACAATAGGAAAGTGAGGGGGTTTATATGTATGTTTTTGTACTGGCTATGTTGTTTAGCCAGGCTGGCCTTGAACTCATAGCATTTTTTTCCTGCCTTAGCCTCAGAATGCTGAGATTATAGGTTGAGCCAGCATGCTATAAATAAAACTTATTAATGAATGTGTTTATTTCATCCTGGTGTTCCCAGAACTTTAGCAGTTACGTGACTGAAGAGAAGATGGGAAGATAAAAGATATTTTTCATAAGCTATTTCAGCCTTCCTTTAAAGCTGGAAACTGATAGAGCTGTACTCCTTGGCCTGTGGAAGGGAAGCTTAGTAGTAGTCTGGTCATTCTGTTAGATTCATCCAGTCAGTACTGTTAGGCTTATTCATTCACAGCACTTGAGTACAACTTGATTACTATTAAGAACTATTCAGATTTATTTGGGGGGATAATCACATTTTTAGTGTTAATAAAATTATATCCAATGAATGTGAATATGACTCAGTTGTGTTTTATGAACACTTAAAAGTAGAGAGAGGCCTGGGGAGTGTAGCTTAGTGGTAGAGTTTGCCTAGCATGCACAAAGCTTTGGGCTCTCTAGTACCACAAAAAGAAAAAAGTAAGTAAAGAATAAATGCAGAATTGGAAAAGGTAGCACGCTATCTAGGAGGTTGAAACTCTCAGCCTGTGGCAGCAGCACTGTCTATAAAAATGAAAATGGGCCGGGCGGTGGTGGCGCACGCCTTTAATCCCAGCACTCGGGAGGCAGAGGCAGGCGGATTTCTGAGTTCGAGGCCAGCCTGGTCTACAGAGTGAGTTCCAGGACAGCCCGGGCTATACAGAGAAACCCTGTCTCGAAAAACCAAAAAAAAAAAAAAAAAAAAGAAAATGGGCTGGAGAGATGTCTTAGCACTTGCTTTTCTTACAGAGGACTGGAATTTGGTTACTAGTAAAAAAGTCAGGCTGCTGACAACTGGTTGCCTGTAATTCTAGTTTGTGGGGGTCATCCAGTTTCCATTGGACTATGGGCACTTGAATGTGTATTTAAAATAATATGAAAACTAAAAAGTGAGAAGAGAGTCTGGAAAGATAGCTCTGTGGTTAAGAGAATGGCTGCTCTTTCAGAGGATCCAGGTTCAAGTCCCAGCATCCACATGGCAGCTCATAACTATCTGTAACTCTATTTCCAGGTGATCCAATGCTCTCTTCTAGCCTCTGAAGGCTCCCGATATTCATGTAACACACAGATAAGCAGGCAGATAAAACACCACACAAAGAATAAATTGAAAACGAGAGAATATTTTGTATGGGTTTGCATGGGTTGGCTTGCTGGCATGTACAGTTGTCAGGTGTCTTCCTCTGTTGATCTTCAGCTTTTCTCATTGCACCTGGAGTTTAACTGACATGGTTAGTGAGAGCTCTCTGGGATCTTCTTGTTTGTCCTAACTTTTCTTTCCCTCTAGGATTATAGATATGCACCACAATCTTTGTTTGGCTTTTACATGAGTTTTGAGATCTGAGCTCAGGTCTCCATGCTTGTACAGAACTCCATCTGTAGACCAGTCTGGCCTCAAACTTACAAGAGCTTCGCCTGCCTTTGTCTCCTAGAGGCTGGAAAGGATTTTACTTTTAAAGAATTATTTATTTTATGTATGTGACTACACTGTAGCTGTTTTCAGACACACTAGAAGAGGGCATTGTATTCCTTGTGAGCCACCATGTGGTTGCTGGGAGTTGAACTCATGACCTCTGGAAGAGAAGTGCTCTTATCCACTGAGCCATCTCTCCAGCCCATTGAAAGGATATCTTTAAAGAAGAAAGAGTATTAAATTTCTTGTAGATGTGATGCTGTGTACCTGTAATTTTAGCACTTGGGAGTCTGAGCTGAAAGAATTGTAATTTCAAGGCACTTTGGGTTATGTACCTCTGTGTTAATGAGTTGCAGAGATGGCTCAGCAGTTAAGAGAACTTGCTGAACTTTTTCAGAGGACCTGAGTTGAGTTCTCAGCTCCTGTGTTGGGCAGCTCACAAAATACTTTAGCTCTGGCTCCAAGGGGCATGCACATCTATACACACATAAAATCTTTAAAATTGTATTAAAATCCTGGGTTTTTTGTTTTGTTTTTTCTACAAGCAGGAGACTATGAGTATCTTGTTCCTTATCAGAGTTTCACCCGTTTAAATACTTATTAATAAATCTTGCCTTGCTTAGATAATAATTAACTTTGTTAATTTGTGTGTTTTTTTCTTGGATGTGTTTGTGTGTATCATGTGTATATTTTGACAAAGAGGTCAAAAGAGAGGGTGTTGGGTTGGATCTCCTGGAACTAGAATTAGAGATTGTTGTGACTGCCTTGTTAGTGCTAGGAATTGAACCGTAGTCGTCTAGTCCTCTGGAAAAGCAGCCGGTATCCTTTTTTTTTCCCCCCAAGACAGGGTTTCTCTGTGTAGCCCTGGCTGTCCTGGAACTCACTCTGTAGACCAGGCTGGTCTCGAACTCAGAAGTCCGCCTGCCTCTGCCTCCCAAGTGCTGGGATTAAAGGCCTGTGCCACCACTGCCCGGCTCTTACTGATATTTTAAATGATTTGTTTTTTGTTTGTATTTTGAAGCAGTGTCTCTCTGTAGCCCTGGCTGTCCTGGAACTCACTATATAAACAAGGCTGGCTTCAAACTCACAAGAGATGTATCCATCTTGTGTCGCATGCTGAGCTTTAAGTGCTATGACTAAACATTTTGATAAAATTAGATATATGTTAGGGGTTGATCTCTTACAGTATAAGGAAATGGGTTAAAACTATTTCTGAGTATATGTTAAGATATAACAAGCACCATTTTATTAATCACCTGTTAGGTAAATGAAGATGTATTTTTTTGTTTGCTTTTGTATTTTTCTTTTAAGACTTTTATGGTACTTGGGGGTGAACTGGTTGTCTAGTTTTTAAAATTCAGGCTGTCCTTGAACTTCTGTGAACCTCTGGCTGTTCCTGTTTTCCTGGTCCTGTCTTGGCCTCTCAAATGCTGAGATTACAGACATGCACCAGCTGATTTGTTGCTACTGTTAGTGCTGGAGATTGAACCCAGAGCCCTGCCATGCAATGAAACATTCTACCTCTGAGCTACTTCCCACCTCTGAATAAAAGATTGGTAGAAGATGCTACTGAAAGGTTATTTAACTTCGGTATTATTTATGTTTTGAAACAGGATCACATTCTAATACCTCAGGTTGACCTAAACCCTTGGTGATGTTTCCTACTTGAGCATTCTGAGTGCTAGGATGCTAGGCTTGTGTCATTATGCCTGACAGTTTGTTTCACTTTTTAAACCAGTTTTCCTACTGTAAGCAATATGTCTGTTTTTATTACCTTTTTTTTTTCTTACTGTGATAAAACACTTTGACAAAGCAATTTCTAAAAGAAATTCATTTAATTTAGGTTTCAGAGGGTTAGAGTCCATGGTGGTGGAACAAAGGCACAGTGGTAGGAACAGCTGAGAGTGAATCAACCTCCCTCCCTCCCTCCCTCTCTCCCTCCCTCCCTCTCTCCCTCTCTCTCTGTCTCTCTCTCTGTCTGTCTCTCACGCGTGCACACACAGACACACAGAGAGAAGTCTCAAAGCCTTTTCCCTCAACTAACATCTCCAATAAAGCTAACCTCCTAATCCTTTACAAATAGTTCTGCCAACTGGGACCAAGTATTTAAACATGAGCTATGGGGGCTGTTCTCATGCGTACTGTCATGATATCCATTATTGAAACTTTAGGACAGTTTAATAGAAAACTTCTAGGAACATTAAAACTTACAATTCTATTATATTGATGGAACTTCTTTATCTTTTTGAATGGCAACTGATTTCTAGAGACTGGAATATATGGGTTAGGTTAAAACGTTTACTGTTATGATAAGTAGGGCCTCCTTGTGACATTTTCATACATGTATATAAGGTATTTTGTATTTAAATTTTTGGTGCATATACAGTATGTAGGGGCCAAAAGTGACATGGGTATCTTCTTTGGTTGCTCTCTAATTTATGCATTGAGACAGGATCTCTTGCTAGACCTGGAGTTTCCCAATTCTAGTTTGGCTATCCAATTTGCCCTGAATCCCCTTTCTACCTCCTGAGTAATGGCAAATAAAGTTGTTTACAGTTTCTCTCAAAGGTTAACATGTTGTAGGAAGAGAATTGGTATAGTAGCTGCATAGTCCTTGTTATTAATTTTGGTTCTTTTTCATCTTGGGTAGATAGACTCAGGCAGGTAAGTAACTTAGAGGCTTAGTTTAAGATGGAAATAATGGTTTGGTGTGATGTGCCCATCTGTAATACCAGTATACTGAGGGCTGAGACAGGAGGGAGGATTCCAAGTTGGGTCCAACTTGGGTTGTGACTCGAACAACAAGATAAGCCTCAGAAGTAATTATAGTCTTGGAGTGAAAGTAGGAGATTGTTAATATTTACAGTATCTGGGACATGGAAGTCCAATTGGGGTTGCTGTAGTTTTTAGAAGATTCATACTAGCAACAGAACCATAGTTGTAAGGTCACTTATTTATTATTGTTGTTATATTTTGAGACAGAGTCTCTCTACACAGCTCTGGCTCTTCTAGAATTCACTTTTTAGACTACCCAGGCTGGCCTGGAACTCACAGATCATCTGCCTTTGCCTCCTGAGAGCTGGGGTCAAAGATGGGTACACCACAGCTGCACAGCCCTTTTCTTTTTAAAAGCCTTATAGTTTTGAGTTTGTATGTTTATTATTTCCTTTCAGACAAGGTCTTATTCCATTGTCCAGACTAGTTACGAATTTATGATCATCCTCCTGCTTCAGCATTTCCAAATACTGGGATTCTAGGTGTATGCAGTCACACTGGCTATTCATTAAGTTTTGTAAAAATTGTGTATAAAATAACTCGATTTTATTTGTGGTATAAAATAACTTGATTTTATTTGTGGTAAGAAGTTGAAGGTTCTAGTCTATAAAGTTTTAATTTAGATAATTTTTAGCTAACTATCTTAACTCTTCCTTCCTTAGGAACGTCAAGGTCGTGGGAAATAGAAAGCAGTTCTGCATAGACTGCAGCAACGGTTGCATCTGCTTATCCTAAGAGGACACGATGGCCTGCAAGAAAATTAGGACTTTTTTTCTTAATTTCATTGACTTCAGAGACAATTGCAAACTTGCAGTTTAAGTATTGGAATTTCACAAAAGACATAGGACTTAACTGGAAAATGGAAAAAAAAAAAAGGAAAAAAGAAAAACCTAAACAAAAATTCCCTCTAGGTAGTTTAGGTAAAAAAAATGTCCCTTTTATTTTGGCTTTGGTTGTGATTCAAAGCATAATGCTTTTTTTTTTTTTTTTTGGGTCTTTTTACTATATTTTTCGGATTTTTAAGTCCGTAAGTGCATACAATTTTCTCTAATTTTTAAACCCTTTCCTCCTCCCATTTTGACATTTACACTTGAAGAACACTTGAGTTGTGCAGATTTTGGGTGTCCACCCCAGAAAGTGGGAATTTGATTTTTCCCTTCCTAACTGGAAGAAAATTTTTATGAAGAATTTTTGTCTAGGAAAGTTTAATACCAGTGTTACCCAAGGTTGTGTCTGTAAGGGTGGTTCATTTTCTCTGACCCTTTGTTACTCAAAGTAAAGTACTAGGAGTCCTAAGAAATGTTCTGTTCTTGTATATTATACTGATTAAGTCAGGATTAATTTGATTTCGAAGCTAAGAACAGTGGTAAAAACTTGTTTTCAGAAATGCATTTTGGAAGAGAAAATATTGTAAAACATGTAGTGAATGTTTCTTCAGTTTCTTGTTCAGCCAATGAGGAAAGGGCATTGCCTTTCTTTTTACCATTAATCACTTCTCAATAAACGTGAGATCCTGTTGAGCATCACTTCAGTACCATTTAGTATTATTTGAGTCTGCTATATTTTGGGGAGAGATTTTGGAGTATAAGGAGTTGTGAGAGGTGAAATAGCGACTCATTTTAGAAAGTATGTGTTAAAGGCCCTGTATGGTGTTGCATGCCTGTAATCCTTGCACTTAGGAGATGGGAGCAGGATGGATAAGGTCAGAGGTTATCCTCATGACATAGCAAGTTTAAGGCCAGTTGGGCTACATGAGACTCTGTCAACAAAAAGGTTGTATTGGAAGGACATAGTTTGGGCTTGCTTTGTACCTAAGGACTAGAAACCCTGACTTCTGTAAGCGAGGGTGTGACAATATTCATAATGCTTTTTTTCTGGTTCTCCATAGAGAAAACACAGCACTGCTAAATTATTCAACAGTATTTGTCTTTTGTGGTGTCAGGTACTGTGCTAATTCCCTAGGAACCTCATTCCTGTAAAAAGAGGTAGCACCCAGTATCCTAGTATGTAAGTGTCTGCTCCAATATAAGGCTAATTTAGACAGTATGCCCCAGAGATGTAGGTCTCAAAAGTGAAATTCTAGTGGTTTGCTCTTTGCAAGCTTTGATCACAGAGGAATTTGTTTTTTTCCCTAAGGTTTAAAAGGCTTTTCTGCATTACAGAGTCTTTGCTGTTAAGATGTCTTCATTCTAGAGAGTTGAACGTTCAAAAACTGTACTCAGAGATTCTGGCAATACAGTTTAATACTGTGGACAGTGTTACACTAGAATGCAGGGCCTTGTTCCACACATCCAGGCTGCTAAGTAAGGGAGCTCAGGAATGTCGCTCTGTCAGCTGGTGAGAGAAGTTAGAGTGTTGATTTCTAGCATTGTGGTCATCACTGTATACCAAGGGCACAGGAAAGTCTTCTGCATATTTTTTTCTGCCAAACTTTTAAGATTTATTTATTTATGCATATGAGTACACAGTCTTCATGCACACTGGAAGAGGGTATCAGATCTCATTTCAGATGGTTGTGAGCCACCATGAGGTTAGCAATTGAACTCAGGACCTTTGGAAGAGCAGTCAGTGCTCTAAACTGCTAGCCATCTCTCCAGCCACCTTTGCCAAACTTTTTATTATAAAATATATCTTCCCCCATATTGGAGTTCTCAGTGTTTTTGTTAGTTTGAATATACAAATTTTTCACATTTAATTTTTAAAAAGTGTTTTATGTGCATTGGTGTTTGGCCTGCATGTATATTTGTATGAGAGTGTCAGATCCACTGGAACCTGAGTTGTAGGCAGTTAAGAGCTGCCATGTGGGTGCTGGTCCTGTGAAAGAACAACCAATGCACTCAACCACTGAACCATCTCTCCAGGTTTAACTGGATTCTCAGAAGTCATTTTGTTTAGTAATTTACCTTTAATTGGAAAAATATTCAGAGAAAAGCAGGTTTACCTGTATGTTTTCATACTTTAGGTTGGACATGAGATTATTCAAAAATTTTTTTTGTAGTTTAAAATGTTAGCACCATAGTGATTTAAGCTGTCTCCTCCCAGTCTCTTCATATCGGATAGAAAGTGTCTCAACGGCTTTGGGAACAGACCAGTAGGAGCAGGAGCTGCATGTAACCTTCCTGAATATTGAGGGGCTCAAGATTGCTGAATGTTAGAGGCATTAAGAATCCTGGATTTGGGGGTTGGTGATTTAGCTCAGTGGTAGAGTGTTTGCCTAGCAAGCGCAAGGCCCTGGGTTTGGTCCTCAGCTCTGACAAAAAAAAAAAAAAGCATCTTGGATTTGGTCTATTAAAAAAAATTACAACTCCCCCCACATTGTCCCTTTTTTAAATGTTAGACTCAGAATGGAGGTGTAGCCCAATTGGTACAGTACTAGCCTAGCGTGGACAAAACCCTGCGGTTCATTCCTAATACCACATAAAACAACATGGTAGCAACACCTGTAATCACAGTACTGGGGGTGGTGAGGGCAGGAAGTTGGTTTTGGTTCTATAGTGAGTTCAGGGCCAGCCTGGGCCATGTGAGACCCTGGGGAGTAGGTGATGCTGCTTCCTGACGACTGTAGAGTAGTCTGAAAGCTAATTCAGGGATGGCCTCAGGTGGCAGCTAAACCATTTCTCCTGTTCTGACTAGTCTCACAGTGTGGTTTGTTTTGTCATTTGAAAGTGTCAAACATTGAATAGCAGTCAGTGTTTACTTTCCTGTGTTAAAATGAGGAGAAACAATCTTAAATCAGTGTCAAGAGTTCAGAGAATTTCAAATTTTGAATATTAACAAAGTGCATGAATCTCTCAAGTCTACTCACTTTATTTTTAGTTATTATTTGTCTACTCCCAGCATGTCCTATTTTAAAACTTATTTTTTAAAAAATAATAGAATTTTCTTCTATTCACTCAGCTTCCCTTTAAATGTTAACATTCTGCATAACCATAATAAAGTTACCCAAACCAGTAAATACCCATAAAGCACTGTCAGCTAATCTACAGACTTAAATTGTGCCTGTTGTCTTTTTTTCTGGTTCGGCATACTATCTAGCATCCCACAGTGCATTCTGCTGCCTCTACGTTTTAGAACATTTAGTTCTCAGTCCTAGCTTTCTCCTCAGTGGGGGTTGAACTTGGACCTTATGTGTATAAAATAGCCTGCCACAGAGTCACGTCTCTGACCTTTATTTGAGGTAGTTTGGCCGCAACTGCAGCCTGACATTGAATTTGTAATCCTGTCATGGCTTCCCCAGTAGCTGGGAGTACACAGATCCGGCGTCACCACACCTGGCTTTAGGCAGTATTTCTCAGATTGACACCTTAGGAGTGCTAGCCAGTCACAGAATGTCCTTTAGATTGTGTTTATTCACCGGATAACTCTGTTACTAGTTTGAGGTTATTCTTTGACAAGAGACTCACAATTCATTGTCTTTCAGTGTTATTGTATACATTATGTGATGCTGCTAAGGCTGTACCAGTGGCAAACCCACACCACTAGGTTAGAGTGGTGTCTGCCAGACCTCTGCACTGTACATAGTTTTCCCTTTGCAGTCACTTGCGGGGAGGGAGAGAATTGAGGCTGTGTTCTCTGACCCTAATTTCTGCATCTATGGCTTGCGACAAATATGACTGTGGATTTGGTCAAATGTTAATTCACTACCTCTATTCCTTCATCTACTAATTATAATCAGTAAGAAGGATGTGGCGTGTCTCCCTATTTACGCAGGTATATCATTATGGATTAATACCAGTTCTGTAGCTTATATTGTTGGTTGAATTGTCCCAGCTATAATCAATAGAAACATAAGGTGACTCCAGAATTTTTGTTTTTACTTCAGTGTTGGGGATTGAACCCAGAGCTTTATACTACTATAGTACTATAGCCCTCCCCCATTGAGCCATATCCCTAGCTACCCATGTGTGTTGTGACAGTGCAATCCCCCCCCACCCCCGAGTTTCTTTGTAGCCCCTGGCAGTTCTGGAATTAGCTTTGTAGACCAGGCTGGCCTTGAAATCACAGAGATCCACTTGCCTCTGCCTTCCAAATGCTGTGACTAAAGGTGTTTGTACCACCATTCCTGCCCTGCCCGGCTAGTTTACACTTTTTTGGTATTTTTTGAGACAGAGTTTCTTTGTTCAGCTCTCACTGTTCTAGAGCTGGGTAGACCAGGCTAGCCTCGTTGAACCTTTTTCTTTTTTTCTTTCTTTTTTTAAAACATGGTGATTGATCTAGGTAGAGAATTAACTCAGCCTAAGGGAGACTTGAACATTTCATTTCTCCCCTTCCTAGCTGTGTGACAAGGTCTTTGAATTGAAGGGTACTTTTATTTGTCCTTATTCTAAAATGGGCCTTAGGAGACAAGATTGGTTTTCATTTTTTTTTTTTTAAACCTTTAGCATGTTGCAAGTTGTGGTTTCTATTCCTACCATGGAAAATGGCAGTGGACTAGTTTTCCGTTCCTTCTTGGCACTCAGAGAGCGCGGGAATACAAACACTTTGGTTCTTCAAAAATGCCCTGAAGATGAGAGTGTAGGTAATATAGGTGCTTAGGCCTCAGATCCGAGGAGTCCATTCCAAGTATTTTCCCTGCATTCGGAGTTGAATCACCACAGGCTGTGAAACTCTTAACCCTGAGGCTTTAGGAATAGGCGCTGCAGGCTTTGCCGGTGCAAGAGATGCTGTCCTGCAAAGGCTAAGGGGGTTGGTGATTCCACCCGCCTGCGTCTGGAGCCTGCTTCTGGAAGACTAGAACTCCCGCCGTTTTCTGGTGACTGCCTCACTCCTGGTCCAGTTCTTGTGTTCCACACTCTGCTGCTGTTCCAGTCTGTGTAACCTCTAGCCAGGAAGTTCTGGGGGGGCTCAACATGTTCTGTTTCTGTGCTGCTTCTGTACTTGCACAACCTTCCTAGCCAACTGACACCTTGTTTGGAAGGAGAGGATGGCTTTTATCCCTTTGTTTATTGTATGTGTAGATCAATTTGGGGGAGTTGATTCTTTACTCCACCATGTGAGTCCAGGTACTGACCTGAGGTCATCAATCTTGGCACACCCTTAACCTCTTGCACCCCTAAAGATGAGAACTCTCAATGCTGGAAGTTGGAAAGCCCCACCTGCTGGCCGAGTTGTCCTGTAGAGGAGCAGCATCCTCGGGAGACTCTCAGTTTTGCTTCTCTGCCTGATGTTGCTGTCAACGGTTTCATTTCTTCCTGTACGGAGTCATTCAGCATGTATTTTGTGCACCCCTGTTGCTCCTGCTGGGCACAGGGGGAAAGAAGTAAGAAATGAATGCACTGAGTTTATAGAGTTTTAGGAGTGAATGTTGATGAGAGCAGAAAGTGGAACAGTCCTGGAACCTAGCAGATTGGAAAATGGAGGCAGGCAGATCACAAGTTCAAAGGTCAACACGGGCAACATCTCAAAATGTAAAAAAGTCCTCAGTGGTAGAACACTTGTCTAACTTTTCAGCAAACCAAGATTGAATCCCGGTGCTGCGCATGCGCCGTGTTGGTGAGTTGGACCGTGTCCTACCTACAAAACAGTCACAGTTGGACTTGCCAGTGTGGCTTCTCTTTTGCTTTTTATTTTTCACAGCCTGGCCTTTCCGGGTCTTCTGCTCCATCCTCACTCACCCTGTTGTGTGATCCTGGGCAAACCTCTGTGTAAATGTCATTGTAAAGGGAAATGGTTGCTGAAGGCAGTGATGTTCTCTTATAGAGCTTTAATTTTAAGGCCTGTGACGATCGCTTTGGTGAATTACTTGATGTGCTGGTGTGAGGACCTGAGTTAAGAGTCCTCAGCACCTGTAAAAAGCTGGATCCCTGGTTTGGGCGGGTGAGGACAGGAGGATTCCTTAGGACTATCTTTTAAAACTTGCTTTTACCTGGAGTGGAGAGATGGCTTAATGTTTAAGAGCACTGACTGCTCTTCAGAAGACCTGGATTCCATTCCTAGTAGACATTCTATTAACTCCAGTTCCAGGGGAATCCAGCAGTGCCCTCTTCTGGTTTCTGCCCATACTACATGCAAACAGTCCAAACATTCCTTTTTAAAATAACATTTGTCAGCAGAGTGGTGGGGCCACATGCCTTTAATCTCAGCACTCGGAAGGCAGAAGCAGGTAGATCTCAGAGCAGTCTACCCAATGAGTTTCAAACTCAGTACATATAGAAACTCCATCCTGAAAAACCAAAATAGATAAATAATAAATAAATAAGTACTGCATCTATTGATTTGGTATATGTGTGTATAGAGGATAAACTGCAAAAGTTGTTTCTATTCCTTCATCATGTGGGTCTCAGGTATCCAACTCAGGCAGGCAGGCTTGTTGGCAAGCACTTTTATTCACCCGTCTTGCCAGCCTGGGTTACCTTGTCTTAAGAATAAACTGTTGCTGGGACTTAGGTGGTGTGCCTCATTTACTTACTTACCCACCTTGTTCTTTGCTCTTATTCACCGTCTCCTCTCCTAACTCCTCAAATCAGCTCTCCAGCTCCTCCCAGTGCCAACTCCCAGTTTGCTGGCTTGGCCTGGCAGCAGTGGATGACGTTGCTGGTACGTTGATCCTTTGTGTACTTGAACTGGCAAGGCATCTTTCTTGACATGGAGGGCACTGTACTTGGGAGATGTAAGCAAAGGGGTCATGGATTTGACTGAAACCAGCCTGGGCTACATGGTTACATAATGGAGACTTGTGACCCTCCCCTCCAAAAAAAGAGGCCCCCAAACCGGGGCAGTGGCAAGATGGTTCAGCAGATAAGGGTCTGGCTACCAAATTTGATGACCCGAGTGCCATCCTGGAACCTACATGGTAGAAGAGATCTGACTTTTTTAATTTTTTTGGTTTTTCGAGGCAGAGTTTTTCTGTGTAGCCCTGGCTGTCCTGGAATTCACTCTGTAGACCAGACTGGCCTCGAACTCAGAAATCCACCTGCCTCTGCCTCCCAAGTGCTGGGATTAAAGGTGTGCGCCACCACCGCTGAGATCTGACTCCTAAAGGTTATCCTCTGACCTCCATGTGCACACTGTGGCACAACATGTGTGCAGCACACACACAAAGATAAACCACAGCCCAAGGCAACTGCACCTAGACTTGGGTCATGTCTTAAGGTTTTACTGCTGTGAACAGACACCATGACCAAGGCAACTCTTCGAAGGACAACATTTAATTGGGTCTGGCTTACAGGTTCAGAGGTTCAGTCCATTATCATCAAGGCAGGAACATGGCAGCATCCAGGCAGGCATGGTGCAGGAGGAGCTGAGAGTTCTACATCTTCATCTGAAGGCTGCTAGCAGAAGACTGATTTCCAGGCAGCTAGGACAAGCCCATGCCCACAGTGTCACGCCGTTTCCAACAAGGCCACACCTAATAATGCCACTCCCTGGACCAAGCATTTACAAACCATCACAGATCAATACATTTAGACAGACCAAATTTGTTTCCTGAATGCTGCAGTGTCCTGTCAGCATGGCTGTGTCATTAGCCATTTTATCTATATTTGTGGCCCAAACTCAAACTTTTCCCTGATCTGTTCTACCTCATTAATAAACAATTTGTCCTTTCACTTTTACGATGCTGGTTTTATGCCAGCTCAACACAAGCTAGAGTCATCTGAGAAACTCAACTGAAACAATGCTCTGGCTGTAGGCAAGCCTGTAAGGCATTTTTCTTAACTAGTGATTGATGGAGAAGGGCTCAGTTCACTGTGGGTGATGCCATCCCTAGGCTGGTGGTCCTGGGTTCTATTTTGCATCAGTTCCTGCCTCTAGGTTCTCACCCTGTTTGAGTTCCTGCCCTGATTTCCACCAATGATGAACTGTGATATAAGCCTCTCTGTCTTAGAGTTTTATTACTGTGAACAGACAACCATGACCATGGCAACCCTTCTAATGGAAAACATTTAATGGCGGCTGCCTTACAGCTGGAGAGCTTTAACGAATTACACTCCTGGTTAGGAAGGCAGACGAGGTGCTGGAGAAGTAGCTGAGAGTTCTACATCTGGATCTGGCAGCAGAAAGAGAGAGAAACACTGAGTCTGGCTTGAGCCTCTGAAACCTCAAAACCTTCCCCCTTCCCTTCCTCCAACAAGGCTACACTTATTTCTACAAGGCCACACCTAATAATGCCACTCCCTGTGGGCCTATGAAGACAGTTTTCATGCAAACACCACACTCCCCAAGTTGCTTTGGTCACAGCACTTCATGACAGTAATAGCAACCCTGACTAGGACAGCTTCCTTAGGCCACATCTGGAGGATGATAGATAGGCTTTCTACTATCCTGAACTATGTTACTTCACATATTTTGGCTGGTCACAGCTGGCCATAGTTTCTATATTCCCTCGCCCTGGGGAGTAACCTCTAGTGTCCACTTCTCTTTTTGCCTTTTGTAGTCCCTGTTCCCTCCACACAGCAGCAGAAGGGTCCTTTGAGTGTGGACATCAGAGGATATTTCTGAATTCACCACCTTTCTGTGCTCTCAGTACAAGCCAAAGCCTTAAATGATAGCCACAAGCTTTAAGCCATTCGCCTCCATTCCCACTCTCCCCTCAGTGTTTGGGTGAAGTGAAGGCCTGAGGGTCAGAGTTCGAATTTATTCTCAGCTTTATAGCTCTTTCAAGGCCAACCTGGGCATTGTGAGAGAGACTGTGTCTCAAAAGGCAAGAAAGGGGACTGGGGTGGGGCCGGGGTAGCTCAAATAGTAAATGTCTTACTTTCCCTACTGCTGCACTGAAACACCCAGCAAAGGGGGATTGAGGAGGATCATTATTGTGGCTCACAGTTTCAGGGTACAGTCCACCATGGTGGGAAGTCTGGACCACAGAAACTTGAGGCAGCTGGCTGGTTACAGTGCAGAACGCAGAGTAACAACTGCTGCTGGTCAGCCCCTCCCTCTTTTTAATAGTCCTGGAGCCCAGCGCGTGGAATGGTGCTGTCCATCGTGGGTGGGTTCTCACTTCAGTTACCCTAATCAGAGTAGTCCCCCATAGTCATCCCAGAGATCTCTAATCAAAATGATGGTAGATCTCAGCAAGTTGACAACTGACGTTATCCATTGTACTGTACAAGTGTGGGGCTCTGAGTTTTAATTTCAGCCCCTGTGTAAAAGACCAGAGACATGGTCCAATGTGCTTTAATCTAGTGTTGGAGAGGCAGAGACAGATGGCTCTCTCGATCTTGCTGGCCAGCCTAGCCAAATTGGTAAGCCTCAGGCAGGGCCCAGTGAGAGACTATCTACAAAGTGGGGCCAGCAGTTTGGCTAAGGGTCCTTGTAGCCTGACATTGCAAACCTGATGACCAGAATTTAATTCTCAGAAACACATAAGGGATCTCTGTGTCTGCCTCTGTCTCTGTATTTTACACACACACACACACACACACACACACACACACACACACACACACA
>NW_021621113.1:5108884-5117403 GCF_004785775.1 Grammomys surdaster | reverse complement strand
ACACACACACACACACACACACACACACACACACACACACACACACACAGGAAAAAAAGATTTTGAGTTTCCTGAATTGAAACTAAGAACTGTCATACTACACTATGCCAGTAGGTGGCACTAAAGTAGCATTTCTGAGCCGGCCTCTCAGCCTAGACTTTGCAATCTGAGGTGTGTAGCTTGACCAGTGAAGATGGTGTCGCTTAAGAAAATGTTCACTTATTGACGTCATTATTGTGTATTGTGCCCATGAGTACAGGTATGCAATATTTTTGTGTGTGTGGGGGGGGAGTGTCTCTCTTCGACCATGGGATCCAGGCATGTAAATCAGGTAGTCAAGGATCTGGGCAAGTGTCTTAACCACTGAATCACACAAATCCTCAGGCCCCTTTCAGATCAATTTGTTTTCGAGACACGGTTTCTCTGTGTAGCTCTGTCTGTTCAGGAACTCTCTCTGTAGAACAGGCTGGCCTCGAACTCAGGGATCTGCTTGCCTCTGCCTCCCAAGTGCTGGGATTAAGCGTGTGCCACCACCTCAGGGACTTTAAAGAAAAGACACAGATGGGTCAGGAAGTCTGTAACCCCAAAGGGAGATCAACTCTCTATAAGAAAACACGTGCTATTCTGCCACTGAGAGTTGGAGAAAGGCAGATTCCACTTGCTCGAGGCAGTTAGGGAAGGTTCACAGAAGTGACCTTTGAACTGGACCTAGAAATGGGTTAGGGATGGAGCATAGTGCTTAAGGAGCCTAAAATTTGGGAGGATTTATCAGATTGGGGGGGAATATTGTAGGTTGAGGGAACATACTCATGAGAAACTGGGGTAACTGGCAAGAAGCCTGGTTTAGCCTCTATTTGGTGACAGAGAAAGTGGAATGGAGAAAAAGCCCTGCTGGTGAGAATTTAGTGTGTGTGTGTTATGTACACTTGTGTGTGTGCGTGCACATGTGCATGTGCTTGAGTGATGTGCACACTCATGTGTGCTCATGGAATAGAGTCCCGCTCCGTCACACTCTGTCTTATTTCGCCTTATTTCTTTGAGACAGGGTATCTCACTTGGAGCTAGTGAGCCTCAATGGTCCAAGCTGGCCCCCACATCAGGTAATCCTCCTGCCCCAGTCCTGAGCACTGTGCTACTTACTACACAGTTCATTTTTATGGTGCTCTAGAATGGACAGAAACAATCTGTGGTGACAGAGGATGGAAGGTTGATTCCAGCCAGACAATGAGTGGAGGTGGGGCAGAGGGACCTCTCTGGGGTCTTGATCTGAGACAGCATCTGAACATATGTAAAGCATGGGCAGTTATACCTGGTATATGCTTCAGGCCGTGAGTTCAAGCCCTACCATTTGGAAGGAGAAAAAAAAAGTTTAAGATGTATGTAATTTACTGTTTGGAAATTATGTTGGGGGCAGGGGGAGAATGCTAGAGACATTTCTAGAAAGGGAAGATTTCTTCTAGCTCAAAAATAAGAATGGCAGGGCAGACCCATAGTGGGGGAAGGAACTGCAGGGGACCGATGGGGACAAAGGAGCTAAAGGCGTGCATGTTTAAATGCCCTGGAATTGAGGCAGGAATCATCAGTAAATGGCTTTGGAGTGTATTTGCTGTCTGTTTACAATGCAGAAAAAAAAAAGTCAACAACATTGGGATTACATAATGGTACAGGTCGTGGTGAGTGAGGTGATTAAAAGTGTCGCATGAGTGTTCTATTTAGGGGCCTCACCGCTGGCTCTCTGGCCCTTCATCCCCTTCAGCTAATGGGATTGTGAGATGTTTTGCTGGTTCCTTTCTGTAGGAGGTGGCTGGATGATGGGGGAGGGGTACCAACGGGGAGATGTTGAGTGGAGCGATGAATCACTCCTCTGTGGGGCTATTGGGTTCACAGAGCATCCTGTGCACAGGACCTCACAGGGTAGTAAGCAGGAGGGAGTCGAGGCAGACATCGGGGCCACCAGCATGATGGCTGCAGCATAAATGATTCACTGACTGAGCCCGAGGAGGGAGGTTGTCATACAGATCACAAAATCAAAGAGAAACTGGAGTATATCCAAAAAACAGGTTTCTCTAAGCCCCTGTACCATAGGGAGTGTTTCTGCAGTGCGTACCTGATGGATTGATTGATTGATTCCCCCACCCCTGCAAGACAGGGTTTGTACGTATAGCCCTGGCTGTCCTGGGTTTGCTTTGTAGACCAGACTAAACTTGAACACACAGAGATCCACCTGCCTCTGCCTCCCTAGGTCTGGGATTAAAGGTGTATTGCCATCATGCCTGGCTAAGATTTGTTTTTTTATTATTATATTTTATATGTATGTGTACTGTGTATGCAGGAACCTGCAGAGGCCAGAAGAGGGTCTCCCATCCCAGAACCAGAGTTACAGATGATTGTGAGCCACTATATAGGTGCTGGGAACTGAGCCCAGGTTCTCTGCAAAAGCAGCTAGTGCTCTTACCTTTAAGCCAACTCTCCAGCCTTAATTTTATATTCTCTGATATTAGGGATGAAACCTAGGGCCTTGTGTATGCTAAGCAAGTGCTCTATTACTGTGCCCTTCTCCCACTCCCAAGTTACCTATTTTACAGTTACATTTGAGCATGATCATGACTTTTAATGTTTTAAAGATTTATTTGGGGGCTGGAGAGATGGCTCAGTGGTTAAGAGCACTGACTGCTCTTCCAGAGGTCCTGAGTTCAAATCCCAGCAACCACATGGTGGCTCACAACCATCTGTAATGAGATCTGATGCCCTCTTCTGGTGTGTCTGAAGACAGCTACAGTGTATTCATATATAATAAATAAATAAATTTAAAAAAAAAAAAAAAAAAAAAAAAAAAAAGATTTATTTGTTTATTTGTATGTGTGTTTTGTCTGCCTGTATAACTATGCACCAGAAGAGGACATCAGATCTCATGGGACACCAGTTATAGTCTATTGTGAGAGTCCATGTAGGTGCTGGGAATTGAACCCAGGACATGTAGAAGAATATTCATCAAGTCTATGTATGTATGTATGTATGTATGTATGTATGTATGTATCTATCTATCTATCTATCTATCTATCTATCTATCTATCTATCTATCTATCTATCTATCATCTCCTGGCACCATGCCTTGAGGGGCTCAGGTGTGAGGCTACAGTTGTGTCCTGAACACAGCCACTTTCTGTGCCTTACAAAAACCAGCATGCCTGACAGCTGCACACTCCCCCCTCTAAGGCCACCAGTCACTTTTAGACCTGCAGGTGAGCCAGGTGGCCTATACCACCCCTCTATACCCCTATAGTCATTTATCTATCTATCATCTATCTACTTATCTACCTACTTACTTTCTGCCTGCCTAAGTGAGTATATGTGCATATGTATATGTATGTATCTGTATGTATGTGTGTGTATGTATACCTACCTAAGTGAGTATATGTGCATATGTGCATGTATGTATGTATGTATGTATGTATATATGTATGTATCTGGACTTCTTACATGGAGTCCAGAGCCTCCTCTGGTCAGGTGTCCTCTTCTACCAGTGCCTATTCCTGTGAGGCAGGGGCTTTCCCTGAGCCTGGAGCTCCAGTTTTCTCCCCTAGGCTGGAAGCCAACAGGCCACATTGATCCGGGTACCCTGCCTATTTCATGGGTGCTGGGATCGGAATCCCAGGGCTCATGATTCTGTGCACTTGTTCTTTCTTCTTAAATAATTTATTTATTTCATGTGCATTGGTGTTCTGCCTGCATGTATCTCTGTGTGAGGGTGTCAGATCCCCTGGCACTGGAATTACAGACAGTTGTGAGCTGCTATGTGGTTGCTGGGAATTTAACCCAGGTCCTTCCGAAGGACAGCCAGTGCTCTTAACTCCTGAGCCATCTCTCCAACCCCCTAAATATGTGTTTTTAATCCCTGAATCTGAACCATCGATAGATAGAACACCTCCTTTTTTGTTATTTGTTGGAGACAGGGTTTCTCTGTGTAGCCCTGGCTGTCCTGGAA
This sequence comes from Grammomys surdaster, assembly GCF_004785775.1. NCBI lineage: Eukaryota > Metazoa > Chordata > Mammalia > Rodentia > Muridae > Grammomys > Grammomys surdaster. The sequence continues at coordinate 5,113,418 of NW_021621113.1, read as the reverse complement.
CTCACTCTGTAGACCAGGCTGGCCTCAAACTCAGAGATCTGCCTGCCTCTGCCTCCCCAGTGTTGGGATTAAAGTGTGTGCGCCACCATCTGCTCACCATTACATGTTTTTAATCTCTGAGCCATTTCTCCAGCCCCTAAATTATTTTTTTTATGATCTCATTCCGTAGCTTAGGTTGGCCAGGAACTATAGCACAGGCTAGCCTCAAATTTGACATCCTTTTGCCTCTCAGCCTCCTGAGTTGTGATTACGGTTGTGTGCCACTGCCACCGAGTCACTCTTGGGAACTGATGATTTTGTACATGTCAGTTGCTCCTGAGAGACTCAGGAATAAGAACTTTCAAGAAAGGGCTTTGGTGACTGGGTCATCCATGGGCGAAGCTTCTGTGAAGCGGTCTCTGGTCATCCACAGAGGAGTGGCCTCTGGCTACAGTCCATTTGCAAGTGCTAGAGTCTGAGTGGGTAGCGTAAAACAGAATTCCAGGGGGATGAGACCAAGGTGTCAAAGACAAGCTCACCCTGTCACCCGTGGCCTTCTCCTTCTTGGCTCCTTGCCTCTGGCATGGATGCCTTTCCTCAGAGCTGAACTCTGTAGGGGGAGCCATCTCCCCAAGCCTGTTCTTCAGCCTGACACTGAAGCTTAGCTCTGAAAAGATGTTGATGTGAAGGAGAAAAGCTGGAGAGATGGCTGTGCAGTTAAGAGCACTGGCTGCTCTTCCAAAGGACCCAGGTTCAGTTCCCAGCACTGACAGGACAGCTCACAGCCATCTGTAACTCCAATGCCAGGGATTCCAATGCCCTCTTCTGGCCTTCATGAGTACCGGGCATGGATGTGGTGCACAGGTATACATACATACATACATACATACATGCATGCATGCATACATCCATACATAGATACATACACAGCAGCCATACACATAACATCTTTATTCTGTCTATCTATCTATCTATCTATCTATCTATCTATCTATCTATCTATCTATCTATCTATCGAGTTACGGTTTCCCTGTGTAGCTCTGGCTGTCCTGAAACTCACTCTGTAGACCAGGCTGGCCTTAAACTCAGAGAGGTCTGCCTGACTCTGCCTCCTGAATGTGAAAGAGGAGGCTCTCGGCAGGAGAAGGGTTAACAAGGACCCACAGCTAGTAACGCTAAGTTCCCTCTTTATGATCCAGGGGATTTCATGATGACTGTGCAGGAGACACCTCTTCTGAGACACCATCCCTGTCTCAGCCCCTCTGTTGGTTGATTTATAGTGCAGTGATGCATTTATATTCTGTTGTATTGTATTTTTTTTGGCTTGCAATGCAAGTACCCCTGCTACGAGCAATCCCCCATTGCCCCATCCCCCACTCCTTGTGACAGATTTTAAGTTCTTCAGTTGCCAAGTTGGAAGAGACCAGCAGAGTTCAGCCTTAGCTTTGGCATCTCCTGAGCCTTTCAGAGAGCTCTGCTGGAGGGATTGCTTGGTCCTCGATGAAGACTGCACAGAGCAGGACAGGAGTCTGGGGTACTCCCTGTGGCTCTGCTGTCACTAAAGGTGGCCCTTTAGTGACCCTGTGTTTGACCCTGAAGGTACTGTAGTACTCAGCAGAGGACCACTACTCTGGGAAAGCACAAAGACGCTGAGAAAGTTTGTCCCCATGGGTCCTTGGGTCTCTCTAGAATTCCATCTCAGCCTGCGGCTGGCCTGCTAGCTCTTGAAGATCCTGTGAGTGCATCCTCCCACAGCCCCCTCCCCATTCCCAGACTGCCTGAAGCCTGAGTACCACACCTGACTTGTACTGGCTTTTGTTTTCCCTAATACGTAAGTACCAGCAGAGGCTGAACTGATAGATTAGCAACACAGAGAGCACCAAGAAGAGCTTAGCACCTCTGGGGCCCTGCTTGGCAAAGCAGTGCCTCTGGCCGCAGCCCTGGCTGCCATTTGTGTTCTGCTTAGACTTCACAGTTCCTGTTTGCTCACACTGTAGCAGGGAAGGAGCTGCGGTCTGGATATGGTTTGAGTGTGTCCCTCAAGGATTCATGAGTTGAAAATTAATCCCCATTGTGTGGGAGTAGGAATCAAATATGAATGTGGGCTTTGGAGATGAGAGGAACGGCTGTGGGGGTGGGGCCTGCGATTGATCCTGATGATCCTGGTAGAGAGACCAGAACACACACACACACACCTTCTTTTACATAATGCCTTGCACGGGACACAGAGGCTGCAGGTAGACTGACAAGATGGAGTTTGAGAGTTTGATTCCCTAAAACCCAAGCAAAGCTGGAAGCAGCATCAGGATCCATTGCATCTGGAATCCTAGGATTCCTCTGGGAAGATGAAAGGCGGAGACATGAGTCCTGGGGACCAGCTGGCCCGGCATCCGGCATCCGGCATCCGCAGTGAGGAAAATCAAGCCTTCGAGCTTAGGCACAGGACCTGCCCCAAATAAGGTAGTTCGTGAGGACTGACACCTAAGGTTGTCTCCTGACTTCCACATTCGTACCTTGGCACTTGTGTGCACACTCAAGCACAGACATAAAGATAAAGATGATGGTAATAAAGGCTATGAGCATGAAGGCCACCACCAGACGCAGCTTCTCCACCAGACACAGCTTCTCCATCTCACACATTCAGAACTGTGAGGCAAAATAAACCTTTTCTCGAAAACTCACCCGTCTGCTACTGCATTATTGGCAACAGATAACAGGCTAAGACAGGAAGAGCACGATTCTAAGAAGCTGCCTGACGTGGTAAATCCTACATACAGTTGACTTTAAAAAGAAGCACCTTGTGATGCTCGGATGACTCAGAGGTTCGGAGGTTAACTGGCTACTCTTCCAGAGGATCCTGGTTCAATTCCCGGCATCCACATGGCAGCTCACAACTGTCTGTAACTCCAGTGCCAGGGAATCTGATGCCCTCACACAGACATACATGCAGGGAGAACATCAAGGCACATGAAATAAAAATAAATTTAAAGAAGGAGAAGGAGGAGGAGGAGGAGAAGAACAAAAAGAACAAAAAGGACAATAATGATGACAACAACAATAAAGGATGTGGTGGTGCAGCTCTTTTGGCACACACAGCATTTGAGAAGCAGAAGCCAGCCTGGTCTACAGAGTTCAAGGACAGCCAGGACTCCAAGACTTCACAAAGAAACCCTGTCTTGAAAAACCAAAAGAAAAAAAAGGAAGAGGAAAAGGAGGAAAAGAAAAAGGAGGAGGAGGAAGAGGAGGAAGAGGGGGAGGACAAGGAGGAGGAGGAAGAGGAGGAAGAAGAGGAAGAGGAAGAAGAGGAGGAGAAAAAGGAGCCAGCACCCTCTACAGTGAGTAGCTACTTGTGCAGGGAGCCTGTCTTTCCCAGACTACACACCTACCCGGGCTCTGGTTATACAAAGCAAGTATATAACCAGATCACTGGGGAGTGGATGCCAGAAATCCAAGATCTTGGGGCTGAAGAGGTGGCACAGTGGCAGGGTGCCTGACTGTGGCCAGGACCTTGCCAAAGGTCAGGCTGGTATACCCAGGAGGGAGGCTTCTCTGTCCTCCCTGAACTCAGGACCCAGGGTCAGCAAAGATTACTGGAGGGGTGGAAGGAGCCCAGGCCTGGGCGTGGAGTTGCAATCTTATTAACTTGCCTGGCCTTGAGGGCAGGCTCAGGCAGCTCTGAGCCTTGCCATACAGTTAGCTTTGTGGAGGGGAGGACTGGGCAATCTGTGTTCTGTTCTCAACTGGAGAGACACAAGGGAAGAGATGAGCAATCCATAAGCCGCATTGGGAGCCTGCTTTTCTTTTTCAGAGAAGTCTGAAGAAGTGAGTCACGCTTCCAAATGCAGGAAGGACAGCAGCCCAGCCTCTGCTCAGTCCTTCTGCCATCTGCTCCTGGTGAGGAGGGACCTGCATCTCAGACCTTCTACAAGATGCTGCCATGGGAAGATTTATGTATGCATTTAGACAAAAAGAACTTCATTGGATTTTACCTATTTATTTTAAAATATTTAGAAAGTTGCAGAAAGTTATAAAAAATAAACAAGTAACATATAAAGTCGCTTTGTCCAGAAGGAGCCTGCTGGCCGCTTCGTGGTAGCTTGCTACACTTCTTGCTCTTAGGATTGATACTGGGGCTCCCAGAGACACTGGGCCTTAATAACTCAACACACTCTGCCTTTATCGCTGCTGCTCAGTAGGGATCTTCTCAGGAAGGGGGGAATCTTGGGGGGAGGAGGGACAAGAGGATAAGGGGAAGAAATGCAGAGTTTTCTCTTACACTTGGATTGCTGTAGATTAAAAATAAAACGCAAATAAGATCTGGGGATGCAGATCAGTTGGCCAAGATCTATCTAGCATGTGTGGAGTCCTGGGTTCCATCTCCAGCCGCACATAAATTAGGAGTTTATAATCCCAGCACTTGGGAGATTAAGGCAGGCAGTTCGAGATCATCCTTTCTGACTTAGCAAGTTTGAGGCCCCCCGGGGCTATGTGAGACCCCTATTTCCAAGACACACACACACACACACACACACACACACACACACACACACACACA
>NW_021621113.1:5104682-5108874 GCF_004785775.1 Grammomys surdaster | reverse complement strand
ACACACACACACACACACACACACACACACACACACACACACACACAGAGGCAGAGGGGAGGGAGAGAGGAGAGTTTGTAGGAGCAAAGGAAAGCACACTAGAGAGATGGTTCATGGGTTAAGAGCACTTCTGTACAATCATGAGGACCAGAATTCAGAGCCCAGCCTCCACACAACAAACATGTGTCACGAAAACTCCTGTAACTCTGGCCCTGGGGAGTCCCACGTCCTCTTCTTGCCTCTGTAGGTGCATCAGCATACACAGATAGATACATACTAGAGCACACACATGCACACATACTCAAGTACAAGTATACACACATACATATACTCAAGCACATATACACACATACACCCAAGCATATACAAGCACTTGCTTCAAGCACACACACACTCACATACGCACATACACTCAAGCACACCCATGCACACCCATGCACATATACTCAAGCACACATACCCACAAATAAAAATACATTTTAATATAAATGAGAAAAAGGCAAAGAAAAAAATAAAATAAGACATGAAAGCAGCCTCTCAAGGAGGCTCACACAGATCACTCATCTCTTCCCTTCTGTCTCCCCAGTGAGAACAGAATGCAGATGGCCCAGTCTTCCCCTCCACTGCAAGGCTCAGACATGTTAACAAGATCCCAGCTCCATACCCAAGCCTGGGCTCCTCCCACCCCTCCATTAATCTTTGCTGATCCTGGGTCCTGAGTTTAGGGAGGACAGAGAAACCTCCTTCCTGGGGACACCAGCCTGACCTAGAGGGTAAAAGTGCATGCTGGATAATCAGACAACTTGAGTTCATTCCCAGGGACTCACATGGTAGAAAGAAGGGACGGACTTCTGGGGAGTGCAGGCAAACATTTCGCAGCCTATCTTAATAAACATACAACCTCTCCTCTAGCCCACCATCCACCAGAGGTAGTGGAAGATAAAAATTATTAGGACACAGGGGAAGTAGACATGTTTAAAAATGGTTCTTTGGGGGCGAGTCCAATCTTCATTGTCAGGACATCAGCAGTTCAATCCCATAGAAACATCAAATACAAACCAGCAGACACTACACACGAACCAGCAGCTGCAGTCCAGTCCTGCAGAAACTACAAGGCTCACCAACCTGCCCAAGACCGTGGAAGCAGCAAAAAAGCTGCAGGAACCTCATGAGAAGTTCTTCATCGAGTTTCTCTCTGGCACCAGCACAAGTGAAGCTCAGCAAAACAATGTAAGGCGACCCAATACACATGTGTGGTTGGCGAAGATTAGCGAGGCGGAACAAAGCAAACCAAAGCTTGTCTCCCATTGCCTGTGGAGTCATGTTTATATTCCTTCTGAGCCTCATGTGTCCTTTCATGTGTTTGCTATAGCAAAACATCCTTTCACCTGTATCTGCTTCAGGAAAACTTCATTTGACATAGCTGACTTTCCAAAGAAACCAGAAATTTCCACATCAGGGGAGTTGTCCTCTGACCTCTACATGTGTGCCGTGGCATGCTAGGGGGTGGGTGGGGTTAGGGAATACGGCAATGCCCTCATCCCCCCTACAATAAATGAATTTTTAGAAATGTAAGTCCCCAGGTCCTTCCAGCTCACTAGGCACATCCTTTACATATTTATTTGGTTTTTGTGTGTTTATGTCAGTGCTGGGGATAGAACCTAAAGCCTGCAGTATGCTAAGCAGGTTCCTACCACTCTGCTCCTTCCTTCCATGCACATCTTTTTTCTCCAAGACAGGGTCTTATGTAGACTAGATTGGACTTGACTCTTGACAAGATAACCTTGAAATTGTGACTGTCCCTGCCTCTACCTCCCAAGCTCTGGAATTACTGGAGACTGCTTCCAGACCTAGTTTATGTGGTGCTTGGGATTGAACCCTGGGCTTTGTGCACATGGTAAGTGCTAAATCTTTGGTCCTCCCCACCCCTTTATTTTAGACAAAAATGAGCTCATCCCATCCTCTCTCTGTGACAATGGAGGTCATATTCTTTCTCTCTATTTTTAAGACGGAGGAAGCTGAGCCAGGTGATGCTGGTGTAGGCCTTTAATCCCAGCATTTGGGAGGCAGAGACAGGTGTGAGTTCAAAGCCAGCCTGGTCTACAGAGCGAGTTTCAGGACAGCCAAGGTGACACAGGGAGATTCTGTCTCCAGAAAAAAATGAGAAGGAGGAGGAGGAGGAGGAACAGGAGGAGGAGGAGGAGAAAAGAGAAAAAGAAAGAGGAAACTGAATCAAAAGTCCTAGGTTTTCCTCGAGGCCTCCCTGCCTGGTTCCTCTTCCCCAGCTTCAGTTCAGTCAAAGCCACCCTGCAGCACGCTTGCCAACAGTCATCACTGGTGTGTCGACTGTGGGATTACTCCCATCTGTCAGGCTTGCTGCCCTGTCTTGGGAATTGAGTGCATAGTAAATTCCTTCAGGCATGGCTTCTCAGAGAAACAGAAGTCCTCAGGGGGCTGGAAAGATGGCTCAGTGGTTAAGAGCACTTGCTGTTCTTTCAGAGGACCCAGTACTTTTATGGAGGCTCACAACCTTCTGTAACTCCATGACACATACACATAATAATTTTTTTTTTAAATTGACCCAGAGATCAAGGAGTCTGGCAAAACCCAAATACGTGAGGTAGACCAGCAGTCTACTGTCTTTCTGGGGTTCACATTATAGTCTTGGGAAAACAGTTGAAACTAGTAAGTGACCAGGGTAATCTCAGGGTGTGACTCATATTGAGAAGGAAACCACAGAGAAAAGAAGACAGCTCAGAGCCCAGTGGGTGGGATTTAGTTTGGACCCTGGTTTACTGAAGTGGCTGTTCAAATGCTTCGGGTTGTCAGACCCATCATCCATCACTATGTCTACAGTGCGGAGGGGCTGGGCTATGGAAAGGGTGCAGTCGGATAGAACTGGTGGGTGGTCGGGTGAGTAGCCGGGAGCCTGCACCTTGGACATTTTTCTTGCTCTTCTTTGTTCTGGGTCTGTATCCCTGCTGGCGATTCATAGATATCCTTGCTCCCTTACAATAAACACATCCCTTTTGTCTGTTTAAATTAGCTGCATGGATTTCTGGTTTTTGTAACCAGAGTCCCAGATAACAATGGCCATAAATATCTGGAATCCGGAAGTGTGTGCCTGCGCAGAGGCATCTGGAGTGGGGGTACAGCTGTGGCATAAGGATCCATTTCCTTTCCGCTTGGCTCACCCCCAGGCAAGCCTCCCTAAAACTGACAAAATCCATGGTCTGTCTCAGTCTCTTGAGTTCCAGTGGCTTTTACAAGGGGTCTCCTAATACAACTGCCATATCTTGTCTTCCAGGCAACATAGATCCACGGATGCTTGACTGTAGTGGTCCTCATGGTGTTTAGCATACGCTTTTTACAGGGCGTGCTAAGGTCAATTATTCTGCTCGTATAAATGGTTCTTCACACCTGAGGGTAGTAAAACTTCTTACCTAAGCAACAAGAACCTCTCTTACACAAAGCCTTCTCAAAACCATTATCTACTGGGTATCTAATTCTTCAGAATTTGGATTTCAGTAATCATAATGCCAGATATTTTCTTTTGTCCATATTTTCCGTGCAGAGGGCGGGAGCTTTCTCGAGGTTCGAAGAAAGTGATTTGCTCAAGCTGCCCCTACCGCCTTATTCTCATCCTCTGGACCAGCCTGGGGATCTATCCTGACACTCTTTCGAGAGGGCAGGCCGTGGGTGGGTGACATGTTTTGTCAGTCTGGACAAGTCAGGGAAATTCTCCTCCCTGGAGTCGCTGTGGTTGCCATGGCACCTTCCTGGGCTCTTCTCCGTGTAAACCTGGGGGCGAGCTGTTTGGAAGCAAACTGGAAAACAGGAAAATTCTCCCACTGATGCTGGCTACCAGCGGCATATACCAGCTTCTTCTCAAATCTCTCCCAAAGCTTTGTGGCTGGGCCTGGGGGCCTGCGGTCCAGATGCTGTCATTTCGCACGTGAGGGAGATGAGGCCCAGGGTAGTCAATATCTCTTCAAGTGGTTTATGCTTTGGTCAAGAAGATCTATGGAGTTAGAGATCTGAGTTTTAATCCAGCCCTTGTAGGGATCATGTGACACAGGGCCAAGCCCATTGGAAGCCCTCAGTTCAACTATTATATGCTTACACACACACACACACACACACACAGAGAGAGAGAGAGAGAGAGAGAGAGAGAGAGAGAGAGAGAGAGAGA
>NW_021621113.1:5069409-5104672 GCF_004785775.1 Grammomys surdaster | reverse complement strand
AGAGAGAGAGAGAGAGAGAGAGAGAGAGAGAGAGAGAGAGAGAGAGATACACGCAGAGCATTCTTTGGGTGTATTGAGGACTTTTTCACTCTTGTGTGGTGCTGCAGAGCAAGAAGTTTGAAGCTCTGAGTTCAGGATTCCTCCTTTCTAAGCGAGGACCATATTCTTTACAGAGCACCTGCAGCTTTGTTAAAGATAAGCAGCTGTCACCTCACCCAGCTGTCACCAAATGCTATTGGACTCAGGGGACTTGGCTTCCATATTCTGCTAATTCCCTGTGTACTGATCCCTCTACCAACCTGGACCTCAGCCCTTTTCTCTGTAGGCTGAAGGAATATGGGGCTGTATGGTGTCTGAGCTTGCTTCCCGATGCCGCTGTCATACCATGTATCTGTGACAGGATGCAAATCCCAGGGTTCCAAGCATTGTGGTTATTGTAACTTTAATTTTTTCAAACCATATTTTTTGTTATTTTGTAAAGGTTTATTTATTTACTTTATACATATGAAAGAAGAAGGGTTCATTGGATCCCATTACAGATGGTTGTGAGCCACCATGTGGTTGCTGGGAATTGAACTCAGGACCTCTGGAATATCAGTCAGTGTTTTTAACTGCTGAGCCTTTTCTCCAGCCCTCAAACCATATTTTTAATGATAGTTAACACTTTACCCTTCCTTGTAGCCCACCACCCACCAGAGGTAGTGGAAAAGAAAGGATTCTGCAGTTCAGTTCACAGGTTAGTAGGCAGTGGCAACTCAATCCACTCAAAAACACTTCACAGATACACCAGCAGTCTAGTGCGGTAGAGTTGGGCTAGCAACAGTGGTAACATGACCTAGCAGAAACAACCAGGCCTCAACATCAGCTTGAGTCAGCAGGAGAAACCAACAGGAACACCAGGAGAGGTTCTCAGCTGTGCCTCTCTCAGGGAAGCAAAGATCAGAGAAGATGCGAGACCCACAAGTGTTGCACAGCTAGCTGTACCAGCAAGCCAAGCTCCGTGTCCCGCACTCTGCGGAGTCCTGTTTATCCCCTGTGAACATCACGTGTCCTCCACGTGCCTTGCCTCAACATGTGCATCCAATCAGCCGGAGTCCTTGGAAGTATCGACAAACTACAGCGCATCACCAGATTTTTTTTTTTTTTTTTGGGTGCTTTTCTCTTTATGGAGTTCTGACAAATGGAGCTCAACTTCGGAACTTAAGGTGGACTAATCAATACATGAGTGTCATTAGCAAAGAATCCTTCATCACATGTCCTTTCACGGATTTGCTTTAGCAGAACATCCTCTCTCCTGTGTCTGCTTCAGCAAAAGGTTCCTTCATGAGTCGGCCTTAGCCTTTCACACCTGTGTCCACTTTAACAAAATATTCCTTCATGTGCTTGCCCCAGCAAAACACCATCCAACCAATTTTCCAAAGAGCCTTTAAGTTTTCACTTCAACACACCACCCTGGCTCACTGCCAGACAGGGACAGGGAGAAACTGACCAAAGGCCGGAACTTAACTTGGGGCATCATCTAGCTCTTTAGTGTCAGGCCTATGGTCCTGAGCATGCTCTGTTGGGAGGGACTGAGGAAGAAAGGAAAGAAGGGAAGAAGAGCACCCTGGGAGCACCTTGGCTGACAACGTCAACAGCCAGAACTTTCTGTACCTTGGGCACGAGAGGGTGGACATCAGAGGTTGAGCACATCCTACTCTACTCTGGTTGGAAGAAGGAAAGGAAGAGGGAAGGAGCTTGCCTGTGACTCCAACAGAGGAGACAGGGATCCCCAAGTGTGCCAGAGAGGGTCGGGAAGCCAAAGGGGAACAAGAAAGAAGAAAGAGCCCAGAAAGGGAAAGTGTTGAGGTTTGGTCTTCTGCTATGTATCCTAATGCTAAATACTGGCCCCAAGGCCTGGTTGTGTACACAAAGTGATGCTATGTGACCTTGCTCCTTAATTTAAAACGATTGGTTGAATAAAGATTCAGACAGTCTATCGCTGGGCAGAAGAAAGATAGGTAGAGTTTTGGTTCCCAGCTTTGTGTCTGAGGCAGGATCACAAGAGAGAGAGAGAAGGTAGAGAGAGCAGAAGACGCCATGGAGTAAGAATCTTGAAAACTTGGCCATGAGGGCTGGCCAATTGGAGTTAAGAGCTGCCCAGATGGAACATGGCAAGTTATAACTCCAAGTTATTGATTGGGAAGTAGATACTAATAGCTTAGAGGGTAGATATCTGCCCAGCTTTAGTGCATTAAAGGCTTAATATAAATATAAAGGTTTTGTGTCTTTTATTTGGGAACTGAATGATCAGAGGGGGTGTAGAAAGCCCTGACTGAGATTAAATAAATACAGGAGAGAACTTATTTCTGTTGAAGAAAAAAAAAACAACAGATTGGTCAAAAAGCAAGATGGAGGTTTTCTAACTGCCACCATCAGACTGCTGCCCCAGCCCAGGGGCTGTTAGCAGGGAATACTGTGTTAATGGAAAAATCTAGAGAAGACCCTCCTCCGCACACCTGGCAGCCTGCACCGAGGGGTTCAAGGTTCCTTTCCTTCTAGCACCAGGTCTCCACCCCTAGAGCCCCAGTGAGTCATAGGGCTAGCAGGTCTGAAACTGACAATCCAAGTCCCAGACTGTCCTTTCCTTGCAAGCCCTATCACCTCTGCCCTAAACTAATGAGCCAACAATCCTAAAACTTGGTCGGTATAGAAGTGATTGCTGCCAAGCCTAATGATGTGGTTCTGATTCCTGGGACCCACAAGAACTTCAGCTTCTCGTCTCCACACTGCACTGTGGCAACTCTTGCTCCAAGGTTACATGAGCAGGGGGAACCTGAGACCAGCGCCTTGGGAGATGGCTCTCTGACTTATTGAGCTGCCTGAAATCACGCAGAGAGCTGCAGCTGTCACTCATGCTGGGTTGCCTTTCAGTGAGGCATCTGCCTGGGAGTTAGCTGTGCTCCTGTAAGTAACCCTTCGCCCATGTTCCTATCAGTAACCCCAATAAACTCACTGGTTCATCCAGATGGACTTCCAATGGACGGTTACTGTGGTCTGCTGTCGGTTGCCTATCTGGGGTGAGTAGATGGTTGTTTAATGATGTCTTCCAGAAAAGTGTCATGCATTAAAGGCAGAAAGAGCTGAAACCATGGGGACCCCTGTAGCCAGATGACTGCCTACAGGCCGCAAGCCTGCAGGGCTGCATGTAGGGGCAACAGCCATGTCAACAGATTCAGCAAGAAATGAAGGTTAGAGGAGAGCATTGTGGAAGTGGCAGCTGTTGAGAGGCAGAAACAGGCCTGACAAGACGGCTCAGCAGGAAAGGCCACTAGGCCTGACAGTGAATTAGAACCCTGGGTCTCACATGGCGGAAGGAGAGAACCAACTCCCACAAGTTGTCTTCTGACCTGGGATATACATGCCCTATACATAAATACACACACAAATACTTGACATACACAGACATACACACTACACACATATACCATACAAACACACACACACACATACACAAGATATAAATAAAACTTTTTTTAAAAAGATAGAAAAAGAGAGTAGTCAAGAATTAATCTCACATGCGCAGGTGGCGCATGCCTTTAATCTCAGCACTTGGGAGGCAGAGGCAGGCGGATTTCTGAGTTTGAGGCTAGCCTGGTCTATAGAGTTCCAGGACAGCCAGGGCTACACAGAGAAACCCTATCTCGAAAAACCAAAAAAAAAAAAAAAGAAGAAGAAGAAGAATTAATCTCAGGGGTTACAGAGATGGCACAGTGATCAAGAGCACTGGTTGCTCTTCCAGAGGACCCAGGTTCAATTCCCAGCACCTACATGGCAGCTCACAACTGTCTGTAACTCGAGTTTCAGGGAATCTGATGCTCTCTTCTGACCTCCACTGGGCACCATGGATACACACGGTGTGTAAAAAAACATGCAGGCAAAACACCCATAACTGAAAAAAAAGAAAGAATGAGCCTCTGTTTTGCTTCTTCTAATTTTCTTGAGACAGGGTTTCTTTGTGTAGGTTTGGCTGTCCTGGGATTCACGCCATAGACCAGGCTGCCCTCAAACTCTCAGAGATCTGCTTGCCTCTGCCTCCCCAAGTGCTTGGTGGTGTGCACCACCACTGCCCAGCTAGTTTTGTTTTTAATATAGTATTTTTATTAATCCTTTAAGGATTTCATAAATACATACAGTGGATCTTGATCATCTTCTCTCCCTGAGTCTGAAAGCCTACTGTCAGCAACCAGATGGTGGGCGCCAAGCTTACATTTTTCTCTCGTTTGTTGGATGTTCTTCGATCTCCTCCAGGCTCTGGAGATGTCAGCCTTTCTGGCTATGAGATGAAATGAGGAAATCTGACCTCAGTGTCAGGGATGGTATCGGGAGAATCGGCTAATGTGCAAGTGCTCTGGGAAGCCAAAAATGCTTTGCAAGTGAAAGTGGTTATTATTTTATGGTCATCTTCACGTTCCTCTTCCCTCCAGGAGCTCACAGATGGAGCTGGACTGAAAGGCAGCCCAGGGGAGCTGCCAAGAGGCAAGCCAGCTGCTGTATTTTGCACCAGGCAGATCTGTCTTTCTGGCAGGTGGGAGCCACATTCCCACGTACTAAATTGCTAATAGCTTCCCCGGGGAATTTCCTTTCAGTTCTGACTCCTGCAGTGATTTCTGTTGCTCCCCTGGCTGACGCCTTCTGATGCCCTGGGCTGGCCCCGGATTTCCCATCCATTTTCGGGTTTTGCCCCTGAAGTTAGGGATGGTGTTAAACACCAAGCCCAACCCAAAGTTTTCAGTTAGATCCGGAGGGCTTTTGTCTGCTCTGTACTGTGCAGAGGTGGAGGCGAGACGTTCACACCTAAAATCCCAGCACTTAGGAGGCAAAGGCAGCCGGAGTGTGAGTCCCAGGCCAGCCCTGGCTACATAGGCAGAACTCCCCACCCCAAAACAAAAGAGTGGGAATAAATAAACACAAGGACTTTCTGATTTCAGGGGAGTGATCCCCTACATACTGGGGAGAGAGGGTAGTCAGAGGCAACCGGCTTTGCTCTGGGAGGTAGGAGCCTAGGTGTTGGGTCACACACATCTGACACCTCTGCCAAGAGCTGAACTGAGATTCCAGTCAACCTGTTAAGGTCATAGCCATTTCAGGTAAACCTGGAGATGAGAGGAGTTCCTTCTCCCTCTTCCTCCTCTTCATCTTCCTCCTCTTCATCCTTCTCCTTTTCCTCCACTTCCTCCTCCTCTTCATCTCCTTCCTCTTCCTCCTCCTCTTTTTCCTCCTCCTTTTGGTTCAAGGGATTGAACTCAGGGCCTGATGAAAGCCAGGCAGGTGCTATGTCACTGACTCAGGAGCAAGATTATCTGTAGAAGTTGGCTTGGGCAGGCAGGAGACCCAACCTCGGCCAAAAGGGATGGTAGTAGCAGATGGCCATGCCTACAGCACTGACTGGCTTCAAACTCACACTTGGTGGAAAGGTTTATTTATTTCAGCTTCTGGTTTCAGAAGGTCCTATCACCAGTGACAGAGCGTGATGGTGGGCAGTGTGTGGGGAGCAGAGCTGCTCACCTCATGGTAGCTGGGATGCAGAAAGAAAAAAGCTAAGTAGGCTGGGACAAAAATCTCTCCTTTGTTGGGCAGTAGTGGTACACCTATAATCCCAGCACTGCTGGGGTCCAGCCCAGCATCCAGTTTGGGTACCTGGGGAAGGTAGCTAGGTGGGGCATTAGTGATCAGGGCCAAAGCTGTTGACTTTTGGCGATTAACTGTCTCTATCTCTAGAGCCAGAAGCTTCTGGCTTCTGGCAATTTAACTCTTTCTTGCTACTCTAGGGCCAAAAGCAGCTGACTTCTGGTGATAGTAGCAGGGGAAAATAATTAGTTTCTTGAGTTCTCTCTCTTTGACTGAGGTCTCTCACTGGCCAGACAAGAGGCTTGGAGTTCCTTAACTCTTTGTGAGCCAGAGAGAAAAGAAAAAAAAGGAAAAAAGAGAAAGTTCAGGGACATACAGAGACACACACACCGGACGAAGCTGATGGCTGCACCCTTTGCTGCTTCATTATAGTTTTTAGTCTTTATACTTTCTCAGGATAATTGATCACATGGTTTTCTAAAAATGTTTGCATTCTATAAGTTCATAGCAAGTTTAAGACAATAAGCTCATGTCATAGATTGATAAGACTTATGGCGTTACAGCAGAATTGTTTACATGTCTTTCCAATAAGAATAGTATCTAACTAAACATTCTGTATTTGTTACTAGCTCCATTAGCTCATTATAAGTTTAAGGCAATAATTTTTATGTCATAAATTAGCACAGTCTTGACAAGAGACAAATCATCTGCCTTGTGTCTTATTGTCCACTCTGCCACAGGACACAGCTGCTTAGGGAGGCAGAATACAGGGAGTTTGACTGGGTCATAGGGAAGTGCCAAGGTACCACCACTCAGGGTGAGAAAGTGCAGTCTGAGGCCTGGGGCAGCCTGAGCTGGCTTGGTCCCCTGGCCTTTGAAGAGGCTGGGGCCAAGAAGTTCCCAGGCTCTTGGACACCCAGGAGCGGCTGGAAGTCGCAGAAGACCTGAGAATGGAATCTAGGCCCAAGGGCTGGATCTAGCTCAGGGTGGGGGATGGGGAGTTGGGAAGGAGGGCTCCAACATGTGGCTAGGAGTGTAGAGAGGGAGTCTATGGGAGATTAGACGGCTCTGTAGGTAAAGGTCTTCTCCATGGCTCCCATGGCAGATCCCAATGAAAAGAGACAGTCTGTGGTTCCAAATCATTTATTGTCATGGTGGAAAGTGGATGTAAAACCATACCCCACTTCTCAAGGTGGGCTTGAGATTAAATACCTTTTGCAGAGAGGGATGTCTGGGAAGGAAAGCTTATTGGCTATGCCCTCCAGGCCTCTATGTACCTCATTAGAATGGAGATCTCTGTCTTGAGCCTATGTGACTATAGGTCACATCTCTTTTCCTATTGTCTTGGTCTGAGATGTTAAGGATGCCTCATCTACATGTGGAAGGGCTTAGGGCACTGCTCTTATGCGACTGATGGCCACAAATCTATGGGGGGCTGTGGCTAGTGACAGGGGCCTGGACCCCAGGAGCGGGCAAAGCTCCTTGCATCCCTTCAAGGTCCCCAGGGCTTCAAAGCCTTTAGCTCAACCGAGGACCAAGCTACCTCTCACTGCCCCACAGACTTGTGTGGACAAACTAGTTCATCATTTATTTTCTGTCCTTGCACCTACAATCAATTGTCCATTCCCAGTTTATTTACTTATTTTTTAAATATTCATTTATTTTATTTATATGAATATACTGTCGCTCTCTTCAGGCACACCAGAAGAGGGCATCATATCACATTGCAGATGGTTGTGAGCCACCATATGGTTGCTGGGAATTGAACTCAGGACCTCTGGAAGAGCAGTCAGTGCTCTTAACCGCTGAGCCATCTTTCCAGCCCCCATTCCCAGTTTATGGCCTTAGATACCAGATAGTAGTCCTAATGTAGAAGAAATGTTTTCCTTGATCCTAACTTTGTTCCAAGCCTGTTTTTTCCCCTAGTGCGATTATCCCATGACACACGAAGGTTCACAGAGCTCTAACTGCAACTTTCATTCTATAGGAGACTTGAAACTACTCGTATCAATTTAGGAGTTCTATAAAATCATTATCAGAAATTATGAAATCGTTAATTCTTCTTCTACACAGCATTACTACATGAAAGTACATCTTCATATTGATTCTGCAGGAGATCTGCCCAATAAGGTGAGCTGATGTCCAGGAATCATTAGACTATGTAATTATAGCAGGAAGAGATTATCAGCAGTGAGAAGCAGTCCTGGGATGAAGTCTGTGGGGCTGTGCTTCTCCAGAGTGTACCCACTGCAGCCATGCAAAACATGGGCCATCCCCAGGAAACTCACTCGTTATAGTCTTTCCTAGATGGATTCTGACACAGCACTCAAGAGGCAGAGGCAGGAAGATCTCTGTGAGTTCAAGGCTAGCCTGGTCTACACAGAGAGCATTCCAGGATAGCAAGAGCTACACAAAGAAATCGTGCACAGAAAAACCAAATAAAAAAAAAAAAGTATCTCATTCATGGATACACCTCTAATGAATGACCCCTTCCTCTCACTAGGCCTTGATTCTAAGGTCTTCACCACCCCTGAGTAGCCTATCATGCTAGAACTTTGCCATTGATGCGGTGACTTCCTTATGATCCAATCTCCTCCCAGAGGCCTCACTGGTGAACATTTCCTCATGTTGTGCCATTTCACAAGCCCCCATAGGCCCCGTGGAGCTGACTCTGATGTAATATACATAAGGGCCTTAATTGAAGCTGGAGCTCAGACCACAGTGTTCACTGATGCAGCAGAATAAGAGAGCGAAGCCCGGAGCCCAGTTTCAAGCAAGCATTTATAGAGAAAAGCAAACAAGCAAAGGGGTATCTAGCTCGGCACATATCTGATTGGGGGCTATTACAGAATTTGTTGCCCTTTAAAATGATTGGCTGGTGCTGGGAACCAAACCATAAACTTTCATAAGTAAATATCTTTAGGTACAACTGTAACTTCTGCTTTCCTCCTGATTGACTGGTGGTTGTTAGGGAATGACCTGGAGACCAGTGCTAGGTACAAGCCTGGTGGTTAACTTGAGTTCAACTTTAGGTCAGGTTCTCTAAGATGGAGCCTGAATCCAAGATGGAGTTGGTTTGGTCTCTCACATGGAAACTGAGCTGTCAACACACGGGCTTTCGGAGGACAATCCAATCTGTAATACAGAGTCTACTAAACAGAAGGTTTTGGCTGCTGAGAAGTCTCAGGTCTGCATTAACTTACATCTGCTTTGTCCAAACAGTTTCATCTATTATCAGGAGAGTACCCAAGAGTTGGGCATGCCAAGGTAGAAGGACAGCCCTATGAGCCGAGCTAGGTGCATGCTGTAATCCCAGCCTGTAGGAGGAGGCTGCTGCAGGAAGATCATAAGTTCAAAGCTAGGTGAAACTATACTTTGAACTTTGGGCCGGCCTAGGCTACATTGTAAGAGCTGTTAAGTGTCAGTAGCCATAATGGACAAGCTAGTAATTAGCAGGTGATCATCCTGAAATGGCTTGCCTTGGATTATTATATAATTTGCAATAAGTGAGGTCTTATTCAGCAAGGCTATAAGGAACTTATTTTAGGAAAGATTCCTGCTATTAATATGCTTTTCCTATTATTATTATTATTAAACATATGTAACAATCACTAAGCAATAGCACACCCCTTTGGAGCAGATTTCTGCAGATCCACAAAGATGTACTGTCTTTTGGTGATGCTATATGGACAAATAGATGACTTCTTAAGTCTTAATGATGATCCTATAAGAATTCCTAAAATTATATCAATGACAATTAAGCTCTTTTATAGTGGGACTGCTATTAGGTCCCTTTCTGATAGTCAAAACTGCAATAAGAACTCTGCCAGTCTCCCAAGTGTCATCAGTTTACTGCTCTTAGTAACCAGACTTTCTCCTACTCAGAGCACATTCTATGAGGTTGTAAAACAATTAACCAAAGGTCACTAATAGGGCACTAATGATTTATTATAGGTGCTGGAATAAAAGATAAAATATTGCCTGGGTTTATCTATATAAAACCACTAATTTCTTAGTTATAGTTTTATTTATTTATTTATTTATTTGGTTTTTCGAGACAGATTTTCTCTGTATAGCCCTGGCCGTCCTGGAACTCTTAGTTATAGTTTTAAACCTTCAGTGAACCTGTGGAGCTAAACAAGTGATGATATTTAGCCAGATAATTACTCCTAATGGATATGCATGTAAACATTCTCTGTTGTAAACTTCTATTTCAATTTATGATATGACTTTTGGTGTGAACTTGTGATGAACTTTGTAACATGTGATCATGTATTCTGAAAGATGTATAAGTACTGAGGACAAAGACAAAGAGAGAGTCGTCACTCATCCCTTCCTTTCCTTTTCCCCTGCCTAGAATTTTTTCCCTTAGAACTTTTCCCTTATTCGATTTTTTTGCTTTTCCCCACTTAGGACCTTTCCACTTTTCTCCTTAGATAGCTTTCATAGGAAACTTTTTACACAGTAATAAACTCTATAATAACATCTCTGTTTTTTCTTCCTCTGACCTCAGACTAGCAGGCATAAGTTAGGGCCCAGCAGTTCCTGCTGAGATAGTACAAAGGCTATTTACTTAATCCTTTGCTGTTCTTGGGATGAAGTGATAAGTGTAAGAAACTGTAGTTTCTGGCCTCAGAGGATCACAGAAGGCAGGTCAGCTACAGTACAGTAGCATAGTAACGTAGATAAGTAAACTTTTATTATACAGCAACCCTGAATATCTCTTTACCCTGAATCTAGTAAGACCAAGTCTTACCTCTGCCGATACTCTTCCCCCTCCACTGCCTCAAGAAGAACCGACAAGAAGAAGAAAGAAGACTTCACCCACCAAGCCATGGCTGGCCCCCAGCTTTTAAGATGCTACACAATGCTTTGTTGTCAATGCTGACAACAAAGAAAGACATGGGAAGCCCATAAATTTGATCCCAGAACTTGAGAGGCAGAGGCAGGCAGATCTCTGAGTTCGAGGCCAGCCTGGTCTACAGAGTGAGTTCCAGGGCAGCCAGGGCTGTTACATAGAGAAACCTTGTCTCAAAAAAAAAAAAAAAAAAAGCAAGAAAAAGATGAGGAGAAGGAGGAGGAAGAGGAAATGCATGGGAAATTACAGGAAGAAGAGGTAAGGGATGCTAGGGCAGACAGCAAGGCCTGTGTGATGTTAGCGTTGTCAGCTTGACACACCATGCTCTAGAGTCATCGGGAGAAAGAGTCTCAGCGAGGGATTGTCCTGTGGAGGAGTGTCTTGTTGCCTTAATCATTGAGGGAAGTCCCACTCTCAGTGTGAGTGGAGTCTTCTAACAACATCCAGATACAAGGACACAGAAGGAAGAAAGCTTTGATCATATGGCCTTCACTCTCCCTGGCAAGCTCCTCTACACTGCTGCTAACACAACTGCCACCTTCACCGACAGTGGAACCAGCTTCTTCATGCTTTCTCCGTGGACTGAAGGCCAGCAGGTCTTCAGGACTCCACCATTGGCACCAGACGAGGACTCCTCAGCCTTATTTACTGAGCAAGCACCTCATTCACTGATCTTGGTCTTACTGGGTGTGATAGGGAGAATGAATGAGAAGGAGAATGAGCTGGGGGGGTCTTCTGGGCGTGCTCTTTTAAAAAGTTATGAGAAACACTCACACACACACACACACACACACACACACACACACACTCACGAACAGGAGGGCAGGTGCTGGAGGTGGACAGAAGTGTCTGATCCCCTGGACTGGATGGATTTACAGGCAGTTGTGAACTTCCCAACATGGATGCTAGGAACCAAATTTGGGTCTTTTGCACGAACAATACTGGCTTTTGACTGCTGAGCCATCTCTCTAGCCCCTGGCTCTGTTCTTTCTGGGAAAGAATTAATGTATTGACTCATGCTGGGGGTCGGGAGGGAATTTTACTTGCCAGTCTACTCTCAGAACCTAGCTCACAGACTGAGGAGCACCAATATGGTCTTATTCCAATCCGCCTTGGGGTCTTTATTATTTCAAATAATAATGATGTACCCAGTGTGACCAGGCCTCTCCTGGCTTCAAGGATCAGTCAGACCAGGTCTCTTTAAGACAGTGAAAAGATCTTATATGAATAGCTACCAAATGGGATAATTTAGTGCCAACCCTCAGTTTTCTTTTTTTTTTTTTCTTTTTTCTTTTCGAGACAGGGTTTCTCTGTGTAGCCCTGGCTGTCCTGGAACTCACTCTATAGACCAGGCTGGCCTCAAACTCAGAAATCCACCTACCTCTGCCTCCCAAGTGTTGGGATTAAAGGCATGCAGCACCACTGCCTGGCTCTCAGTTTTCTTGTCTGTAAAGTAGGACAATAAAAAGACTATGCTGTTAAATGGTGATCCATGGATAAAATACTCACCACAGTGCCTGGAGCACAGCAACACTTATGCTGTGTCTTAGTCACTGTTCTGTTGCTGCGAAGAGACACCATGACCACATCAGCTCTTATAAAGGAAAGCATTTAATTGGGGCTGGATTACAGTTCAGAGGTTTAGTCCATTATTGTCATGGTGGAAAACATGGTGGCATGTAGACAATCATAGTACTGGAGAGGTACCTGACAGTTCTATGTCTGGATCTGCAGGCAGCAGGAAGAGAGAGACACTAGGCCTGCCTTTGGCTTCCAAAACCTCAGAACCCACCCCTAGTGATACACTTCCTTCAACAAGGCCACACCTACTCCAACAAAAAGGCCACACCTTCTAATCCTCCCAAGTAGTGCTGTTCCCTCATAACTGGGCGTTCAAATATTGGAGCCTATGAGAACCATTCTTATTCAACCACCACAGGTTGTGTATCTGTTTCCTCCTTCAGACATCCCGTTGACTGCCAGGCATGATGGCTCCTGTCTGTAACTCCAGCAGTCGGAGGAAGGCACAGTCAAGAGGATCACCACAGGTTTGAGGCTAACCTAGTCTACATAGTGAGTCCCAGGGCTGTACAGTGGGACCTTATTTAGAAAGAAAGAAACCCTACCCTTTGGAGAGATTGAGTGGGAAGGCTCATGAACTCACAAAAAGTAAGACATTATGAAGCTCAGCAAACTCACCGCAGACTCTGAGCTTCTTGGCCCAGGTCACATGAATAGCAAAGAGCTGCTGCTAGAGGGGACTTTTCAGTGTTGGAGATTCCCCCTAAATTGTCACCCACGAGTGGGTGGGACTTTTTGGTGATGGAACTACCCTAGACTTTCACACCCCAGTAAGTAACCCTGCACCTGTAAGTAAAGCAAATAACCAAACCAGACTTAGATAGAGTTTTTTCTTCCATCCTTGTCTTCTATATCTGACTAGACATAGACTTCCCAGGCATGCAACAGCTTGATAGAGAGAATGTTCTGGAACAGCTGGGGACCTTAAGGAAAAGGATGGCTCAGAATCTTGGCTGGAGAATGAGTGTAGGAAGGGAGAGTCAGTCACATAATCTTCCTTCATTTGCTATTTTAGCAGCACAACTGGGCCATAAGGTGGCTTTGGTTTTTAATTTTGTTTATTATTGTTTTTTAAGACAAGGTCTTACTCTGCAGGCCTTACTGGCTTGGAACTGACTATGTAGACTAGGCTGGCTCCACCTGTCTCTGCCTCCTGAGTGCTAGGATTAAAGGTTTGCACCACCATGCCCAACTGTTGTTAAATTTTTACTTTCTGTGTGTCTGCCTGCGTGTCTGTGCACCATGTGTATGCAGTGTCCCTGGAGGCCAGAAGAGGGCGTCAGAGGCCCTAGAACCAGAGTACAGACAGTTGAGAACCACCATATGGGTGCTGAGAGCTGAACTCCAGACCTCTGCAAGAGCAGCAAGTACTCTTAATCACTGAGCCATCTCTCCAGCCCTGCTTAAGTTGCTTGTCTTAGTTAGGGCTTCTATTACAGTGATAAAACACCAGGATCAAAAGCAACTAGGGAGGAAAGGGTTTGCTTGGCTTACACTTACACATCACAGCCTGTCGTTTAAGGAACTCCAGGAAGAACTGCAGCAGAAGCCATGGAGGAACACTGCTTATGGGTCTGCTCAGCTTCCTTCCTTCCTTCCTTCCTTCCTTCCTTCCTTCCTTCCTTCCTTTCTTTCTTTTTTCTTTTCTTTTCTTTTTTTCTTTTTTTGTTTTGTTTTGTTTTTTTTTGAGACAGGGTTTCTCTGTGTAGCCCGGGCTGTCCTGGAACTCACTCTGTGGACCAGGCTGGCCTCGAACTCAGAAATCCACCTGCCTCTGCCTCCCAAGTGCTGGGATTAAAGGCATGCGCCACCACTGGGCCAGGATCACTTTCCTGGGGGTGGCACCACCCTCAGTGGGCTTGGTGCTCCTCCCCATCAATCAACGATCAAGAAAATGGCACACAGACTTGCCTATGGGTAAATCTTATGGGGCATTTTCTCAGTTAAGATTCCCTCTTACTAGATATGTTTAGTCAAGGTGAGGGAAACAAACAAACCCAGCACACTGCTCTTTAATACCTGCCCACCGTGGAGCTCCCTGATGCCACTCCTGGCTGCCTTCAGTCCTTTTGACTTGTAGGGTCTTTATATATGGTTTTCTTTTTTTTCTAGAATGCTCTTCCTATTTCTTCCCCAAATTAGTCTCCCCCACTCCTAAATCCACACAACATCTCAAGTGTCATTTTCTTTAGGAATGCTATCCTGATGCCCCCCTACCCTATATAGGACCTCATTGTGATTTTTAGAATCCATGTATCTCTTCCTCTCTGAGCTGTAAGCTCCTGGGAGCCAGGCCTTCGTCTGATTACGCACACCAATGTACCTGCCTCTTATGTTAGGCACCCTCAGAGTGATTGTGGAGCTAGTGAAAGGGGTGCAGAAAAGCATGGCTGATAACTCATGTTTGCGGTTTTACTTATCGCTGTCTGACGCAGCCTGCTAGCTCAGAGCATAGATCCAGACAGGAAAGTTGTGTCTCTGGTAACACACACGCATCTGTCCAGATAGTTGTGACCTTTTCAGCTTGTTGTGGTGAGATGGTTAGTGTCCTTGATGGCCGTTTATGTCTGCCATCCCTATGCCAAGCCATACAGACCCAGGTGGGTTTATTTCCGGTGTCTCCCCCTGGGGTTGTAGCTGACCGTATTACTAGTTTTCATTGGGATCCTTCGGGGGAACCGGAGGGTTTTGTTTTTTGTTTCTTGGTCAGGAATCACTTGACAGTTCTAGAAGGCAAGGTAAGGAGCAGAGCGCACACAACACGGAGTCACAGGGGGAAAAAAAATCTGAGTTCTTTACTCCGTTGTCTTCATCTCCCCCAAACCCTCTGAGGGCGGCAGGAGATTTTCTTCGTCTTGCAGACACAGAGAATGAACTTGAGAGTGCTTAAGCGGCTCGCTCAAGGTTACTCCCGTCCTCCGTGAAGAGGCGGGAGGCGGGATTCGCATCCAGGTTCTTCTGACTCCAAAGTGGCACGGGGGTGGGGCAGGAGGCCGGGCTGGGCTGGGGGCGCCTGGAGTCAGCGGAGCCCAGGCAGGGAGCGCGCGGGAGGCCTCTCCGGCCCAGCTCGGAGCCCGGTGGTGCAGCGCCCGCCCCCGATCGCGGGCGCAGACTGGCGGCCGCCTCCGGACCACGTGGTGCGCGCGGCGGCTCGGGGCTCCCCGGGCTTGGGCAAGCGCTGCGGGCAGCCGACCGGGCGGAGGAGGCGGGAGCGAGCGCTGCAGTCTGCGGCGTCGGGGCCGTAGCGTCCGTTTTCCGCGCGCCACTCGCTGGGTCCCTGCGCCCAGGGCGCACGGTGGAGACGGACACCGCGGCGCCATGGAGCCGGTGCCCTCTGCGCGTGTGGAGCTGCAGTCCTCGCTCCTCGTTAACGTCTCAGACGCCTTCCCCAGCGCCTTCCCCAGCGCGGGCGCCAATGCTTCGGGATCGCCGGGCGCTCGGAGTGCCTCGTCCCTCGCCCTGGCCATCGCCATCACCGCGCTCTACTCGGCTGTGTGCGCTGTGGGGCTGCTGGGCAACGTGCTCGTCATGTTTGGCATCGTTCGGTGAGTCAAGTCAGCCGAGGGCGTCGGGGGGTTTGGTCCCAGGGTCAGGGTGGACACTACAGTTTGTAGACCAGGATACCCAACCCGACTCCGCGGGTTCTGGAATGCTCTGTATAGGGGCTAGGCCCTCTGAGATGAT
The DNA here is from genome assembly GCF_004785775.1 of Grammomys surdaster. Lineage (NCBI taxonomy): Eukaryota > Metazoa > Chordata > Mammalia > Rodentia > Muridae > Grammomys > Grammomys surdaster. The sequence goes on along the minus strand of NW_021621113.1, from coordinate 5,088,939 downwards.
GAAGACAGAGCTCGTGTGTGTGTGTGTGTGTGTGTGTGTGTGTGTGTGTGTCTGTGCGCGCGCGTGCGCGCGCACCCGCACACTAGCCTAACTACATAACATTTAATCATCCTTGACATCTCTTTGGTTCTGCATCACGGAGGTGGGACAGTTTGGCAACACTTTGTGTGTCTGCCACACACACGGTTTGCGATTGGGCAGTTTGACGGTAGCATGTGTGTTTGGTCCTCTGAAACCTTACAGGTGTGAGCTGAGGTGCTCTACACAATAACTTAGGTCTTTGGAGCATACAAAGGGAATAGGTTGTCTGCTCCCGGCTGTGGGGACACTCCCCACATCACATTTAGTAGTCATCTTCTGCGGTTGCTGTGTGTGTGCTTGTCCCAAACCATCAGTTTGTAGTTCTGTATGAGACTGAGAATGTATTTGCATTGTTTCTTGTCAAACCTCTAGAGGTCCTAGGTGAGGGAGACATCCAGGATGGCTTTAAACACCAGTCTTTGTGCTGCATGGTCTTTGATGGAGAGCCTCATAGTTTCCATGGACTGGCCATGGGTTCTCTCTTCTCCTCCCCAGGAGCTGTATGGTCAGGAATTTTGGGGTATGATTCAGGGCAGGTTTATCCTCCTTGAGGCCTGGGCTACAGAGCAAGGTTAAGGCCAGCTAGAGAACATGCCAAGACCCCCGCTCGAAGTAAGAGAGAAGAGGGAGAGAAAGATAGATAGATAGATAGATAGATAGATAGATAGATAGATAGATAGAATGAATGAGATTATTGATAGGGACTTACGGGGTCACAGGAAGTAGCTAAATTGATAGCTTGCACATGCATGAATCCCTGGGTTCAGTCCCTAGCACACTATAAACTGGACATGGTGGTCCATGGCTGTAATCCCAGCCCTGGAGGTGTTGAAGGAGAATACTCAGAAGTTCAAAGTCATGTCTTGTTACATAGAGAATTTGAGGCCAGTCTAGGATAACCAGCTTGGGATATGGTAGAGTACTTGCCTTCTAAGGTGCAAGGCTGAGAACTGCCTAAATTAACAAAGCAAAATGTCTCCAACTCATCTGTACCTGTGGGCACATTGCTGTACGTAAAGCACCCCCTCCCGACCCCGTGCTGAGGTAAGGGCTCATAGCAGGCTCCACAAGATACAGTATGCAAATGAAAGGTTTTGCTTTTCCCCTCTGTCTGCAGCCAAGGTGCCAGGGCCCGCTTAGATGAGTTCTCAAGCCAGACCTTTGAGATTTGGGAGCGTTAAGACCCTGACTTGTTTAGACGGCATATGTTTCTTCCCTCTGTCCCCTCTCTTGCTCAGATTAGTGGTTCAGATCCTGGACTCACATCCAGAAGACATTCCATAAAGATGGCACAGTGCAGAGGTAAAGGTCATGGCCGTGGGGCAGGTGGTGCCCTGTTTCTGTCCCAACTTCAACATGTCCTAACAATGTGGCTCTGGCCAAACAGTTCAACTTCCCCAAGCCTCAGTTACCTCATTTGAAAGTGTACAAGGATTAGAAAAGTCTGTTGGGCCAGGCAGTTGTGCCTTTAATCCCAGCACTTGGGAGGCAAAGGCAGGCAGATCTCTGTGAGTAGCTCAAGACCAGCCTGGTCTATAAAGCAAGTTCCAGGACAGCCAAGGTTACACAGAGAAACCAACCCTTCCCATCCCCCCTGCCACCACCACCTTCCCCCCCCCCAAAAAAAAACCCACAATAGGCTGTTGGGAAGATTAAACGGAGCCGCGCAGGTAATGGCCTAATAGCAGGCACCTGACGCATCCTAGGCCTTTGGTGTGTGTTGGGGTCCAGATTAACCAGCACACTTGCAGCTGCTGCAGGTGTGCAGCGTGGGCAGCTGGGGCCTGGTTGTCTATAGTTTCCACAGTGGGCCCAGTCTCCCGTCCTGCAAGGGCATATATTTTGTCAGTCAACAAATGTAACAATAATAATTGCTGACGCTAATCATCACCACACCTGTCCAGCCTCAGGTTTGTTTCTTTCTTTTTTGGGGGGGTTGGGGGGGTGGCACAGCCTTGGCCACATTCACTATGTAGAACCAGGCTGGCCTTGAAATCACCTCATAGAGATCCACCTGCCTTAGCCCTCCCCCTCCCCCCAATACTGAAATTAAAGGCATGTACCACCACACCTAGCCATGAGAGCCCTTGATGACCAGACTCTGAACACAAGCCTCATGTGGCCTCTGGCCCCTAACAGCCATGCTTCAGGGACCCAAGGTTAGAGACTCTAGGATCAAATGCAGCTTCCTAGGGCTGTAGGATCCAGGGCAGGGACTTGATTTAGCCAGAGGAGGTGATGTCTGGACTGAGAGGTGTCGGAGATGTCGAGATGCCACAGCTGGCTGTATGGAGAGGTGGGGTGGGGCATCTCAGGCAGAGAGAACAGCATAGACTGTGAGGTCCAGTAGGGAGCAGAGGGTTTCACCTGGGGCCTGGGTGGGCATGAAGGCAGAAAGGCTGCAGGACAAAGGCATGAAAATGATAAAAGTGGTGTCCTTTTTCCTGGGGTTATCGGGATCTTCAGAAGCAGAAAGGTTGTCGGGATTGCCGGAAGTGGAGGCTTCCGCTGTGTTCTGAGCTTCGGTAGTGCCTGGAGACAGTCTGGATCTACCGACTTAGTCTCTGCCGTTCAGAATTCCCAAGAAGTTGCAGATATTGGAGGAATGCCACAGAGCACAGAGACAAGGGGAGATCAGGGCAAAAGGAGTGAGACCCTGAGGGGAGGCTTGGTGACAGGCCAGGGTGGTCGGGACAGGTGGTGTGCAGGGGCTCTGGCTGCTAGTCTGGATGTGGAATTGGAGTCTGGACAGGTTCTTGACCCCAAGGTTGGGCCAGCCATGCTGGGATAGCCAAGGAGCTTCGAGTGTCAGGGGTGTCAGGAGAGAAGAATGATGGTCAAGAGGATGGGTCTGGTGAAGGGGTGGACCAGGCAAGCAGAGAGCAGGTGTCGCGGAATCAGAGGCTAGTGCCGGGGAGATGGGAGGAGACCTAGACAGGTAACCGAAACCCCTGCCTCCAGCCTCCTTAACCTCTCTCTGAAACCAGAGCCTGCTAGACCTAACAGGAAGGCAGAAACTGGCCCAATGACTTTGGATGAAACAAAACAGGGAGAGTGGAGAGTGAGCTGAGGCCAGGGCCTGCTGGTCTTGCCCAGAAGCTGCCATTTCCTAGGTCTTAGGATCATTCCCTGGGGAGTGTGTGAGTCACAGACACCATGGAGTGAGTGGGAGGAGTCACCAAGGACACCGAGTCTCTCCGGAGCTTCTCTTGGGTTCTAAGGATTCTCCAACCTGCACTGCAATCTGACAGTGAGACCGTCTCTTCTCATTCATAGACCAGGACATGAGCTCAGAGGCAGCAAGTGCCTCTCACAGTGAAGGAGTTGCAAACTCAGCTTTTGTTCTGAGACAGGGTCTCCTGTAGCCAAGGCTAGTCCCAACTTGCTATATCGTTGAGGATGAATGTTAACTTTCCTTCTTCCCGCCTCATCTACCACTCAAGTAGTAGGGTTACAGACACACACCGCCATGCCCATCTTAGACCTGGTCTTTCTGAGCCCCCAAACCACACCTTAACCACTCTGCCTGTGCTAGGCTTGAGGTGAAGAGAGAGGAGGCCAGGGTTATGCGAATCTCAAGGTCTCAGTATTTGATACCAGCAGCTGCAAATCTGGACATTAGAGCCCCACAGGCGCCATAACACTGAGTCCATCACACAGTGACCATCACATGGTGAACATCATACAGTGGCCATTACACAATGACCATCGAACAGTGGCCGTCATCAGACAGTGACGTTTTCTAAGACAGTGAGCTTAAACGATACATGTAGTATCTCTCTGTGCCTCAGTGTTCTGCTCTGTGGAATGGGAGGCCGGTAGACCCTTACAGGGTGAGAGTGAGGAAGCCATGAGGCGTGAACCAGCTCCAGGTGTGTTTGTTAGCTGTTCAGAAGCAGTATGTGGAGAGCTGGTCCCGTAGGGGAGGGGTAAGGCTCCCCGCTCATTCACTCAGTCAACATTTATTAAGCTGTGGAGAAGCTCTGGCTGGATGCTACAGGGAAACTTTATCAGGTTGCTATTAGAGGCTTTCTTTTATAATAAAGGTAACTAGAGAGTTACTTCAGGACCTAAGGAGACCTTTCAGCAGCAGAGGTTGATATTACCCATAATTCTACTGCAGAGAAAAGCTTAGTCATTTATGCTTCTACACAAACACACACACACACACACACACACACACACACACGCACGCATGCACGCACATCTGTCTTGATGAAATTAGAATTGCATAGTGAAATCAGGATCCAGTTATATGGACTTTGTAAAATTGTGTGAATGACGATAATAGGGAGATTTTACTCGGTAGCCCACACTGGGCTTGAGTTTCTGATCATCCTGCCTTCTAAGCTGGCCTGAGCTGCAAAAGTGAAACCTTGTTTCAAAATAACAAAACCAAAGGGATAAGGGAAACTGTTTTTTAAAAGCTGGTTTAGGGTTAGAGAGACGCTCGGGTGTAGACAGTGCTTTCTGCTCTTCCAGAGGACCCAGGTTCAAACCCCAGCACAGACAGGTATGTATGGCAGCTTAACCGTTGGTAACTCCAGGCCGATGCCCTCTTCTGGCTTCTGAGGGCACTGCATGAATATGGTGCACAGACAAACTAGCTGGCAAAGCACTCATACACATAAGATAAAAATAAATAGCCAGAGAGATGGCTCAGTGGTTAAGAGCACTGACTGTACTTCCAGAGGTTCTGAGTTCAAATCCCAGCAACCACATGATGGCTCACAACCATCTGTAATGAGATCTGATGCCCTCTTCTGGTGTGTCTGAAGACAGCTACAGTGTATTCAGAAATAATAAATATATAAATCTTTGGAAAAAAAAATAGCCAGGCTGGGCGGTGGTGGTGCACGCCTTTAGTCCTAGCACTTGGGAGGCAGAGGCAGGTGGATTTCTGAGTTCGAGGCCAGCCTGGTCTACAGAGTGAGTTCCAGGACAGCCAGGGCTACACAGAGAAATCCTGTCTTGAAAAACCAAAAATAAATAAATAAATAAATAAATAAATAAAAATAAATATTTTTTTGTCCATGGATTTTGATAGCTATATTGTGAGTATATTCTTCTATTTGAGCAACTTGGATTTAAACAAAATTGCTACTTTTATTTTTTAGAGATCTATTTATGTTATTTAAGTATTTTGCCTTCATGTATGTATGTGCACCATATGCATATCTGAAGTCCAAGCTGGTTAGAAGAGGGCATCAAATCTCTTAGAACTGGAGTTAATGGATGCTTGTAACCTTCATGTGGATGCTGGGAATCGAACCTGGGTCCTCAGCAACACCAACAAGTGTTCCTAACCTTGGAGTCATTTTTCCATGCCTGTCATCGGCCTTTTCTTTTAATTTTTAAATTAGATTTACTTATTTAATTTTATGTGTGAATGTTTTACTTGTGTGTTTGTACATGTACCACATACATTTCTGGTTCTTGTGGAGACCAGAAGAGGGCATCACATCCCATGAAACTGGAGTTACAGGTGCTTGAGAACCACGCAGTGGGTGCTGTGGATTGAGCCTGGAGCCTCTGGAGGAACTACTGTGCTCTTAAATGCTGAATCATCTCTTCAGTGTAGAGTGGGCTCGTTGGGGTATTCTTTCTTGTTGGAGGAGGGCATTCAAGACAAGGTTTCTTTGTGTATTCCTGGCTGTCCTGAGACTCACTCTGTAGACCATGCTAGTCTCAAACTTGGAGAACTGCCTGCCTCTGCCTGAGTGCTGAGACTGAAGGTGTGTGCTACCCTGCCTGGCTTCTATGACTGTTTTGAACATTTGTGGTTGTAGACTCCTCCCACCATTTCCTACAGTCAGACTTCTTTAAGGAAGAACTGGCTGCTGTCCTGTACGGAGAGCTTCCTGTCGCTGAAGAGATAAAGCAGACACTAGAAAGCCACCAGTGGAAGTCTGGTGCCAGAGATTCAGATAGATGGAGAAAAGATAAGACAGGAAAAAATTCAGGCTTCCTTACCCAGCTGGGACCACAAGAATAAGTCTCAAGCACGGTGACCCAAGGACTCATCCCCTGCACACACACCCCTGCCAGATGTCTAGACTTTGAGAGGCAAGGGAAAGCATGATTTCATTAAACTCAGGATCCTGGAACTTTGAAATCAAATTGGCCACCCAGAATATCCTCACATGCACAGGAAGGAGGGTAATCGCAGGGTAGAACAGAAAGCCCGGCTTAAATTAGCAAGTTACCAACACGCAAGCTGATGCAGCCCAGTTCCCAGTTGCGGGCTGCAGGGTGGGGTGGGGTGTCTGGCTTCGTTCTACTGATTTATAGCTTCCAGCACAGCTGCAGAAATTAGTGGCTTTGTCTCAGGCCTGGAAGGGCGTGTGAGGGAGCTCGTCCTCCACTGCTTTCCTAGCCTCTGTGATGAGTGAAAAGGCAGAGCTTCAACTTCAAAGTCCAGCGAGGTCAGAAGAATTCCTACTCAGGAAATTCCAGGGGCTCAGTATTAAGAAGCCTTGTAGCAGGGGCAGTGTGTGTGGGGCCGGGATGGGGCCTGGAGAGATGGCTCAGAGGTTAAGAACAGTGGCTGCTCTTCCAGAGGTCCTGAGTTCAATTCCCAGCAACCACATGGTGGCTCACAACCATCTACAGTGAGTTCTGATGCCCTCATCTGGCATGCAGGCATAAATGCAGACAGAGCACTCATATATAATAAAATAAAATAAAATAAAATAAAATAAAATAAAATAAAATAAAATAAAATAAATGAAAAAGAACCCTTGAAATTCTTCTAGAAAATACCAGTTTAATCCTCAGGTCCCAATTTGGGACTTTCCAGTTCCCTGTAACTCCAGCCCCTGGGACCTGACACACTATTCTGGCCCCTGTAGGCACTTATACACATGTGTGAGCACACACACAGATACATACACATAAATAACCTTTTAAAGATTTATTATTTTTATTTATTGTGTATGGGCATTTGCCCTTCGTGGGTGTCTGTACCACATACGTGGTTGGTCCTATCAAAACTCAGAAGAGCATCAGATCTTCTGAAACTGGAATCACAGATGGTTGTGAGCCACCATGTGGTTGCTGGGAATCAAGCCCAGGCCCTCTGGAAGAGCAGCCACTGCTCTTAACCACTGAGCTATCTCTCTCGCCCCTTTTATTAAAAAAAAAAAATCTTAAAAATAACAAAACCTCAGCTGCACTCATACCTTTGAGCCCAGAATTTGGGAGTCAGAAGCGGGCAGATTTCTGTGAGTTCCAGGCCAGCCAGGACTGCAGAGTATGACTCTGTCCCACAACAGAACCCAAACCAACTGCAGCAAAGGAGCCCTGAGCCTCCTTCCTTCTCAGGAGTAACACTGTTACCAAGTGCAAGGACTTGAAACATTGAACATTTACTTTATTAATTAAAAAAATTAAGAATTACATTTATTTAGAGGTTGGAGAGATGGCTCAGTGTTTAGGAGTACTTACTGTTCTTGTAGAAGACTCAGGTTCTGTTCCTAGCACTCACATGGGGATCATAACTTCCTGTAAATTCAGTTCCAAGGGATCTGACGCCCTCTCAGACTTCCCTGGGCTGCTGCATACCCATGGTGCACATAAATTCACAAAGACAAAACATATACATACACACAAAAAACCAAACATTTTTTAAAATATATTTTGTATTTTGTGTGTGTGTGGGGGGTAGCGTGTTAATGTTTGGTCTTCTGCTATGTATCCTAATGCTAAATACCAGCCCCAAGGCCTGGTTGTGTACACAAAGTGATGCTATGTGACCTTGCTCCTTAATTTAAAACGATTGGTTGAATAAAGATACAGACAGTCTATCGCTGAGCAGAAGAGAGGTAGGTAGAGTTTTGGTTCCCAACTTTAGATTTGAGGCAGGATCACGAGAGAGAGAGAGAGAGAGAGAGAGAGAGAGAGAGAGAGAGAAGAAAATGGAGAGAGAAGACCCCATGGGATAAGAATCTTGAAAACTTGGCCATGAGGGCTGGCCAATTGGAGTTAAGAGCTGCCCAGATGGAACATGGCAAGTTATAACTCCAAGTTATTGATTGGGAAGTAGATACTAATAGCTTAGAGGGTAGATATCTGCCCAGCTCTAGCTCTTTAAAGGTTTATTATAAATATAAAAGGTTGTTATATGTCTTTTATCTGGGAACTGAATGACCAAAGGCAGGGTAGAAAGCCCAGGTTGAGATTAAATATTTACTACAATTGTAGTGTGCATGAAAAAAGAAAGTGGAGGCAGAGTGAGAGGGACAGAGCGAGAGGAGGGTGCGCTTAGGATGGAGATGGCTCAATAGTTCAGGGAATCAACTGCTTTTCCAGAGAACCTGGATTCAATTCCCAGCATCCACAGTTGGCTCACAGTTGTTTGTAACTCTAATTCCAGGAGATCAGATGCCCTCTTCTGGCCTCCATGGGCACTAGGCATGCACGTGGTATAGACATACATGCAGGCCACTTGATATACACACCAGGCAGTGGTGGCACACATCTTAATCCCAGCAGCACTTGGGAGGCAGAGGCAAGTGGATCTCTGTGAGTTTCAAGCCAGCCTGGTCTACAGAGTGAGTTCCAGGGCATGCAGAGAAACCTTGTCTTGGAAAACCAACCAACCAACCCATCAACCAAGCAAACTAAAACCCTACCTATATACAAAATAAAATACCTAAAATAAAATACCTATATACAAAAATAAATAATTGAGTTAATTTTTAAAACAACAACAAAAAGATTTAAAGAGTAAAAGGAATGGGTTCTTTTAAAATTTACTTAAGACAGAGAGTCAGTTAGGTCAGACAGTCGCCTGACTCCCTGTGTAACAGGATGATTACAGCGATGTCCCACCCATCCCCGTAGTACAACTCCCCTGTTGTACATAGGGCAGTTCTGGGGACCGTTGACACTGTCATCCGGACCTACAGAACCCCAGATTTCCTAGGGCAGTGCCAGCTGCTGGAGAGGTGGCTGAATGCATTCAAGTCTCTTGCTGAGTCTGTTTTCTCGTCCATGAACTGATTGAGGCACTAAATTACTGCAACAAAGCAAGGGCAGAGACACAGCCCCTGCCCTCTGGGAGCTGCCGTTTTAACAGAGAAAAGATAGACAACAGAAGACACATGTTTAGGGGCGCGGTTCAGTTGGAGGAGCAGCTTGCTTAATGTGCCGGGAGGCCCTGGGTTCAATTCCCAGTCCCATACCAGCTATGAGTGGTGTTGTACAGTTGAAGTTTCAGCTCTTGGGAGGCAGAGGTTCAGAAATTCAAGGGGAGGCTAAAGAAACCACACACCATTCACAGGCAATCAAGAAAACTAAAACAGGCAAAGAAGACGGGTGGAGGGAATACCTCTGTATATGGGAAGTGACAGTTGAGCAGAGGTGGGCTTGGGAGGAAGAGCGTTTTAGGCAGAAGTCGATGCCTATGTGCCCTGATGAGGCTTGTGTGGGCCTCACTCCTACAAGAAGGGTTGGTGCTATGATGCTTGTGGCCTGGCTGCCTAGCACTTGGGACCCAGGGACAAAGGTTAAGTCAGGAGAGAAACTGCTGCTCCGGGCCAAGCCAGATAACCCTGCAGGACCTGAGGGGAACATCTGCTTCCCTTGGTTAAAAATCTGTATCCTGCCAGAGTGCCTGGTGCCTGGTGATTTTCCATCACTCCTTAGGGGAGCGAGCAGAGCTGCTGGATGGGCAGGTAGCCATGAGATGTTCCTGCTTCCTTAGGCCTGGTCACCCAGGACAGCCTAGCAAAGCCTAATATGTGGACTTGGCCAAAAGTATCACCATTAAAGTCAGACCAGCCATGCTATCCTGCTGAGCTCATGGCTTAGAAGATCCAAGACACACAGTCTCAATCTTCACAACCCGCCTGGTAAGCAGGATTATTTTTTCTTTTTCTTTTTCTTTTTTCAAGACAGAGTTTCTCTGTGTAGCCCTGGCTGTCCTGGAACTCGTTCTGTAGACCAGGCTGGCTTCGAACTCACAAAATCTGCCTGCCCCTGCCTCCCCAGAGCTGGGATTAATGATGTGCACTGCTACCGCCCGGCCACGATGCCTTATAAAAGGTTATAAAACCTTGACCCCCACGATACAACCTATTGCTCACGTCCTTTTCTGGGTGAGGGGTGAAGAGACCCTTATTCACTGGCCCTGACCCTAGCTTGAGTCTTTATTCTGCTTTTATCATTGAAAAAGAGCCAGTGAGCTTTTCAGGGGGAGGGGGCTTCTGTGGTTATGGGTAGGTAAGTCTGATATTGGTACATGAGTCTCCAGGTTGGAAACTGTTTTAGTCAGGGTTTCTAGTCCTGCACAAAACATCATAACCAAGAAGCAAGTTGGGGAGGAAAGGGTTTATTCAGCCACACTTCCACACTGCTGTTCATCACCAAAGGAAGTCAGGACAGGAACTCACACAGGGCAGGAACTTGGAGGCAGGAGCTGATGCAGAGGCCATAGAAGGGTGCTGCTTACTGGTTTGCTTCCTCTGGCTTGCTCAGCTTGTTTTCTTATAGAACCCAGGACTACTAGCCTGGGGATGGCACCACCCACAATGGGCTCTCCAACCCTTGGTTACTAACTGAGAAAATGCCTTACAGCTGGATCTCATGGAAGCATTTCCTCAAGGGAGGCTCCTTTCTCTGTGATAACTCCAGCTTGTGTCAAGTTGACACACAAAACCAGCTAGTACAGAAACCCTCCATTAAAGCTGTTGCTGCATTCCACAGGAGCCCGATTCTTCTTCCAGGGGAAAGGGAAGGTCTCAGTGTTCTAAACTAATGCTTCATTCAGTTTAGCTTCGTGGCAGGTGGCACATTCCACAGCACAAATCAGAGGACAACTTGATGGAGTCACTTCCCTCCTTCCACCTTTATCTGGTTCCAAGAATCAAATTCAGGTTGTCAGGCTTTCATTGTTTGGGTGGCTGTGACCTTTGCCCTCTGAGCCATCTCAGAGGCCCTTGGGGTTGTTCTGAAGGCCTTTCAACTGCTTCAGATAGGGCTCCCACAGATGATCAAGGTTAGTCTCCTTCATTTAAACTCAGCTGATTATAAAACTCCTTCCCAGCCATACCTGAGTTTGATAGCTGGATACCGTTGTTTAGCTGAACTGACATACAAAAGTAAAGGTTAGACAGGGTTGTGTGGCCTCGAGCAGGCTCCTTTGCCTCTCTGAGCCTTACTTTTCCCAGCTGTCTAGTTCTGGGGCAGTGCTCGGAGTCCGTTGCTTGCTGATTCTTGTCAGGATTAAGTGCGATGACATTATTCAAGTGCGTCCAAACTCTCATCACTTAGTGGAGGGGGGCTGGGTGACCAAGAGTAATAAAGAACTTTCTAGTTTTGTCAGACCAGACTGCAGCCATGTTGATGCCGGAGAAGAGCTACATTGCATTTAAGAACTCTGCTTCCTTTATAAAAAAGGTTCAGAATTTGTAGTTTGTTAACACTTCAGCCTGGTGGGTGCCAGGCCAAGACTTCCTTCCAGGGATCTTCCAAAAGGCCTTTCTCAACTGGGACTTGTTCCTAAGATCAGGGAAATGTGGTGTCATGGAACAAGACTCCCAGTTTACCTACAACTTCCAGGAAGGAAGCCCATTCAGGCGTGAGCAGATGTCCATGCCGTATAAATGGCAGATCTCCATGCACCTTTTGCTGGGGGAGTGTTAGTAGGCAAGACAGATGCTTGCATGCCCACACACCCAGGGCAGGCAGATAACAGTGTACTCAGCTTTCGTATCAAGATATATGTATATATCTTCTCAAGTCTCCAGGCTCCAGGAGAGGTTTTCCTGGAGACATTTCTATTGGTACCTTACCTACAAGGTCCCCAGTATGTCCGTGATTGCCTGCTTCGGGAGACCTTGCCTGACATCATGCTGGCCACAGCCATCCTGAGACCAGAGCCAAGACTGGGCCTGGGTCAGCTACCGAATTCCAGGTCAGACAGAGATTCAACCATGGATGTCATCAGCCGCCTCAATAAAACGGGAGGATATTGGTTTGTGTTGAATAGGCTTGTAGCCAAGAAAATTAAAAAAAATAATAATTTTTTTTTTTTAAAGACAGGGTCCCACTATGTAGCCTTGGTTGCCCTAAAACTTGCCATGTAGACCAGGATAGCTTCAAACTCATCTGCCTCTGCCTCCTGAGAGCTGGGATCAAAGGTGTGCGCCATCACACCTGACTGGCTTCACACTCTTCTTGGACTATAAGTGGGTGCCACGTGGATCCATCTTGGGAGCTCCTCCTGGCTTTATCTAACCTGGTTCACTTCTTAAAGCCCCCCCAACCCCATATTTGGTTGTTTCCTCTTACTACCTCCCACACTGTGGGAATTTTGAGATCCCTTCAAATGATAGCAGAGACATAGACAAAAATCTGGGCGTATCAGGTTGGGGAAATGGTTCAGAACCCCCACAGAAACTTGTAACAACATGCCTCTGTGACCCCAGTGCTAGGCAGAGGCAGGGGGCAGGGGGCAGGGGGCAGGGGACAGGGGGCAGGGGGAAGAGGCAGATCCCACGAGCTCACAGGCCAGCAAGCCTAGCTGAAAGGTGAACTCCAGGCTCCTTGAGAGATCTTATCTCAAAAAATAAGGTGGACAATTGATAGAGGAAGATCCTGGAAGCTGACCTCTGACCTCTGCACAAGCATCTTGGCACACACAGAGATGGTCAGTAAGTGAGGCTTTATGGTGATGGTCACTGTCTTTCCTCTATTGGGCTTCTCCTTCTCGTGGGCTTCTCCCTATCTCTCTGGCTTCTCCCCCTTTTCTGGCTCCTCCTCTGTTTCTGGCTTCTCTTAGAGCAGAAACTATATTTCCTCCATCCTTTACCCTGTTCCTAGCTCACTCAGGCCCTGGTTCTTAGAAGCCATCACCAAATAGTTCTTAAATCTCTAACCGGCACTACAACAAAAAGTTACTAAGCTCTACAATAGAAACCCACCAGCCTCCAGATCAAAGGACAGAAGTAGTGCTAGAACGGCAGGCCACCACCCCTCCGGGGCAACCACTGTCTTTTCACTTACTTTAGTAAGTAACTCTCTCCTTCAGGGAGCTTTTCTCTGGTTGGCAGCAGTGACTCCTGGTGTCCCCATCAAAGCAGGGACTGGATACTGTCCCCCCCCCTTTCCTTCTGTGTGCTGTCTGTCTAACCCTGGGCAGCGTATGTACTAAGCAGTTACCCTACCACTGAAGCATTCCCAAACCTCCATGTTCTATTTTCAGACACTCAACTACTCATCTCTGTGTGTTCCTGTGAGTAGGAGGGGTGGGGGAGTCGGGCACATATGGTTTGTAGGAGGGTCATGCCCTGTTTCTGGAAACCCAGGCATTGATTTTCACACTGAAGGACTCTCTTTGACTCTCTCTCTTCATCCCCCATCCCCACAGACACAAACACACACACACAGAGACATACACACAGAGAGACATAAACACACAGACATATATATACACAGACACACACAGACACACACACACACAGATACACACAGACACACAGACACACACACACACACAGACATACACACAGAGAGACATAAACACACAGACATATATATACACAGACACACAGACACACACACACACACACACAGATACACACACACAGGTACACACAGACACACACAGACACACACACACACACACACACACACACACACACACACACACCCCTAGTATCAGCCTCAGGGTGTCACACCTCAGGAACTAACCACCTTGCTTGTTAAGATAGGATCACTTCCTGGGACGCAAAGCCTTGGCTTGGGCAGGCTGGCTACCTAGCCAGCAAGTCCCAGCAAATCTGACTTGCGTTTCAGCACCACACACCTGCCTTGTTTCTGTGGCTCCTGGGGATTAAACTCAGGCCCCCATCCTTACACAGAACACACTTTATTAACTGAGCCATCTCTTCAGCCCCAGATTCTGTTCTCTTGGAGCTTCCATGGTATCTGGATACAGTTCACTCCACAGTCCAGCCATCCTTAAGCAGGGTCAGGATCAGGGAAGGGAGAACTCTGCTCTGGGTTTCCGATGGAAGCTAGGCCTTTGGCCTGGTTATTGCTAAGTGTAGCCAGTCAGGTCTCTCCACTCACGTTCCGCTCAGGGGCCTTTTGCTTCCACGTCCTAGCCATAATCTTCCCCTTGATAAGCTCACTGGGCTTCATTATAATTAAGCACTTTCCTTCCCCAAGTTCTGCCAAAACTGAGATAGCTAATTAATTTCTGGCCAAGTGCCATCCCTCTTAAGTGGTGGGCAGGGACTCGGCTTGCAGTCCTAGCAGTCCTCGCTGCCTGGCCAGGCTTGTTTTGCCTCAGAGCCTTCATTTGTAAAACAAAGGGGTTGAACTTTATCCCTGGGCGAACGTTAGGGCAGTGGCTAGGAATCTGAGTTTAGAATCCCAGGAGACCTAATTTAAGGCCTGCTAGTCAGTTTCACCTCTCCACCCCTCAACCTTCTCCACCCGTAATACCATAATACCGATGTTCCTCTCTCCTGTGTTTATGTTGGTTCAGCGGGAGAATGAGTGATCTGTGCCCCAGCATGTAAGCCATCCACAGGTGGCTGGGCTGTTGTGCTGCCCACCTTTAATCCCAGCTGAGGCAGGTAGATCTCTGAGTTCGAGGCCAGCCTGCTCTACAGAGTGAACTCCAGGACAGCCAGAGCTACACAGAGAAAATCTGTCTTGAAGAACCAAGGCAAAACACACCAAACCAAACCAAACAAAGAGTCTGCCCATGAGACATACAGCCAGCTCGCTTTCCTTTCAGTGTTAATAATCTGTATTATTAACAATGTACAGGCCTGCCTATCGTCGCAGTACTCTGGAGGACTACAAGGTCAAGGGTAACTTGGGCTACAGGGTAAAACCCTGTTTCAGACAGCAACAGCATTACCCTGTGCCTGTTTTAAAACAAAACAAAACAAAACAACAACAACAAAAACAAAAACAAACCAAAACTCACCTCAAAACCAAAGAAGCTTCCAGAATTTCTTTTTTCAGAAGGCTAGAGGCCTAAACTCAAGGAGTGGTCAGGCTCTGAGAAGAATCCTTCCTTTGTTGAGCTGGGGCTCTGGTGGTCCTCATCACCCTTGGCCCCTGTCCTCACAGAGGCCAGTTCTTTATTTCCTCATGTTCATCTCTGTGCGTGCATCCTCTCTTCGATTTATAAGAAGAGAGGTGGGGCGTGGCTGAGCTGGTGAAGGGACTCGCTGCTAAACCTGATGACAGAGTCCAGTCCTTGGGACCAAAAGATGGAAGGAGAAAATTCACTCCTAAAAGCTGTCCTCGGACCTCCATGTGCACAATATGGCATGCACTGCCCCACTCCCACCCCAAATAAATAAATAAACATAAAAATAAAAAACCAAACAACAATAACAACAACAACAACAAAACCCCCAGGGGGCTGGAGAGATAGCTCAATGGTAAAGGTTGAACATGGTCAAGGTCTTGGGTTCAATCCCAAGGTCACAAAGAAATAAAACTTTATAAATAGGGATAGAACTTGGACAGTCGATAGCTCAGTGCTTTTCTGTACCCAAGGCCCTAGTCTCAATATCAGTGTTGGGAGGAGGGGCTTAGGACCCACCCTAACCTAGTATGGTCATTGTCTCCCCATAAGGGCACCTTGCCAGGTCATGTGGGTTGGCATGGAGTTCTGGGCACGGTATTCAATTCAACCTCCACACCGAGGCTGACTTTCCTCCACCGTAAAGTTAGGGAAGTGTGACAGTGATTTCACAGGGTTGAACAAATGACACGATCTATGTCAATATCATTGTCTAGCCTGATGGAATGCATCAGGTACACATTACTGTCACAGCACAGTGGAGATGGCAATGGTTGTTACAGATTGCCGTCTAAGGAACTACCCTGGGTTGCTCAATGACCAGACCTGGGAGCCCTTGGGAACTGATCGGGTTGACACCTGAAAGCCTGGAACTCTGCTGGAGGCCCTGGAGGCCTGGACAAGACCTTGGATTTCTGCGGAGGCTTAGCTTCCAGGCTCAGAGAAGAAGAAAGCTTGAAGCCTCCCGGAGGTCAGGAGACTGATTCTGTTTGGCTTTGTGCAGCTTCTCCAGGCCTCACTTCCGTCAACTGTAAAGTAGGTGTGGTCTGACCTCCCTGAGATCAGAACCTCTTCCAGTCTGAAGGTCAGACACCGGGCTCTGTGTTCTGAAATCCCAAGTTCAGAGTCAAGGTACCGACAGAGCTGTATCCCTGTCCCCCAACCCCATCCATTGGGAGGGGTCTTTCCCTGCCTTTTCCTTGGGATAAGTTTCCTGGAATCTCAGAGCCAGAAGGAATGTTTCAAGTGGGGAGTAGAGTACCCGTGGTTCCAGACAGTTCCCATCCGGGAACAGGGGCCTCCAGCTCCTAGAGGCTCCAGGCTTATGCCTACATCTCCTGGAGGCCCCAGGCAGTCCTCCACTTATGCCTACGCCTCTCTCCTCATTACTTTGAATAGCCTCCGCCTCCTCCCTGCATCTCATGGGAGGACGCTTGAAGTTTGGTTCCAGCCTTATAATCAGGTACTCACACCTCAGGGTCCTTGGCTCCATCTGCAAATGCCCTTTCCCCAATAACCTCACATTGCAGGGGACACTCCTGCAATGAATCTCACTATGGGGGAGGGAGTGTCCACCTCAGTCCTGAGCCTGCATCATGGAAGGACAGGGAACAGGGAACTTTTAAGTCTAAATTTAAACAGAGATCCCGTGATTCCACGAGTAGAGCCAGGCAGAGTATTGGCAGGTGGAGGAGAGATTGTTTGCTTGATTTCCTTCTTCCATGGTACTGGGGGAGGGGGCATTCAGGCTGGAGGAGAGGGCTGCCTTTGAGACATGCAGTTGCAAGGTCATAAGAGAGAACTAACTTGGGTGTTCTGTGAGGTGTCCTGACAGTGGGATGAAGCATCCCCCCCCAGACGGCCTTCCTGGACAGAACTTGTCTGGTGCACCTGCTAATCCCGCTTTGAATATTCTTCTGGCTCTGAGGCTCCAGGAATTTTATCCCAAGGATCTCACAGTTAGTTGTGGCCACAGAGGTTTGCTCACAGTCTTATTTATGATAGCAGGAGAGTGGAAAGGGCCTTCACATCCTTCAGCGGAGGATTTCCAGTTGACTTTATTTGGGATTCATAGGCGAGAGTAATTTATCCCAGTCTAGTCTGTCTGTCTGTCTTCATTTATTGAGACAGCATCTTCTGCATCTACTCAGCCTCAAACTCTCTATGTGTCTGACAATGACTCTGAACTCCTGATTCTTTTGCCTCTGCCTCCTGAGTGCTGGGACTACAGGCCTGTGTCACCACTCCTGGCTCACTCAGTCTCAGGGTTTGAACCCAAGACTTTGGCACGCCAGGCAAACACTCTACCAGCCCACATCTTTCTGAGACAGGGTCTCACTATGCAGCCTCACTCTGGGCTTGAACTCATGACCTTCTTGCTTCAGCTTTAAGTGTTGGGGTTACAGGCCTGTACTGCCAGGCATGGACCACTGTCTGCTTTTTGTATGGTCCTTGAGCTAAAATTTTCTTTTTTATGTCTTTACATAAATGGGGGCTGGAGAGATGGCTCAGCAATTAAGAGCACTGGCTTCTCTTCCAGAGGACCCAGGTTCTATTTCTAATGCCCACACAGTGCCTCACAAATGTTGTAACTCCAGTTCTGGGAATGTGATGGCCTTTTCTTGGACTCTTCAGGTACCAGGCCCACGAGTGGTACACAGACATACACACAGGCAAAAACCACTCATACACATAAAAGAAGGAGGAGGAAGAGGAGGAGGAGGAGGAGGAAGGAGAGGAGGAGGAGGAGGAAGAGGAGTATATAGGCCAGAGACCTAGTGGACTCTCAATAATGACTATTATTTATCTAATATTTACTCTCTGGTTCTGTGCAGAAAATGCCTGGTGACCTCTGGACTGTAAAGCAACCATCAAAAATTATATTAATTCATATATGAATACAGAAAAATGGCCACAGCATTTTACTGAGAGATTATGACAGTCTTTGCACATGCACCCTTTCATGGAACATGGCACTTGCATGTTGGCAACAATGATGATCTGCGGTACTGATTTTTATCCCTCCTCCATTCTGCGTTTGAATACTCTCCAGTAAATAGCTCTTACAGTTCAGAGTTGAGAAGGCATTTAGGAAGAATATTAACTGTAAATACTTTAGAGATCCACAGTAGGTTTGGTTGGGGACCAAAGATTTTTTTTGCGCAGGCTGAAGCCACCGTGTTAAATTTGCATCCTGAGGTCCCACAAGGTCGATTGGGCGTCGCTGCCGCTGCTGCTGCTGCCGCTGCTGCTGTTGATTTTAGGTCTCACACCCCTGTTTTGGAGAAAAACAACATCATTACCACCTCCATTTAGTTAAAATCAAATTAGCTCCCTTGGATAAATGAGCAAAGATTTCTCTCACCACCTGCAGGGCTGATTCACTTCAGATTCAGGGCAAAGAGGATCAGGCCCTGACATCCTTCCAGGGACCTGGGAAGGGCCAAGAGGAGGGAGGAGGGAGGGATGATGAAGAACAGATGCCCTGATCTGGCCCTTTGGTCTGTGGCTCCTTACTTCTGAAGATTAGGTACCTTGATACCATCCACTGGCACCATCAGTGAATCCCATGTGCCCCCTCTACCTGACCTTACCCAGACTGCTGGGAGTGGGAGAGAAAAGGTCTCAGTCCCTTCCTAACGTGGAAGACAGACATCTTTATATACATCCATTCCACAGATGCTTCCTGGGTACCCGTTCTGTGCTTGGTTCTGCTGTTGGCACCAGGCTCTTGGGAGAGTGAGACAAATGCCATCTTTGTTCTCGGGATCTTGTATTTGTCAAGGAGTGTGTGAGGGACACACACATCCCACTGCATGCACAGGGGAGAAGGTAAAGCCGGAGTCCAGAGGAAATGCCGGCTTTCAGGGTAGACCACCAGGATCTCACCACGCCTCTCCCTGACTGCGATCTCGACAAGTTCATTACCACACTTGATAAATTGAGGTCTATAATTGCTATCTACCCCATGGAGTGCTGTGGAGATTAAATGATGTAAATGGCTATTCTGTGTGCCTGTGCACAGTAAACGTCCAATAGATGTTTATTATCTGTGGAAGCAAACTGAAGCAGAGACACTCTGAATGTCCAGAAAGCCTAGACAGAGGAGAGCACTTTTGTTATGAGTAGGCCTTCTCCACCTTGTCCCTTGGGCCTGTCACTATGACTGTGATATTATTAATAAGTCTGGTCATACCCAAAACATGAGCAGATTATCTCCCTACTACCCAGAGGGACCTGGAATGTATAAAAATCAGCTGAGTGCTGTGGCCTCCTGTCTGGACCCATCACCAGGGAAGGGAGAGCCCAGGTGACAGAGTGAACAACAGGGGACAGCAATGGAGCAATGGGGCAGTGGCTCAGGGGACAACAGTGGAGCAATGGGGGCAGTGGCT
>NW_021621113.1:5066927-5069399 GCF_004785775.1 Grammomys surdaster | reverse complement strand
GGAGCAATGGGGGCAGTGGCTCAGGGGACAACAGTGGAGCAATGGGGCAGTGGCTCAGGGGACAGCAATGGAGCAATGGGGGCAGTGGCTCTGAGCTCTGGGAGCTGTTAGATCTGAGTCTGAATTCTCTCACTGTATCCTCAGCCACACGTCTTTGCGATCAACAGAAAGAGAATTTTCTTTCTTTCCGTCCCCACCCCACACCCTCTTTGAACAGGGTTTTACTCTGTAGCTGAGGCCGGCCTTGAACTCTTGGCAATCCTCCTGCTTCAGTCATCCAAGTGCTGAATCCATGTACTGCCAACCCAGTAGAATGGTATCAACCCAAAGTTTTGGTGTGGATGAGCAGAGATAATGCTTTTGGCATAGTTCCTGGCTCACAAAAGAAATGATACTCCAAGAATTGTATTTATTCATTTATTTTGGGACAAGGTCTTACTAATATAGCCTTGGCTCACCTGGAACTTGCTTTGTAGATCAGACTGCTCTCAAATTTATCGAGATCTACCTGCTTCTCCCTCTGAAATCCTAGGATCAAAGGCACACACTACCATGATCCAGCCACTCCAAGAATATTGCTTCCAGAAAGTACTGGGCAGTGGAGGCACATGCTTTTAATCCCAGCACATGGGAGGCAGAGGCCAGCCTGGTCTACATAGTAAGCATTAGGACAGCTAGGGGTATACACAGAGAAATCCTTTCTTGAAAAACAAACAAAAAAACCCAAACAAGACAGCAAATAAGCAACTATATAGACTAGTTCCAAGAGTACCTTGTACAAAGGATGGAAAGAGGATGGGCGGTGGTGGCGCACTCCTTTAATCCCAGCATTTGGGAGGCAGAGGCAGGCGGATTTCTGAGTTCGAGGCCAGCCTGGTCTACAGAGTGAGTTCCAGGACAGCCCGGGCTACACAGAGAAACCCTGTCACGAAAAAACAAAACAAAACAAAAAACCCCAAAACAAAACAAAACAAACAAACAAACAAAAAACAACAACAAAGGATGGAAAGTTTTGACCATGTTTGGGCCCCCAGGATTCGGCACTCTAAATTTGTCTGGGGAGCAAATCCTTTAGATTCAGTGTATGTGAGGGCAGGTTTGAGCTGAGGAAACTCCGTTCCCAGAGCCTGGGACATCATATGGATTCATATGGTTCTGGTGGTACAGCTGGGATTGCCTCACATAGCACATTCAAGGAAGAAAGATGAATAGAAGTGGTACCCACCCTCTGAAATCAGGACTGGTTTCACAGAAGACCGAGTGAGTTTTGGGCCCAGAGGAGAAGTTTCTAGAGGCCTCTCCCTTCCGCCGGCTGTGGGAACTTTTTCTTGTCAGGATCCTGGCTACAGAGCTGGGGAAGGGGCTTCTGGGACCCTCTCTTTTTCCACTTGAGTTTTGTTGTGCTCTTTTCTGTGTTGGTTGACCATGAGTCAGAGAGTCTTCAGGGGAAAAGCCCTGATACCTTACAGATTGGAGGTATAATCACAAGCCTGTGCAGGGTGTGTAGGTGGGGGTGAGACTGAAGGTCTCACTATTACCTCAGTTGACAGTCATCCTCCTGCCTCGTTACATATCTCTCAATCACTTCAAATCTTCTAAAATGTGTGTGACCTCTTCTAGAGAAGAAACACTGAAGCGTAGAGGTGAAATGACTTCCTGATTGTGTAGCTAGAAAGCATGTCACGAGGGCAGTGCAGTCTAGTGCCAGCACTTGGTGGCCACTTTGCCACACTACCCCCTTCTGTCCCATATTATAAACTGAAGTCTATCTGTTAATCTACCCGGGTTTAAAAGAGAAAAAGATTTATTTTCATTTCTGTGCAGCTGTATATATGCTATAGAGTGCAGTGCTAGAGGAGGCCAGAAGAGGGCGCCAGATCCCCTGTAGCTGGAGTTATAGGCAGCTGCGAGGCTTAGGGACTGGACTTGGGTCTGAACCAGCTCCCCAGCCTTTTCCATGTGGTTTCAAGGGCTCTGAGTCAGGGATAGAAGAGGAATGAATGAATGAATGAATGAATGAATGAATGAATGAATGAATGAATGAATAAATAGGAAAATAAAAGGAGAAGCTGGGTGGTGGTGGTGTACACCTTAAATCCCAGCACTTGGGAGGCAGAAGCAGGTGGATCTCTGTGAGTTCCAGGCCACTCTGGTCTAGAGAGTGAGTTCCAGGCCAGTCTGGTCTAGAGAGTGAGTTCCAGGACAGCTAGGGGTACACAGAGAAACCTGACTTTGAAAACAAAACAAAATTTAAAATCTTTTTTTTCCCCTTTGAGACAGGGAGGGTCTCATGTAGCCCAGGTTGGCCTCATCTTCACTATATAGCAGAAAATGGCCCTGAACTCCTGATCTCTCTGCCTCCACCTCCAAAGTATAAGTATTACAGTCACATGCTTCTATACCCAGCTCTAGAAACTGATATTTACATGTTCTCAGTGTGAAAGTCCCTTATAGCGGGGGGGGGGGGGGGGG